>NC_069502.1:965409940-966009940 GCF_027579735.1 Bombina bombina
ATCAGATCCATGTCTGGAATGCCCCATAATTGAGTTATTTGGGCAAAGATTTCCGGATGGAGTTCCCACTCCCCCAGATAGAATGTCTGACGACTCAGAAAATCCGCTTCCCAATTTTCCACTCCTGGGATGTGGATTGCAGACAAGTGGCAGGAGTGATCCTCCGCCCATTGAATTATCTTGGTCACTTCCTCCATCGCCAGGGAACTCCTTGTTCCCCCCTGATGGTTGATATATGCAACAGTCGTGATGTTGTCTGATTGAAACCTTATGAATTTGGCCTTTGCTAGATGAGGCCAAGCTTTGAGAGCATTGAATATCGCTCTCAGTTCCAGAATGTTTATCGGGAGAAGAGATTCTTCCCGAGACCATAGACCCTGAGCTTTCAGGGGTTCCCAGACCGCGCCCCAGCCCACCAGACTGGCGTCGGTCGTGACAATGACCCACTCTGGTCTGCGGAAGCTCATTCCCTGTGACAGGTTGTCCAGGATCAGCCACCAATGGAGTGAATCTCTGGTCCTTTGATCTACTTGAATCGTCGGAGACAAGTCTGTATAATCCCCATTCCACTGTCTGAGCATGCACAGTTGTAATGGTCTTAGATGAATTCGTGCAAAAGGAACTATGTCCATTGCTGCAACCATCAATCCTATTACTTCCATGCACTGCGCTATGGAAGGACGAAGAACAGAATGAAGTACTTGACAAGAGCTTAGAAGTTTTGATTTTCTGACCTCTGTCAGAAAAATCCTCATTTCTAAGGAATCTATTATTGTTCCCAAGAAGGGAACTCTTGTTGACGGGGACAGAGAACTTTTTTCTATGTTCACTTTCCATCCGTGAGATCTGAGAAAGGCTAGGACGATGTCCGTATGAGCCTTTGCTTTTGACAGAGACGACGCTTGAATCAGGATGTCGTCCAAGTACGGTACTACTGCAATGCCCCTTGGTCTTAGAACCGCTAGAAGGGACCCTAGTACCTTTGTGAAAATTCTCGGAGCAGTGGCTAATCCGAATGGAAGTGCCACAAACTGGTAATGCTTGTCCAGAAAAGCGAACCTTAGGAACTGATGATGTTCCTTGTGGATAGGAATATGTAGGTACGCATCCTTTAAATCTACCGTGGTCATAAATTGACCTTCCTGGATGGTAGGAAGGATCGTTCGAATGGTTTCCATTTTGAACGATGGAACCCTGAGAAATTTGTTTAGGATCTTGAGATCTAAAATTGGTCTGAATGTTCCCTCTTTTTTGGGAACTATGAACAGGTTGGAGTAAAACCCCATCCCTTGTTCTCCTATTGGAACTGGATGAATTACTCCCATCTTTAACAGGTCTTCTACACAATGTAAGAATGCCTGTCTTTTTATTTGGTTTGAAGATAATTGAGACCTGTGGAACCTTCCCCTTGGGGGTAGTTCCTTGAATTCCAGGAGATAACCCTGAGAAACTATTTCTAGTGCCCAAGGATCCTGAACATCTCTTGCCCAAGCCTGAGCAAAGAGAGAAAGTCTGCCCCCCACCAGATCCGGTCCCGGATCGGGGGCCATCCCTTCATGCTGTTTTGGTAGCAGTGGCAGGCTTCTTGGCCTGCTTACCCTTGTTCCAGCCTTGCATCGGTCTCCAGGCTGGTTTGGGTTGAGAAGTATTACCCTCTTGCTTAGAGGATGTAGAATTAGAGGCTGGTCCGTTTCTGCGAAAGGGACGCAAATTAGGCTTATTTTTAGCCTTAAAAGACCAATCCTGAGGAAGGGCGTGGCCCTTTCCCCCGGTGATGTCTGAAATAATCTCTTTCAAATCAGGACCAAACAGTGTTTTACCCTTGAAAGGGATGTTAAGCAATTTTGTCTTGGAAGACACATCCGCTGACCAAGACTTTAGCCAAAGCGCTCTGCGCGCCACGATAGCAAACCCTGAATTTTTCGCCGCTAATCTAGCTAATTGCAAAGCGCCATCTAAAATAAAAGAGTTAGCCTATTTAAGTGCTTGAACTCTGTCCATAACCTCCTCATACGAAGATTCTTTATTGAGCGACTTTTTTAGTTCTTCGAACCAGAAACACGCTGCCGTAGTGACAGGAACAATGCATGAAATTGGTTGTAGAAGGTAACCTTGCTGAACAAACATCTTTTTAAGCAAACCCTCTAATTTTTTTATCCATAGGATCTTTGACAGCACAACTATCTTCTATGGGAATAGTAGTGCGTTTGTTTAGAGTAGAGACCGCCCCCTCGACCTTGGGGACTGTCTGCCATAAGTCCTTTCTGGGGTCGACTATAGGAAATAATTTCTTAAATATAGGGGGAGGAACAAAAGGTATGCCGGGCCTTTCCCACTCCTTATTTACTATGTCCGCCACCCGCTTGGGTATAGGAAAAGCATCGGGGGGCACCGGAACCTCTAGAACTTGTCCATCTTACATAATTTCTCTGGAATGACCAAATTGTCACAATCATCCAGAGTAGATAATACCTCCTTAAGCAGTGCGCGGAGATGTTCTAATTTAAATTTAAATGTTACAACTAGGGTTGCACCGATACCGATACTAGTATCGGTATCGGTACCAATACCAAGTATTTGCATGAGTACTTGTACTCGTGCAAATGCACCGATACTTAAACCGATACCTCCACTTCCTACCCATATGCTATCTTGTGGCGTTTTTTCAAACTGCATGTTCCCATTTCATTTTAAACTGGAGTGGAGACTCAACTAAAAATTGTTTACTACAGTTCTGCCAATACAAATTGCTGTTATTTGTATTATTGTAGTAGAGATCACTGTACCTCGTTCAGACAAACCCCTGAAGTACTGGTCAGTTAATAAACAGATTTCCAGCTCTGGCTCAAATGGGCCAAAAATATCTTTCTGCCCCATGCAGTAGTGTGGAAAGTGAAAGACTGTTCAACTTAAGAGTCGAACCTCCATATAAATGTCAAAATAATGTTATATAACAGCCCTACAACCCAATTGCATCACACCTTTAAATTTTATATTTTATTGTAATATTTTTTATTTATAAACATGTTCAGTGAACTTTGTGACAAATAAAACTGTTTTATTATTTCATAATGTCTTTTGAATTACAGTCCTTTATAATTATAAAGAAGGAATCTTTAAATATTTAGTCTGTATTGTGCTTGGTATACTGTCACATGACATTAAAAAAAAAAAGTATCGGTAATTGGTATCGGCGAGTATTTTAAAACAAGTATCGGTACTTGTACTCGGTCATAAAAAAATGGTATCGGTGCAACCCTAGTTACAACATCAGGTTCAGCTTGTTGAGAAATTTTTCCTGAATCTGAAATTTCTCCCTCAGACAAAACCTCCCTCCTGGCCCCTTCAGATTGGTGTGAGGGTATGTCAGAACCGTTATCATCAGCGTCCTCTTGCTCTTCAGTGTTTAAAACAGAGCAATCGCGCTTTCTCTGATAAGTAGGCATTTTAGATAAAATGTTTGCAATAGAATTATCCATAACAGCCGTTAATTGTTGCATGGTAATAAGTATTGGCGCACTAGATGTACTAGGGGCCTCTTGTGTGGGCAAAACTGGTGTAGACACAGAAGGGGATGATGCAGTACCATGCTTACTCCCCTCATTTGAGGAATCATCTTGGGCAATATCATTATCTGTGGCATCATTGTCCCTACTTTGTTTGGACACTATGTCACAATCATCACATATATTTAAATGGGGAGAAACCTTGGCTTTCATACATATAGAACATCGCTTATCTGATGGTTCAGACATGTTAAACAGGCTTAAACTAGTCAACAAAGCACAAAAAACGTTTTAAAATAAAACCGTTACTGTCACTTTAAATTTTAAACAGAACACACCTTAAAATTTCACCACAGTGTCTTAAAGCCTTAAAAGTATTGCACACCAAATTTGAAAGCTTTAGCCCTTAAAATAACGGAACCGGAGCCGTTTTTACATTTAACCCCTATACAGTCCCAAGTATCTGCTTTGCTGAGACCCAACCAAGCCCAGAGGGGAATACGATACCAAATGACGCCTTCTATAAGCTTTTTCAGAGGTTCTTAGCTCCTCACACATGCATCTGCATGCCTTGCTTTCCAAAAACAACTGCGCATTAGTGGCGCGAAAAAGAGGCTCTGCCTATGACTAGAAAAGGCCCCCATCTGAAAAAGGTGTCCAATACAGTGCCTGCCTTTTTTTAACAACAATCCCCAAGATTATAATAACTATTAAGAGTTATAATCTGCCAAATATGCTTAGCAAAGTAATCGTTTTAGCCCAGAAAAATGTCTACCAGTTTTTTAAGCCCTTATAAAGCCCTTTATTCTTTTACTTAATCTAAGAAAATGGCTTACCGGTCCCCATAGGGAAAATGACAGCCTTCCAGCATTACAAAGTCTTGTTAGAAATGTGGCCAGTCATACCTCAAGCAGAAAAGTCTGCCAACTGTTTCCCCCAACTGAAGTTACTTCATCTCAACAGTCCTGTGTGGAAACAGCAATCGATTTTAGTAACGTTTGCCAAAATCATCTTCCTCTTACAAACAGAAATCTTCATCTCTTTTCTGTTTCAGAGTAAATAGTACATACCAGCACTATTTTAAAATAACAAACACTTGATTGAAGGATAAAAACTACATTTAAACACCAAAAAACTCTTAACCATCTCCGTGGAGATGTTGCCGGTGCAACGGCAAAGAGAATGACTGGGGTAGGCGGAGCCTAGGAGGGATCATGTGACCAGCTTTGCTGGGCTCTTTGCCATTTCCTGTTGGGGAAGAGAATATCCCACAAGTAAGGATGACGCCGTGGACCGGACACACCTATGTTGGAGAAACAGCAGCACTCCAGTTGTCAACAACAGGCAGTACGGGTTAGCTGGCATACCTTTAGCACAGCCATGATGCTATGCAAACCATTTTATTACAAAAGCACCTCCATATCTCACAGTTGCCAGATGCCTGATTTTGGAAGGTAGTGCTCTCTGTTGCTGATTGTATTATGTTGTTAAGGTAGGTTTTTAACCTTACTACTTGCTGCCAAACATTCATTGCTCATTATTTGTATCACCTTTGGAGTCACTACATCCCCACTGTTGGTGAATCACGAGAGGCCAGTCTGCTGAATGACTGAGAGATCCCAGCCTGCCCCATTTGCACCAGATGGAGGTACTTTCTCACGTGAATGAATTTTCACTTTTGTTTTGTTCATTATTTCTGTGATTATATGAAGTACTGGGCCATATGGCACTTCTGTTTTTTTCCTATCATCTACAGACTACTGTTATCTTATGGTCTGGAGCTCTGCTTACAGCATAGTGAATGTTTACCCCCTCTCAAAGGAGCAGTGCTCTGCAGGTTCCGAGTGGAACTTCTGTGTGTATAACCCCTTCGCAGTAGTGCAGGGTTGATAGTCGTAAAATGACATGATGTAACAAATTAGAGCATGTCATTTTTCGACTATTATGGCCCTTTAATTTCATGCTTCTTAACATTAGAGATAAAAAAACTGGGACCAGGCAACCAGGGGAAGCAGAGTTTATTTGGCTGGTCCTTGTGTGATATTTGGGAGATTGGCCAACAAAGTAGTCAGTCTTAGGCTGTGTTGGTGTTTTGGTGTAGCTTTAAAGGGACATTAAACTACTGGGTACAATAGAAAGCAGAAGTTACATTTCACTCTTTTTACACTGTTTGATAGTTACAAAAGAAATATGAAAAATCCGACAGGAATAATATAAAGAAATGCAGTCACTACAAAAATGTGGAGCTCCTGCTCTGTATTGTGCACATTAAACTAAAGTGCATTATATACTTGTCAAGAAGACAATATCACTGATCTGTGAATGTGCAACACTTCTGTCAAAGGGTACAAGTACTTCAATTCCAAGATGGCGACACCCAATTGGACGATGAAGAACTTCATTAATCTTTCGAGGAGTAAAAATAAGAGAATAGCTTAGAAGAGAGCTGCAGGCACAGGCGGAAAAACAAAAACATGGTGAATAGTAACAATGCAACTGTAGTTGAATGTTGCAGTTTTATGTCCCTTTAAGAATTTCTGGATGGGGTTTGTCTGATCACAGTTTTCAGTGACAGAAACCAGGCAGCAGAGTGGGTGTCAGGATAGAGCTCACCAAAATGAAATCATGACACAATTTGAGGTAGGCTTAGGAGCTCTGAAGTTTATGATAACATATAGCTCATATTTATAATGCAAGGTTAATATATAAAAACAACAAGACATATTACAGAAGGATCTTTTCAAACACAAAATCTCAAGTAAAAAAATGATATATGCAATATTCCATATAATGTGATATCCTGTCTTAATCACACCATGTAGCTAACAAACTGAAAGTACCAAGAAGACCTCATGGTTTTAGGATGTTAAAGAAATGTTTATTTTCTCTTTGAGGCCCATTTATCAAGCTCCGTATGGATCTTGTGGCCCGTGTTTCTGGCGAGTCTTCAGACTAAAGACCACTGCTCCATAATCCTGTCCGTCTGCTCTGAGCAGGCGGACAGGAATCGACACAATTTAACCCGATCGAGTACAATCGGGTTGATTGACACCTCCCTGATGTTGGCCCATTGGCCACGGGTCTGCAGGGGTCGGCGTTGCACCAGCGGCTCTTGTGAGCTGCTGGTGCAATGCTGAATACGGAGAGCGTATTGCTCTCCGCATTCAGCGAGGTCTGGCGGACCTGATCAGCACTGTCGGATCAGGTCTGCAAGACCGTTGTTAAATAGGACTCTTTGTGTCCTGTATTTCTGTGTCAGCTTTTTACAACCTCTTATCAGAACTATCTAAAAGAATAAAGGCAAAGTTTGGGAAGGATGGATTTTATTATATACATCTGGTATGATACAAGGTGCAACCTGCTGTTCTCAGGAGAGCGCCTTTTATTAGTCAAAAATGTAAGCCTAGGGTGACAAAAAAAGTGTTCCTAGGAATACACGAACCGGAGGTTTAACATATCTTAAAACATGTTTTAATCCCATTTGTACTATTGGGTGACAAATTATAACAGACATGTCATGTTTAGTATCAAAATAAGCCTCATGATGTCTCAAGGGGATTGCTTTTATGGGCATATCTACTGTATATACATAACTAAAAAATATAAATGATTCAATAACCTCATTCAGGGCTGCAGGGATTTCTATGGCTGCCATAAAAAGAGGGGTGGCTACCTTACTTGCCCGCTCTGGAAGGGGCCTGGTCAGAAACCTGACCTGATAAAAAATGTATTTAACTGTGATCTCAGCAAAGTAATATGGTTATTCTACATGGGAGGCTGCGTGGAACAGCACTTTCCTTAAAGTGAATGTAACTTTTCATTCTAAAGAGCAGGTTTTTAAAAATTTGATTGAAAACAGGGGTACTTTAATTCATCAAAATTTACATTTTACTCGTGTTGTGAAAAAATACTTACCTTTTAAACTTGACAGCCGCTCCAGCTTCCTCCGCCTGTCGCAAAGCCTCTTCCTGGGTCTAAAATGAGGAATCCGGGTTCATCCAATCACAGCGTTGAATCAGACATTGATTCCCCCGGGGGGGGGGGGGGGGAGCCCTGATTGGAGGATGACCGATCCATCATTTCTGACATCAGAAATGGCTTGTGATGACCGGGGGAAGCTGGAGCGGCTGTCAAGTTTAAAAGGCAAGTTTTTTTTAACAACATGAGTGAAATGTAAATTTTGATTAATTAAAGTGTCCCTGTTCTTAATCGAATTTTTAAAAAACAGACACTTTAGCATCAAAATTTACATTCACTTTAACAACTTCCTTGGTACAGATATCTACGCTAGTACAGTATTAGGTTCTGTTTTTACTCCTTTTTTTAAAAAAAACTGCTGCTTTTTATATGTTCCTTTTTTAAGTTTTGCCTTTGTCTACTATAGGAACAACGTTACTAAAGGAACTGGTAATAATAGTTCTGTGGGGTTTTTTTTTTTTTATTAATTTTTGCTAAATTGTGTTCTGGGATTCTTAATCTGTAGTTTGGGTTTTGCTTTAGGATTTTCTTAAAATGGTGGCAGAAGAGATAGTTTAGTGTGGGTGGCATTAAAGAGGAGTGTGGGCATTTTTCTAGGTCTAGTACAGTCTAGAGAGTGCTTGTTAACCCTTGCACACACTGAACTAAGTCACAGGCTTGCCTGGAGTGGCTACACTGTGACAAAATGGTTAAAGGGTTATGGAACCCAAATTTTTAAATAAATAAATAACTCTCTAATTAACTTCTATTATCAAAAAGCAGGGGCGTATGCTTAAAGGGACAGTCAACACCAGAATTTTTGTTGTTTAAAAAGATAGATAATCCCTTTATTACCCATTCCCCAGTTTTGCAAAACCAACACTGTTATATTAATACACTTTTTACTTCTGTGACTAACTTGTATCTAAGCATCTTCTGACCGCCCCTAATCGCATGACTTTTAGTTATTATCTATTGACTTGCATTTTAGCCAATTAGTGCAGTGTCTGCCACTAGCCACAAGCGTGATCACAATGCTATCTATATGGCCTACATGAGCTTGCTCTCCCCTGCTGTGAAAAGTAAATAAAATAGAAATTATCATATGAGCCTTCCTAGGTTTGCTTTCAACTAGAATACCAAGAGAACAAAGCAAAATTGTTGATAAAAGTAAATTGGAAAGTTGTTTAAAATTACACATGCCCTATTTGAAACATGAAAGTTTTTTTGGGACTTGACTGTCCCTTTAAGACAGGCCCATTTCGGGAGCACCATATGACAGCAGTTTTACAAGAATGTTATTCATTTGCAAGAGCACTCTTTCCTGCATTGTAAAGCTCCAGATGCCTACCTAGGTATCTCTTCAGCACAGAATATCACAGGAATGAAGCAATTTGATAATAGAAATAAATTGGAAACTTTTTTAAATGGCATGCTCTGTCTGTATCACAAAAGAAAATGTTTTGGGGTTCATATCCCTGTGTTGGTTAACCATTTCTGTGCCAAACGATTGATTGCTTGAGGGTTGGTTAACCCTGTATATCAAAGTAAGATTATGTGATGCTCTATATACTATTACAGAGGGATATCAACTCATCTATTTCTTGTCTGAAATGTGCTATAGCTCAAGTTTATTTTAATGCATACACTTTGTACATGATCAGATGGCCACCAGCACCATATCCTATGTTTCACTTCATTTTCATTGTCTCAGATATGGTGGCAATAAAATCCTTTTCTTAGCCTGAAAAAAAATAACCTGGACGTGGAAGTGCCTTTTTACATCTGAATGTGATTAGTCAACCTGTTCCTACTAGAGCAAGCTTTTAAATCTCTTTGCAAAAAATCAGTTTTGTCAAAGATTGGTGAGGAACGTTAAAGTATTTGTAGTCCTGCAACTGCAATTTAGACAGATGTGTAAAATAAAAGAGATCAAAAGATAAAAAGTAATTATAAAAGTAGAATGAGTATCCACTGGCTACACAGATTGTAGTTAAACAGGCATGGTGGCCATAGCAACAAGCTGAACCCTAGTAATATTGGACAAAAGAGGTTGGTACTGGGCATCAAGACACAGTATTGTAAGAAAGTACCTTCAGAAAAGGAAGTAATTAGAGGGTACTTCCTTTCAACTGCAAAATGAGAAGCAAAGGAAAAGTGGAGTATTGCAAAGTGAGGGAAGAAATGGGAATGCTAGGAAATAAAATAAAAAATGTTCATACTAGGGCCTGATATTCAAAAGCTCGCCAGCAGGGAGAGAAATTATGCAAAATCTTTTTTTAGACCTTATATTGTAATGTAGGCGTATCTCCTTCACAAACAAAACCCTGTATAGTGTGATAAATATCTTTCAAATAAAAATTAGTTTTTCTAACTTTTTTTAGGACCTCTCCCTACTGACGAGATGTCTTATATCATCTCACCTGAGCAGCAAGCTTTTGAATATTAGGCTCCAGAGAAGAAGCACATTGAAGTTGGGAGCGGCATAAAAAAAATAATGATCAAAAGAGACAAAGAGAAGAGGAAGAAAGAAAGAAGAAAAAATAAAGATGAGGGGAAGAGAAAATAAATTAAACAGCATTTATACACACAAAATAATCTTAAAGGTTCTAAGCAGTGGATGCTTTTTTGGAACCTGCCTTGCGGTGTAGGCTCCCCCCATACGAGCCTACTTACTCCATATGAGCCTGTTTACTGCAGTGTAATAAACAAAAGGCACACTACTGCTGCCTCTTAACCTCTCCGCCACCTGTGCGTTGGGGAGGATTAATCACATTGAACACATTCTGGGTGATTGACAGGCCCTGCTCTCACACAATAGGTCACGCAAGAGCAGAGGGCGTTCTTACACAACACAATCCTTGTGCAATAGTACATGCAGGCAGTGGCCATACAGTGTCCACTGCCATCTTGCCTCAAAGACAGACGGAAAGGTTTCAAGGTTGGGAACCTTGTCTATCCAACTGATTGTGTATCTGGTCCAAAATATTTATGTCTTCAAAATAAAAGAGCAACGTTTAAACATATTAAAATGTATTTTTGAATGGAAAGGCTACATTAAAGTTATTTAAAATTATATTAAAAATATCTGGAAATATATGTTTCTTAAACTGCTTACTGCTTGATAAAGACAACTTACTAGAGTTACAGGAGCAGGACAAAAGAAAAGTAGGGGGTGTCTATTGAAATATGCAATTCATTCAAGACCTAGATTCTACGCAATTTGCTGTTTATAGAGCCAAAGCCACATCATAGCAACAGCTGTGTGTCAGTCATCTCACTGAAGAAAAGATGAGTAGCTCAAGTATTTGAGCAGTTCCCAAATAACAGCAAAAACAATTACTTTCTATTTGAATCGTTAAAACGCTATAGTGACTTTATCTTATAACCATTGCTTTTTTTGTGTGGCAACCTCTCATACCCATTTCTTGGAAAGACACCTAAAACCAGTTGTACAACTGCTCTTGGCTGTCATACAACTGCTGATCCTAACTGCTATTTAAGGGAAACTCAACATTTTTCCTTTATGATTCAGATATAGCATACCATTTTAAACAACTTTCCAATTAGCTTCTATAATCTAATTTGCTAAGTTCTCTTGGAATGCTTTGTTGAAAGTCATAACTAGCTAGGCCCAGGAGATGTGAGCTAGCAGCTGATTGGTAGCTGAACATATATGCCTCTTCTCATTGGCTTACCAATGTGTTCAGCCATTTTCTAGTAGTGCATTGCTGCTCCTTCAACAAAGGATACCAAGAGAATTAAGCAAAATCGAGACTAGAAGTTAATTGGAAAGTTTGTTTAAAAATGCATACTCTATCTGAATCATGAAAGAAAATTTTTGGTTCCATGTCCCTTTAACCAACTTCCTTATAATATGGACTACAGTAATATACAATTTCCCATTCAAACCTTAAAATACATGCACTAATCTTCTATATTTTCTTTAGTTTATAGTTAAATCTTTTATTGAAATTTTAAAAACATTTACACAGTGTCCAAGTGATAGAAAAGAAACTAAGCAGCAAATGAGTGAAGACAAAGAAAAATTTCTCAGAAATATAAAAGAATGATGTGATAAGGCGTGGTGGAGGAGTTTTATGAATAAGAATTTTCTTTACATAGTGTATTTCAAATTGGAATATATATTTTTGATGGTTTGAACAGTGATCAGATTGATTGATGATGTCATGCACTCTGATGTCATTGAGGAATTTGTAGGTAATGTCAGAACTGATGACAATTATTATATCATTAATATATTATTGATGATGTCAAGCTTTAAGCACTCTCATTCTGACATATTATTGCATGTTATCGAAATTAATAATAGAAGGATTGGTCTGTACCCTCATCTTATACACTTGCATTGCTTTCTGAAAGTGTACATAAGATTCACAGTCTGGTACCTGGGCTTTGGAAATTTTCTGCATCAACAATTACCTATTTTTAATATCCAATTAGATTTAATTTGCACACTTTATTCACCATAAAACTATACTTTGTTTTGCTTCAAATCCTTTTTTTTTTTTCCGGACAATGAGGTAGCTTTGATCCTTTTTTTTTTTCAAAAGCAGCTATACCGGAGATTGTAATCTTATTTATAAATAGATCAGCCAATTAGAGCAATTTGTGAGCTGTATTGAAATGTATTATGATTGATTTATAGGAAATATTCCAAATTAAGATGTAACAGCTGTACTCAGTGCCAAGAATGAAATGATACCCCAAATCTCTTTTCTCTACAATCTAAGCCCAAGCACAGCCAGCAGTCTCAATGATAAAGTTGTGTAGAAAGAGATTTCACATGGAAGCATACTGATACCTAGCTGGTGGACCCCATGTGAGAGACATTTCTCTTTTAAGAACACTATTAGCCTGAATAAGCTTTCCCTAGGTGCCTCTCCTGTCAAATGCTGCGTGAGTCTTGTGGTCCCAACGGGTCTAATTACAGAGCCTGCATTGGAGAGCTCCATGTATTTGACTGTAAATGTTTGGAATATATGTCAGTTTTTATAAATGGTTTTAGGGGAAGGAAAACACTGGGTGCCGCAATTATCACATGTAAAGAAAAAGTAGTGGGTTCTTATACTGCTTAATGCAGGTTCTAACTACCTGTTAAAAGGAACATTGTAATCAGAATATAAAGTGATGTATGTTACATCAGATAGTGATAATATATATATATATAATTATATATAATTACATATATACGTGTATATATAAATATATATATATTATATACAGATATACAGTTAAAAACTGAAGAAACAAAAATAAACTTACAATCTCTCTCCACTGCTGAAGTACATTAAAGGAACAGAAAAGTCAAAATTAAGCTGTGATGATTAAGCGACCAGGGCTGTGCATGTTGCAGGGTCATAGGATGAATACTGAGTCTGGTCTGAGGGCCCGATTTATCAAGGGCGAAATGGCTCCTGATGCCCCTGTTTCTGCTTGAGCCTTCAGGCTCGCCGGAAACAGCAGTTAAGAAGCAGTCTTGACATCCCCTGCTAGCGGCCGTGATTGGCCGTGAATCTGCAGGGTGTGGCATTGCACAAGCAGTTTACCAGAACTGCTTGTGCAATGTTAAATGCCGACAGCGTATGATCCGACATGATCCGCTAAAAGGATCATGTCGGACAGACATTTGATAAATCGGCCCCTGAGAGTGCAGTCCCCTTCTGTGTTTTGTACATGTCTTGGGTGATTACATAATAATTTGAAACCTTGACTTGTTCCCAGTTTGTTTGAGTGAGAGCTTGCATTGTATGGCTGTATTAGGGACCCAGCTTTTAGAAGAGACCTTGACCTGGTACCTGGGCTTGTTCCATTTGGCCAGATGAGGTAAGTAGTTATTCCAGTTTTGCTTTTAATCTTAGCTGAGTGCATGCAAGTGAATGCTGGACTTTGTGTGTTGTATCAATTTGTTTTGTAATTTTCCCTATGGCCTTGGACCCAGATTTGTCTGGGGTTAACTGCCTGGGACTCTGGGGACAGTGCAGCTAGGAACAAGTCAAGGGTGCACAGGCTTATGTAATCACCCTAGACATTTACAAAACATCGTAGGGGACTGCACTGGGTACACATCCTATGACTTTGCAACATGTATATACATATAAATACAAATAAATACATAAATACATCTGTATACACATATATACATATATAAGTATATATATACCATATATAATACACATATTTAGATATGTCTATGTACGCATATATACGTGAAAGCCTTTTGCTTGCCTTTTTTGTCTAACACCTGAGACCTCATACCTTTAAGCCCTTATAATTTTTTAATCCCATTTTTTTAACCCTTAACGACCAAGGATGCTCCAGGCACGTCCTCCATAGGAAGTCACTTAACGACCAAGGACGTACCTGGCACGTCCTCTGGGGTTTGAAGCTCTGGAAGCGATCCTGATCGCTTCTAGCAGCTTTTAAGGTATTACAATGATGCCTCGATATTGAGGCATCACTGCAATACCTTTTTTGGCACACTGATGTAGAGAGAGCCCCTCTGTGGCCCTCTATGCATCGTTGGTGGGTGGGAGCAGCTGCAGGGAGGCAGGTGGGTGGCCCATCGCTGGCAATCTTCCGGCCAGCAGTGGGAAACTAATGTCAGATGCGAGCATGAGCGTGCACGGGGGTGAATGCGTGCATTTGTGCGCGTGCGCGCGCATCCACAATGATTTACTTTCAAATTTTTAAGTGGTGGGAGAGGGTGGAGGGTGGCAGTTGTGGGAGTGGAGGGGGGAATAATATATCAAAATAGGTCATGGAGGGGGAGGGAGTAGGGTTTGAAGGGGGGTAAACAATGCAGAAAAATAGTGGTTTATTTTAAAAAACACACAATTAAATGCAAAATGGTGGAAAATAGTTAGTGGGGGAGGGTTAGAGAGCTCTTTGGGGGGCATCAATGAGGTTGGGGCAAAGGGGGGATCATACACAACAGTGTATATATATATATATATATATATATATATATATATACAGGGAGTGCAGAATTATTAGGCAAGTTGTATTTTTGAGGATTAATTTTATTATTGAACAACAACCATGTTCTCAATGAACCCAAAAAACGAATTAATATCAAAGCTGAATAGTTTTGGAAGTAGTTTTTAGTTTGTTTTTAGTTATAGCTATTTTAGGGGGATATCTGTGTGTGCAGGTGACTATTACTGTGCATAATTATTAGGCAACTTAACAAAAAACAAATATATACCCATTTCAATTATTTATTTTTACCAGTGAAACCAATATAACATCTCAACATTCACAAATATACATTTCTGACATTCAAAAACAAAACAAAAACAAATCAATGACCAATATAGCCACCTTTCTTTGCAAGGACACTCAAAAGCCTGCCATCCATGGATTCTGTCAGTGTTTTGATCTGTTCACCATCAACATTGCGTGCAGCAGCAACCACAGCCTCCCAGACACTGTTCAGAGAGGTGTACTGTTTTCCCTCCTTGTAAATCTCACATTTGATGATGGACCACAGGTTCTCAATGGGGTTCAGATCAGGTGAACAAGGAGGCCATGTCATTAGATTTTCTTCTTTTATACCCTTTCTTGCCAGCCACGCTGTGGAGTACTTGGACGCGTGTGATGGAGCATTGTCCTGCATGAAAATCATGTTTTTCTTGAAGGATGCAGACTTCTTCCTGTACCACTGCTTGAAGAAGGTGTCTTCCAGAAACTGGCAGTAGGACTGGGAGTTGAGCTTGACTCCATCCTCAACCCGAAAAGGCCCCACAAGCTCATCTTTGATGATACCAGACCAAACCAGTACTCCACCTCCACCTTGCTGGCGTCTGAGTCGGACTGGAGCTCTCTGCCCTTTACCAATCCAGCCACGGGCCTATCCATCTGGCCCATCAAGACTCACTCTCATTTCATCAGTCCATAAAACCTTAGAAAAATCAGTCTTGAGATATTTCTTGGCCCAGTCTTGACGTTTCAGCTTGTGTGTCTTGTTCAGTGGTGGTCGTCTTTCAGCCTTTCTTACCTTGGCCATGTCTCTGAGTATTGCACACCTTGTGCATTTGGGCACTCCAGTGATGTTGCAGCTCTGAAATATGGCCAAACTGGTGGCAAGTGGCATCTTGGCAGCTGCACGCTTGACTTTTCTCAGTTCATGGGCAGTTATTTTGCGCCTTGGTTTTTCCACACGCTTCTTGCGACCCTGTTGACTATTTTGAATGAAACGCTTGATTGTTCGATGATCACGCTTCAGAAGCTTTGCAATTTTAAGAGTGCTGCATCCCTCTGCAAGATATCTCACTATTTTTGACTTTTCTGAGCCTGTCAAGTCCTTCTTTTGACCCATTTTGCCAAAGGAAAGGAAGTTGCCTAATAATTATGCACACCTGATATAGGGTTTTGATGTCATTAGACCACACCCCTTCTCATTACAGAGATGCACATCACCTAATATGCTTAATTGGTAGTAGGCTTTCGAGCCTATACAGCTTGGAGTAAGACAACATGCATAAAGAGGATGATGTGGTCAAAATACTCATTTGCCTAATAATTCTGCACTCCCTGTGTATATACTTTCTGCCAGTACTTAAGATGTTGGGGACAATTGTGGGGTGGGGAAGGGATGAGAGCTATTTGGAAGGGATCAGGGGGTTTGATGTGTCAGGTGGGAGGCTGATCTCTACACTAAAGCTAAAATTAACCCTTCACGCTCCCTACAAGCTACCTAATTAACCCCGTCACTGCTGGGCGTAATACAAGTGTGGTGCGCAGCTGCATTTAGCGGCATTCTAATTACCAAAAAGCAATGCCAAAGCCATATATGTCTGCTATTTCTGAACAAAGGGCATCCCAGAGAAGCATTTACAACCATGTGTGCCATAATAGCACAAGCTGTTTGTAAATAATTTCAGTGAGAAACCCAAAGTTAGTGAAAAAGCTAACGATTTTTTTTATTTGATCGAATTTGGCGGTGAAATGGTGGCATGAAATATAACAAAATGGGCCTAGATCAATACTTTGGGTTGTCTACTACACTACACTAAAGCTAAATTTAACCATACAAGCTCCCTACAAGCTACCTAATTATCCCCTTCACTGCTGGGCCTAATACAAGTGTGGTGCGCAGCGGCATTTAGCAGCCTTCTAATTACCAAAAGGTAATGCCACAGCCATATATGTCTGCTATTTCTGAACAAAGGGGATCCCAGAGAAGCATTTACAACCATTTGTGCCATAATTGCACAAGTTGTTTGTAAATAATTTCAGTGAGAAAGCTAAAGTTTGTGAAAAAGTTTGTTAAAAAGTGAACGATTTTTTTTTTTATTTGATCGCATTTGGCGGTGAAAAGATGGCATGAAATATACCAAAATGGGTCTAGATCAATAATTTGGGTTGTCCACTAAAAAAAATATATATACATGTCAAGGGATATTCAGGGATTCCTGACAGATATCAGTGTTCCAATGTAACTATCGCTAATTTTGAAAAAGAATGGTTTGGAAATAGCAAAGTGCTACTTGTACTTATTGCCCTATAACTTGCATAAAAAACCCAAAGAACATTGTAAACATTGGGTATTTCTAAACTCAGGACAAAATTTAGAAACTATTTAGAATGGGTGTTTTTTGGTGGTTGTAGATGTGCAACAGATTTTGGGGTCAAAGTTAGAAAAAGTGTGTTTTTTCCATTTTTTTCATCATATTTTTAAAAAAAAGTTATAGTAAATTATAAGATACTAGTCCTAAAGCCCATTCACACGGGCGATTTTTTGCAGTACAGCGGTCCCACCCCTTGCGTTCTCTCCGTCCCCCACTCTTTTGCTCTCTCTCTCTCCCCCCTCTCTTTTGAGCTCTCTCTCTCTCCGCCCTCTCTTTTTCGCTCTCTCTCTCCCCCTCTCTTTTGCGCTCTCTCTCTCCCCCCTCTCTTTTGCACTTTCTCTCCCCCTCTCTTTTGAGCTCTCTCTCTCCCCCCTTTCTTTTGAGCTTTGTCTCTCCCCCAACTCTTTTGAGCTCTCTCTCTCCCCCCTCTCTTTTGCACTCTCTCTCTCCCCCTTTCTTTTGCGCTCTCTCTCCCCCTCTTTATTGCACTCTCTCCCCCTCTATTTTGCGCTCTCTCTCTCCCTCATCTCTTTTGCGCTCTCTCTCTCCCCTATCTCTTTTGTGCTCTCTCCCCCCTCTCTTTTTCGCTCTCTCTCTCCCCCCTCTCTTTTGCTCTCTCTCTCCCCTCTCTTTTGTGCTCTCTCTCCCCCCCTCTCTTTTGCGCTCTCTCTCCCCCTCTCTTTTGTGCTCTCTCCCCCCCTCTCTTTTGCACTCTCTCTCCCCTCCTCTCTTTTGCGCTCTCTCCCCCTCTCTTTTGCGCTCTCTCTCCCCCCTCTCTTTTGCGCTCTCTCTCCCCCCTCTCTTTTGCGCTCTCTCCCCCCTCTTTTGCGCTCTCTCTCCCCCCTCTCTTTTATGCTCTCTACCCCCTCTCTTTTGATTTCTATCCCCCCCTCTCTTTTGCTCGCTCTCTCTCCCCCCTCTCTTTTGCTTTCTCTCTCCCCCCTCTCCCCCCTCTCCCCCCTCTCTCTCTCTCCTCTCCCCCCCTCTTTCTCTCCCCCCCCTCCTTCTCTCCCCCCCCTCTTTTTCTCTCTCCCACATCTCTCTCTCTCCCCCCTCTCTATCTCCCCCCCTCTCTATCTCTCCCCCCTCTCTATCTCTCTCCCCCCTCTCTATCTCTCTCCCCCCTCTATCGCTGCCCCCTCTCTATCGCGCAACCACGCCCGGCCACGCCCACTTCATGGCCATTCACGCCCGGCCATGCCCCTTCATGTCAACCACGCCCCCGCTCACACCCGGCCATGCCCACTTCTGCCGCAGATCAGCTAGGGATTCAAAGGCCAGGTGTGTTTGTCCTCGTGCTGTCTCTACTGCGCATGACAGCTTCGGACAAACACACTTGGCCTTTTATATTATAGGATGATAAAAATAATGGTATCTTTAGAAAGTCCATTTAATGGCGAGTAAAACGGTATCAAATATGTGTGGGTACAGTAAATGAGTAAGAGAACAATTACAGTTAAACACAAACACTGCATAAATGTAAAAATCGCTTTTGTCCCAAACGGTCAGAAAATGGAAAAGTGCTCTGTCACTAAAGGGTTAAATCATTTTTATCATACAGTTTTATGAGTGTAACAGTGCTGTTAAATGTATTTTGGATAATTATGTCTCGCGTAACACTTAACCAGAGCTCTGAAGTTGTGCTAGCCTGACACGTGTTAAATGAGATTGCGCTTAAGAGAACAAGTTTATTTTCAGCTCATAATAAGAGCCGCAAAATACCCCATATTACTCGCACACTACAGTTAGCACGTAACTAATAAACTTGCCCAATTTACCTGCTAGAGTGCATTACAATATTTACAAATAATCCTTTACCTTTTATTTAGCTATTTGAAATAGCTGTTTTTGGCTGCTGAAACCACCACCCTTACTATGTAAACAAGATCCAGCAGTAGAAATTGCACTCCTAGGCGGGGTTACGTTGGCAGAGTTACTAAATGTTAATTTTCAATTGTTATTTCAGACAGAGATAATATAAGGAAGCCATGTGATAACATAATAAAATCTATTCTCTCTGCAAGCTCAGCTCATTTTAATGGATTGCTGTTTCAAATGGAAAAATAGCTATTTCATACACAAAAATAGATGTAAAATAGCATGTATACTTTGAAACTGGTATAATAAGCCATTGGAAACATATTAAGGGAAAACAATTTTACAGTGCACTGTAGTCCTTGGTATACAGATTGTGCCATAATATGTACTTACCTCAGTACTTAAAGGGATACTTAACCCAATTTGTTTCTTTCATGATTCAGATAGAGCATGCAATTTTAAGCAAATTTCTAATTTACACCTATTATCAAGCTACCAAGGGAACAAAGAAAAATTGATAATAGGAGTAAAATAGAAAATTGTTTAAAATTGCCTGCTCTATCTGAATCATGAAAAAAAAATTGGGTTCAGTATCTCTTTAACTGGTTTGTACTTGAGTGTTTTACTGATACCACACTGCAGACTTTTTTCTTTAATATTATATTTTAAATCCAAAGTATCACTTCATACATCTTGCCCAACAGCTGCAACTATTTTTTCTTATTTAACTTTTTATTTTATTTTTTGAAGGCGATACAGCCAATCAAAAGCATACCACTTGCGCTGTTAACTGGTTCTACAAGCACGCTCACATGCTGAGCTCTGTAGGCGGTGAGCATCTGACTAGCTGTGGTTTGGCAGCTGTTTAGAATGCTTGGAGTGCTACTTTGGATTACCCTTTGTATATCCAAGACAAACATAATTACATTAGAGAACATCCTAGAGTCATTTGATGATTTTCATATTACTTTGAAAGTCATTTGGACATCATCAGACATAATCAGACTTGTAAATTTGCTGACAAACAGAAAAGTAATATAAATATTTAATGAGCCTTAATACAAATTTGTATGAAGGCCTGATAGGAATATAGGCCGTTGGAGGAATTCATAACAATTTTGACACCTTAGTGTTTAGGTCAGATCCAAAATGTAAAGTTTGCAGAGGCATAAGCAGTAAAAACAACCAGATAAAATTGCCCAGTCCTTAAAAATTAATGAGAAAGAAAAGGCCCGGATGTCGGAATCAAAGGAGGGCACCTTTGACCCCACTTCCTAGGAGTGGAACGTTGGGAAAGGGGTGTGGCTTAGGAAGGGGTTGATAAGCCCCTGACGGGAAGTGAGGTCACAGGTTTCCCCCAGGGAGCAGTACGGTAGGAGGTGTTGTCTGATCTTACCTGCAGATGGAGGCGCTTCTTGCACAGTTGTTGTCGGTGGCAAGGCGGAATGGAGAGGCCTGGATCCGGGAGCAGCTGGGCACGGCTGGTAAGGCAGCTTCAGCAGTACCGGAGGCGGACGGAGCGACAACCAGGAGCGGAGGACGGCCGGCCAGGAGGTTGAGGCCACCAGAGAGTATAGTTGTTTGGACAATAAAGGTTACACTGCTAATGAGCTATATCGTAGAAAGTTTCCTATATCTTTTCAATTAGATATTTGACTTTAAGTGATAGTAGTTAACAGAAAAAGTCTCTCTCACATATAAGAGACTAAAATCGCTATTGTTAAAGAGCACTACTCTAACATCACTAATGATTGATGGTGATACACATTCAAATATCATAATCTAGACCATTAAATAAACTGTTGAAATATCATATGCACTGTTATGCATTTACAGTGATATAACAAGTATTAACGGTGGTCAATGTTTGTACAATGCACTGCGTGTATACATGTAACCATGTACAGAGTCAGCCAATTTTATTCTAACTGTAATTTGACTGTGATTAGATATCATCAGTCATATGTAAAGTATATAGGTAAACTATTATCATTGTATTAGTGGCTCCAACATGAGTATTTAGGCCATTAACTATGATTGTATCAGTAGTCTTAATATGAGTACAAAGGTCAATAATAATTGACATACACAGAGTGATCATATTTAATATTTATAAGTTTTGCTATTTATAAATAATTACAAATAGGCTAATATACACCTATTTAATCTGTGACTCCCAAGCTAATACTGATCAACACAGATAATTGTATCCTAATGTAGAGTTACTATTACAACGTGAAAATATATTTACATCTCGTTGTCATCTTAGGAATTCCATACAAGCAATATGGTTTATTTTGCGTAGTCAGTACCGGAGTAATATTACTATACTAATATACCAATATATTACAACGGTACATAATTTATGCATTAATGTATGAGATTCTGAGTGAAGAGATATCTATACTCTACTGGTAGCTTGATAGAAAGCAAGGGATATAATTAAATCTACCTAACCAGATATTGATCAGGATATTTTATTTTTAACCCATCCAAGTATATCTACAGGTGACCTGTAACTTTTTTACAGTGTGATCAGAGACAGTCCATACTCCAATATCCAACCATTGTGACATATAATATTCCAGGACCAGAGGCATCGATATAAAAAAGGGGGACAGTAATATGATATAGTGTGCACGGGCAATTAGGGAAAAGGGGGGGCGCGGGGGGTAAATTGGGTCCAGTATGGGGCAGAGTGAAAGGGCCGGGGGGGGACTGGAGGTAAGGGGGTCAATTTAATTTGTTAACTTTTTAAGGATGCCTTGGGGAGGAGCGGAGGGGCGAGGAGGCTCTTGACGCCAATAGATAGGAGACAGGGGAGCAGCAGGAGCGGATTACGGGGCCGCCGCTCGAGCTGGTGGCAAGTGGTGACTTCAAGGAGGAGGAAGAGGACCCTTTGGAGGGGACATCATCCGGACCTGGGACGGCTGGCCAGGTAGTAGATCTGTCTGCACTGGTGCAGATCTTGCAATTGTTGTCTCCTCAATGGAGAAAGAGCGGGCGGGGTCAGGGGAGCAGGATAGGGGAAGGGGAGGGGCAGAAGGCAGGGGGGGCTCCAGGGGGAGGGATTTCAATATTGTGTCTTTCTTACAGACAGCAGGTGCAGGAAACAGGAGAGGGAGGGGGGATTCCCCCCGGCAGGCAGGGCAACCACCTCTGGCGGAAGGCGGAGATCGAGGTCCCCGCTGAGATGGAGGGCTGCCTATGTCCCCAACTTGGGTGCGGGTGGAGAGGAATACCGACAGGAGCAGAGACGGCAGGGGGTGGTCTCCTGCTAGGAGAGACAACATAGGGAGGAGACTGGATACCAGCAGGGGGCGAGAGAATGGCGGCAGGGACAGAGATCACAGGGGAGATGTAGTGCCAGTTCGGGCGGAAGGACTGGTGACGGTGCAGCAGCCAGCAGGTGAGGTGGCGGCTGGTGGGGCGCCTGGCATGAATGAGGCAGTGAATGGAGAGAGGGAAATGATTGTGGCAGGTTTGAAGGGCTTGTTGTCAGCATTGGAGAGGCCTATGGGAAGGGGAACCTCAGTAGCAGCGGCATGGGCTACCCCGGGGCCGGTGGCATCGGGGAGTGGTCCAGAGGCGAGTGTGAGTGGGACAGGGGCGTTGATGATGCCAGTTGTAAGTGGGGGGGAAACATGGTCCAGGTGCCCGAAGGGGCCCTGAGGATACCATGTCTGTGTTCGGTGGGTCCTCTGGGGATACACCTGACTAGCGAGTTAAGAGACAAGATAGGAAAACGGGTTTTTTTAGATATTCTCCCTGTTACCATTAGAGCATGTTCTAAAGGTAAAGGAGGAGGAGAAGGAGCAGAAAAAAACGGTGGAGGAAGTTGCCAAAGACTTTTGGGAACTGGTCCCGGGCTTTCTGTATTTTGGCCATTGTCATATGTGAAAAGTCATCAGAGCAGGGAGCCCCACTGTTCTGTTATTTTGACGAGATATCTAGTGCTTATAGGACGTATGGGGGGGTGGCGTGATGGAGATACGATGAGGGTTTCCGGCAGTGTATGGCGTTATGGCCGGAGATGAGGTGGGATGATAGGGACATGGGGATATGGTTGGAGATGATGACCCCCCTACGGGGGAATTATTCCTTTCAGGGCTATGGGCAAGTGAGCGGGAGTGGAAGTGCAGGCAGTGGGGCTGGGACAGCAATCCAGAAAGGTTTGTGCTTCCAGTTTAATGAAGGGCAGTGTAGGTTCGGGGCATCGTGCAAATTCAAGCACGAGTGTTCCGGCTGTGGCGGGATTCACTCCTTGGCAAAATGCTTCAAGAAAGCTAGACAAGGGACCCGGTCAGTGGACGTGGGTGCAATAGGCACGGATTCCGGTGAGGGTCGAAAAGATGGTGCCATGGCTAGCGGCGTACACCCATAAGCGGGGGCATGCTGGGGATGCTGAGATGAATTTGAGGGGTTTCAGTATGGGTTTTGTAATTCCATACCGAGAGCAGGAGGCGGGGGGTTTTGCTGGGAATTTAAAATTGGCTAGGGAACATCCGGAGGTATTGCGGGACAAATTGTGAAAGGAAGTTAGATTGGGGAGAATGGCAGGTCCATTCTGGGACCCGCCGTTGCCTAATTTGATCATTTCCCCATTGGGGGTGGTTCCCAAGAAGGCGTCCCACCCCAAGGGGTTATCGGTCAATGATGGGATAGATCCGGAATTGGTTTCAGTGAAGTATGTCTCCTTTGATAAAGTGGTGGCATTGGTGAGAGCAGTGGGGAGGGGAGCTCTATTGGTGAAGGCTGATGTTGAATCGGCTTTCCGCTTGTTGCCGGTTCACCCAAGGTGTCATCACTTCTTTGGATGTATGCTGGAGGACCTCTTTTTCATGGACCTCTGCCTCCCAATGGGCTGTTCTATTTCCTGTTCTTACTTCGAAAGATTCAGTTGCTTTGTGGAATGGGTCATGAAGCAAAAAGCGGGAAAGTAGTTAGTAATGCACTACTTGGACGATTTCCTTTTTGTCGACCCGGCGGGGTCAGAGGTATGTGAGTTGGGTATGGGTTTTTGGGGAGGTAGCCCAGGATTTCAGATCCCGGTGGCGGCAGAGAAATCTGAAGGGCCATCCACTTCTTTGTGTTTTCTAGGCATCCAGCTGGATGAGAATGGAATGCAGGCTCCTGGAGGAAAAAATTCTGGATGGTGATTGGCAGCATTTTAGGGAGCAAGAAAGTTACTCTCAGGGAAGTCCAGTCTCTTTTGGGCAAGCTAAATTTTGCCGGATTATACCCATTGGGCGGATCTTTTGCCAGCAGATGTCACTGGCAACGGTGAGGGTATCGAATTTGCGGCACCATATTCGGCTGCCGCAGGAAGTTAAGGAAGATTTGAAGGTTTGGAAAATCTTCTTGGAGGACTTTAATGGGAAGGTGATGATGCAGGAGAAGGGATGGTCGGACGACCAGTTGTGTCTGTACACGGATGCGTCAGGGGCCCATGGATTTGGGGCATATTTGAATGGACAGGGTGCGTTGAGGCATGGCCAAAGCCATGGGCAGAGTGGGAGCTGACCAAGAATTTGACTTTCCTGGAATTGTTTCCATTGGTGGTAGCACTTTGTATTTGGCCTGACCGTTTTAGCAACAAACGGGTGTGCTTCCATTCGGATAACCTAGGTGGATGTTTGTGTTAGAGTGCTTGCGTTGCAATATCTCTTTCAGAGCAGTGCATGTCCCGAGGCATTTGAATGTGATCGATGATGCTTTGTCCCGATTTCAGTGGGATCGGTTCCAAGAGGTGGCCCAGGAGGCAGAACGGGAAGGAGTCACATGTCCAGAGGAGCTGTTGGAGTTGGGCTGCCGGGAGTGTTGACTTTGGTGAAAGGGGCGCTGGCCCATAGCACATGGAGGGCTTACGCCCGAGTGTGGAGACTGTGGTACAATAGGGCCGGGGACAAGCAACTGCAGGAGGATAGGGACGGTTGTTTAAGGATTTTGTTGGAATGGATTGGGATTTGGGAGAGGGTAAGGCTGTCGCCTTCTGAGATCCGGAAGAGAATGTCAGTGCTGGCGTTCTTTTTCCAAATGCTAGGGGGTGAGGACTTGATGAAAGTTTTTGTAGTCAGAATGGCTGTCAGGAGTTTATGTAGGGGTCAGTTGCGTGTAGAGGAACGCAGGCCGGTGACATTTGCCATTCTGCAAGGTCTGGGGGCATGGTTGGGTAATATATGTTGTTCACAGCACAAAGAATTGCTGTTTAGAACGGCATTTGTACTGGCCTTCTTCGGAGCCTTCAGGGTATCAGAATTAATGGGGAGGAATCATTGGGATAGCAGCGGTTTGGAGAGAAAAGTGGTTGTGAAGGAGGGTGTGATAGAGTTGTGGGTTAGGAGGTTAAAAACGGATAAAGTCGGCAGAGGGGTGATGATCGTATTGAGGGAGATCGGAGGGGATTGTTGCCCAGTGGGGACAGTACGGGAGTTCTTGGAGGTGATCCAGCATAGCTCGGGCCCTCTGCTGGTAAACACAGACAGGTCAATATTATCTTGGTTCCAGTTCATATCTGTTATGCGGAAGGTTTTGGGTTCGATGGGTTTGAGAGGGGCAGAGTTCGGGTCACATTCGTTCAGAATCGGGGCTGCCACAGAGGCGGCCAACCTGGGTCTGGAACCGTCGGTAATTAGAAGGATTGGAAGGTGGAGATCTGAGATATTTTCGGGGTATGTGAGGCTGGGCCTGGTGTTATGAGGACGGGGTAGCTGATGGGTTTCAACATTTTTGGGGTGTGTGAGGCTGGGCCTGGTGTTATGAGGACGGGGTAGCTGATGGGTTTCAACATTTTTCATTTGGCAGATCCAGTGAGATGTTGGATATTAGAACACTCGTATGTGTTTTGGGCGCGAAAGGCAGCTGCAGTGAAGGAAGATGGGGTCCAGCTGGGTTTCCCTAGAGACCAAGTAGTCGTGAGATGGTTTGGGATCCGGGGAATGAAATGGGAACAGGTAGTGGGAAAGGTGGTGGAATATGCAAGGCTGTCCCCCCCCCCTCCCAAAAAAAAAGTTTTAGTTATCCACGCGGAGGGAATGATTTGGAGTTTATGCCTCAAAGGGACTTGATTGAGGATATGAAGAGGGGTTTTGATAGATTGATACAGTTGTTTCCGGGGGTTGTTTTGGTATGGTCCAAAATTGAGAGTAGGCTGGTATGGAGGTCCGCATGGGATTTTAAGAAATTGGAGGCTTCCAGATGGAAGATGAACAGAATGGTCAGTGGGTATGTAAGAAGGTTGGAGTCATTGGCCTACGCCATGTGGAGTTTGAAGGGGAATCGGGTAGATGTTTCTACCTGAAGGATGGGGTGCACCTGAACGAAGTAGGGTTGCACCTGCTTAATTTTACAGTTAGAGAAGGGAACGAAAAGGCCTTAACTTTAGGTGGCGGTACTTGCTGTGGAGCGAGTGGTGGCGGGTGCTTGCTGAGGCTTACGTTCTGTTGAGGCTTACGCCTGATCGATAATGGCTTTTACTTCTGGAGGTGTAGCAAAAGAAAGAGTGATAGTGGATGCCCCGCCCTTAGAAGGGGTGGGGGCTTATGGTGAATAAAGCAAGCACTGAGGTGTTTTAAAGGGTTTTCAAATGTTTAAAGTTAAAATGTTAAATTATTATTTGGTTTGGTTTTAATAAATAAGCTGCAGCCTTTTCTCTCCCAAGTCGGTGGTCTTGTCTTTATTGATACTTAATGGAACAAATGACTTAGAAATGTGGGGTCAAGAAAAGGACCGGATGTCGGAATCAAAGGAGGGCAGCTTTGACCCCACTTCCCTAGGAGTGGAACGTTGGAAAAGGGGTGTGGCTTAGGAAGGGGTTGATAAACCCCTGACGGGAAGTGAGGTCACAGGTTTCCCCCCCAGGAGCAGCACGGTAGGAGGTGTTGTCCCGCCCTCCCTCCCTACAGTTTGGTCTGGGTAATGGTTGTCGCAGCAATGGCGGGGTGCTTGTTATGTTCTGTTGAGGCTTACACCTGATGGATAATGGCTTGTACTTCTGGAGGTGTAGCAAAAGGAAGAGTGATGGTGGACGCCCCACCCTGATAAGTGGTGGGGGCTTATGGTGAATAAAGAAAACACTGAGGTGTTTTAAAGGGTTTTAAAATGTTGAAAGTTAAAATGTTAAATTATTATTTGGTTTGGTTTTAATAAATAAGCTGCTGCCTTTTCTCTCCCAAGTCGGTGGTCTTGTCTTTATTGATACTTAATGGAACAAATGACAAACGGCTAGATTTGGAGTTTTGTCGGTAACGACCCAAAAAACTAACGCCGGCTTTTTTCTGGCCGCACCATAAAAATAACTCTGGTATTGAGAGACCACATAAAGGCTGCGTTAGGCTCCAAAAAAGGAGCGTAGAGCATTTTTAACGCAGCTTCAACTCTCGATACCAGAGTTGCTTACGGACGCGGCCAGCCTCAAAAACGTGCTCGTGCACGCTTCCCCCATAGGAAACAATGGGGCTGTTTGAGCTGAAAAAAAACCAAACACCTGCAAAAAAGCCGCGTTCAGCTCCTAACGCAGCCCCATTGTTTGCTATGCGGTAACCCTTCCTACGTCTGCACTTAACACTCTAACATGTACCCCGAGTCTAAACACCCCTAACCTTACACTTATTAACCCCTAATCTGCCGCCCCCGCTATCGCTGACCCCTGCATATTATTATTAACCCCTAATCTGCCGCTCCGTAAACCGCCGCTACTTACATTATCCTTATGTACCCCTAATCTGCTGCCCCTAACACCGCCGACCCCTAAATTATATTTATTAACCCCTAATCTGCCCCCCACAACATCGCCTCCACCTGCCTACACTTATTAACCCCTAATCTGCCGACCGGACCTAAGCGCTACTATAATAAAGTTATTAACCCCTAATCCGCCTCACTAACCCTATCATAAATAGTATTAACCCCTAATCTTCCCTCCCTAACATCGCCGACACCTAACTTCAAACATTAACCCCTAATCTGCCGACTGGAGCTCACCGCTATTCTAATAAATGTATTAACCCCTAAAGCTAAGTCTAACCCTAACACTAACACCCCCCTAAGTTAAATATAATTTAAATCTAACGAAATTAATTAACTCATTAAATAAATTATTCCTATTTAAAGCTAAATACTTACCTGTAAAATAAATCCTAATATAGCTACAATATAAATTATAATTATATTATAGCTATTTTAGGATTTATATTTATTTTACAGGTAACTTTGTATTTATTTTAACCAGGTACAATAGCTATTAAATAGTTAAGAACTATTTAATAGCTAAAATAGTTAAAATAATTACAAATTTACCTGTAAAAAAATCCTAACCTAAGTTACAATTAAACCTAACACTAGACTATCAATAAATTAATTAAATAAACTACCTACAATTACCTACAATTAACCTAACACTACACTATCAATAAATTAATTAAATACAATTGCTACAAATAAATACAATTAAATAAACTAGCTAAAGTACAAAAAATAAAAAAGAACTAAGTTACAAAAAATAAAAAAATATTTACAAACATAAGAAAAATATTACAACAATTTTAAACTAATTACACCTACTCTAAGCCCCCTAATAAAATAACAAAGCCCCCCAAAATAAAAAAATGCCCTACCCTATTCTAAATTACTAAAGTTCAAAGCTCTTTTACCTTACCAGCCCTGAACAGGGCCCTTTGCGGGACATGCCCCAAGAAATACAGCTCTTTTGCCTGTAAAAAAAAAAATACAATACCCAAGCCCCCCAACATTACAACCCACCACCCACATACCCCTAATCTAACCCAAACCCCCCTTAAATAAACCTAACACTAAGCCCCTGAAGATCATCCTACCTTGTCTTCACCTCACCGGGTATCACACCGATCCGTCCAGAAGAGCTCCTCCGATGTCCTGATCCAAGCCCAAGTGGGGGGCTGAAGAGGTCCATGATCCGGCTGAAGTCTTCATCCAAGCGGGGCAGAAGAGGTCTTCCCTCCGATTGAAGTCTTCATCCAAGCGGCATCCATCCGGAGCGAAGCGGCAGCATCCTGAAGACCTCCACCGCGGAACATCCATCCTGGCCGACGACTGAACGACGAATGACGGTTCCTTTAAATGACGTCATCCAAGATGGCGTCCCTCGAATTCCGATTGGCTGATAGGATTCTATCAGCCAATTGGAATTAAGGTAGGAATATTCTGATTGGCTGATGGAATCAGCCAATCAGAATCAAGTTCAATCCGATTGGCTGATCCAATCAGCCAATCAGATTGAGCTTGCATTCTATTAGTAGCGCTCAGGTCCGGTCGGCAAATTAGGGGTTAATAAGTGTAGGCAGGTGGAGGCGACGTTGAGGGGGGCAGATTAGGGGTTAATAAATATAATATAGGGGTCGGCGGTGTTAGGGGCAGCAGATTAGGGGTACATAAGGATAACGTAGGTGGCGGCGCTTTGCGGTCGGCAGATTAGGGGTTAATAAGTGTAGGTAGGTGGAGGCGACGTTGTGGGGGGCAGGTTAGGGGTTAATAAATATAATATAGGGGTCGGCGGTGTTAGGGGCAGCAGATTAGGGGTACATAAGGATAACGTAGGTGGCGGTCGGCAGATTAGGGGTTAAAAAAAATTATTCGAGTGTCGGCGATGTGGGGGGACCTCGGTTTAGGGGTACATAGGTAGTTTATGGGTGTTAGTGTACTTTAGAGTACAGTAGTTAAGAGCTTTATAAACCGGCGTTAGCCCAGAAAGCTCTTAACTACTGACTTTTTTCCTGCGGCTGGAGTTTTGTCGTTAGATGTCTAACGCTCACTTCAGAAACGACTCTAAATACCGGAGTTAGAAAGATCCCATTGAAAAGATAGGATACGCAATTGACGTAAGGGGATCTGCGGTATGGAAAAGTCGCGGATGAAAAGTGAGCGTTAGACCCTATTTTGAGTGACTCCAAATACCGGCGGTAGCCTAAAACCAGCGTTAGGAGCCTCTAACGCTGGTTTTCACGGCTAACGCCAAACTCCAAATCTAGGTCTTAGAAATGTGGGGTCAAGAAAATGTACTGGTAGGCAACATATCTCAACACCTAAATAAGTTTTATTTGTAATTTTAGAAATAATGTTTTAAATAAAATGCTCACTAAAATCTAATTGTAGCAAAAATAGATTTAATGATATTGTCCCCCCAAATCATTTTTAAATCCCATATCCTTGTTACCTTCTTTTGTAGGTAATTTTCTCTATTTTTTCTGAACAAATTCCCTCCACTTTTACTCAAATTGACCAATAACTCATGCAGTATTAGAGGCATTAGCCCTGCCATGCTTCACATTAGCCAATGGCAATCTTCTTCAACTCTGCCTTCCACCAATAGCAGTGCACAGTTCAGTGTCCTGTGACATACTTTGAGAAGACCAAGCAAGGAGTGGAAATTTCTTTGTACTCTGCAGCCGGACAGATAGCTCAGTATGCTAAGGCACTGTGGCTAAGCTCTGTAGACAACCCAATGGTTGCAGGTTCGATCCCTGGCGAGGTCCACTCAGCCTTTCATCCTTCCGAGGTCGATGAAATGTGCAGCGCCTTGAGACCCTTACGGGTGATTAGCTGTGCTTTACAAGTACCCAATACATACGTATGGCAAATACTAGGTGAGATTCTATTTTTTAAAACTAATCCTTAAACCATCCACAATGTGCTGACATATTCAAAAGGGATACGTCGCATTAACAAGAGTGCCGGTGAAATATTCAAAACTGCTGAAATCAGTATTTGAAGCCAATCTTGCAGAGAGATGTTTTATTATACATCTCAGTGGGTGGCGATGCTGGCAATTTTATCAAAGCAGCTTTGTCATTTACATTGAAGATGCAATGTAAATAATTCCTTTTACATATATCATACATGAATGTTGCCTATTTCGTGCATTCGATACACAACTAAATAAACGGCAGCCTACATGAATTAAAAGAATAAAGACAGAATGTATTAATTTAAAGCTTTTATACATTAGTTTATTCCTTATTCTTTTAGCCAAATAAACCCACTACACTGCCCAACACTATTAACCCCTAAAGCACTATAACACCCACCGCAACCTAACCCCACTACAGTAGTAACCCTTAAAGCGACATAGCCCCCAATGCAACCTAACCTCTCTACCATATTAACCCTTTAAATTTCATAACCCTATTGCAAATTAACCCTCTACAGTATTAACCCATTAAATGTCATAACCCTATTGCAACCTAACCCCTCTACAATATTAAATTAACCCCTAATGTGCAACTGAACCCCTCTAAAGTATTAACCCCTAAAGTGATATAACCCCCAGCTCAACCTAACCTCTGTAAACTATAAATCCCTTAATCGCCATAACCCCCCGACACAACCTAACCCCTCTACCATATTAACACCTTATGTACCAGAACCCCCACTGCACCCTAACCCATCTACACTATTATCCCCTAAAGCAGCATAACCCCCAATACAACCTAACCCCTCTACAATATAAACCCCTTAAGCTCCATAATCCCCCAACGCAACCTAACCCCTCAACAGTATTGACCCCTGTGCCATAGACCAACAAACCATTACAGAAAATTACACAACAATAAATAACCAAAGCAAACTACATTAGAGCCGGACAGATAGCTCAGCATGCTAATGCACTGGCTGAGCTCTGTAACAACCCAAGAGTTGCAGGTTCAATCCTTGGCGAGGTTCACTTAGCCTTTCATCCTTCCAAGCTCAATAAAATGAGCAGTTCCTTGACACCCTTGCGGGTGATTAGCTGTCCTTTACAAGTACCCAGTACATAAATACTACAAAATAACACAAACATTAAAGCAAGAAACACTAAGAACATCAACAACAAATATTTAATGCTCACAATCCAAAGTCTTCTTTTCTTTATCAGATGTCAACAATGATCATTTTAAAACTCCATGGAAACAAATTATCCAAAAGTTCCAGGAAAAAAATACAAGGAAGAAAAAAAACATTCAAAACAAAGGCTCCTCTTCTTCATCAGATTTTTCTTATTGCATGTTTTTTTATTTTTAGTGATAATAAAATGTCATCATTTTACATGACTGTGCACATAAAAAAAATAACTTTCAATTTGTAATACGCGCCCAACACGCAAACAGATTAGTTCTAGTGAAGTTTACACACAAGTGAAAGCATGCCAAGTATACCCATCTTGTCTAGATACAAATGACATACAGATGGTTTATCAGTGCTGAAAATGAAATCAGATTGTGAGATCCCATTTTAAAGCTGGTTATGAAGATGTCTAAATGCGAGAATGACTTAGAAACAAACATCAACAGACTGCTCCACACCATTTCTAGACGTTGGGGTCTTTATCTCATTTTCCTAAAGATCACCATAGCTGTATATACATATGTATATGAACATTTATATATATATATAAATGTGTCCGGACCACTGCTCACAAACTTTACTATTGTAATTGATACAGCTTTAATGAATCTATACCATTTATACTAATGCTCCACTAAAATGTCTCATGTAGCCATTTCAGAGTGTCTTGCAGCATAATAGAAAGATTCCAAATAGTTTAGGAATACTTGCAAAGTTGTCCAAAAAACGATTTATTAAGTTCTTTGAGGCGTTGAATTTGAAAAAGGCAAAAATGGTCTTAAATTGGTGTTGAAAACTCTCTTGAAGATGGATTGTGAGGACCAAGAACTCATGATTCAGATAGAGCATGCAATTTAAAGCAAATGTACTCCTATTAGCAATATTTCTTAGCTCTCTTGATATCTTTATTTAAAAAAGGAGGAATGTAAGCTTAGGAGTCAGCACATTTCTGGATCAGCACTTGCTGATTGGTGGCTACATTTAGCTGTGTGCAATATCACCTGATTTTGGGCTAGATTACAAGTCAAGCGATATTTCATGCTCCCACTCGAGTGCTAATACCACTGAAAGTAAATGCATATATTACTATATACAGATGTATAGGAATAGCTATTTAAAAATATATACAGCATTTTCTCCTGTGTTAATAACATTGGAATGTAAAATATTTACAGTACATGCACAGTAAAACACATTATTAAATATTGAAATGTATTAAAAAAGAAAATTATGCTTACCTGATAAATTTATTTATTTCCAGATATGGTGAGTCCACGGCTTGAGTAATTACTGTTGGGAATATTACTCCTGGGTAGCAGGAGGAGGCAAAGAGCACCACAGTTAAACTGCTAAGTATCACTCCCTTATCCACAACCCCCAGTCATTTGACCGAAGGGAAATGGAGAAAAAAGGAGTAACACAAGGTGTAGAGGTGCCTGAGTTTATAGTCAAAAGAACAACTGTCTTAAGATAAAGGGTGGGGCCATGGACTCACCATATCCGGAAATAAATACATTTATCAGCTAAGCGTAAATTTAGTTTTTCTTTCCTAAGATATGGTGAGTCCACGGCTTGAGTAATTACTGTTGGGAACCAATGCCCAAGCTAGAGGACACAGATAAATAGGGAGGGACAAGACAGGCAGTCCTAAACAGAAGGCACCACCGCTTGAAGAACCTTTCTCCCAAAAGAAGCCTCAGCCGAGGCAAAAATATAAAATTTGTAAAATTTATAAAAAGTATGTAGAGAAGACCAAGTTGCAGTCTTGCAAATTTGTTCCACAGAAGCTTCATTTTTGAAAGCCCAAGAAGAGGAAACAGCTCTTGTGGAATGAGCCATAATTCTTTCCGGAGGCTGCTGTCCAGCAGTCTCATAAGCCAAACGTATTATACTTTGTAACCAAAAAGAAAGAGTAGTAGCAGTAGCTTTCTGACCTTTACGTTTCCAAGAGAAACAGACAAAAAAGAGGGCAGAGGACTGGGGAAAAACCTTAGTCGTCTGTAAGCAGAATTTAAGAGCAAGTACAACATCCAAATTGTGTAACAAATGTTCTTTGGAAGAAGAAGGATTAGGACACAGAAATATCAATCAAGAAATTGTTGTTCCCTATCTATTAGATACAACCTTAGGAAGGAAACCTAACTTTGTACGAAGAACCGTCTTATCGGCATGAAAAATAAGATAAGGGGAATCACACTGCAGAGCTGAGAGTTCTGAGACTCTTTGAGCAGAAGAGATAGCATCGAGAAACAAAACCTTCCAAGATAACAACTTAATGTCTATGGAATGCAACAGCTCAAACTGAGTCAGCTGTAAAACTTTAAGAACAAAGTTAAGGCTCCAAGGAGGAGCAACAGACTTAAAGACAAGCCTTATTTTGACCAAGGCCTGACAAAAAGATTGCACATCTTGCACAACCACCAAACGTTTATATAGTAAAACTGATAAAGCAGAAATCTGACCCTTCAGGGTACTGACTGACAATCCCTTTTCCAGGCCTTCCTGAAGAAAAGATAAAAATCTAAGAATTCTAATTCTACTCCAAGAGTAGCCCTTGGATTCACACCAATAAAGATATTTATGCCATATCTTATGGTAAATCTTTCTAGTAACAGGCTTGCGAGCCTGAATCATTTTCTCAATGACCGACTCAGAAAAATCACGCTTAGACAGAATTAAGCGTTCAAGCTCCAAGCAGTCAGCTTTAGAGAAATGAGATTTGGATGAAGGAAGGGACCCTGAATCAGGAGGTCCTTCCTCAGAGGTAATCTCCAAGGTGGGAGAGATGACATCTCCACTAGGTCTGCAAACCAGATCCTGCAAGGCCACACAGGGACTATTAGAATAACTGACGCCCTCTCCTGTTTGAAATGAGCAATGACTAGTGGAAGGAGAGCAAACAAAGGAAACAGGAATGCCAACCTGAAAACCCAAGGAACTGCCAGAGCATCTATCAGAACAGCCTGTGGATCTCTTGACCTTTAACCATACCTTGGAAGCTTGACGTTCTGATGGGACGCCATCAGATCTAACTCCGGCACCCCCCATTTGAGGACTAAGCTGGAAAACACCTCCGGATGGTGTTCCCACTCACTGAACAGGAGAGTGTCATCAGATCTAATAATATTCCAATTGTCCTTCAATACTGTTGCAAGTGTGCCAGTCTTTGTTAAAAATGTAGTGGTGAAGTTTACTCTTGGTTGGTTGTCCTGTGGCACAACATCCTTTATCTGGGCATCCTGTTGGCTAACCAATGCTGCCTCTCTGGCCCTAGTGATGGTCTCTTTATTATACCGCCTTCTGGCAAATGTTTGTTCCATCTCCTGTATTTATTTCAGGCATCTCTCTTCAGAAGAATTATTTCTTATAACTCTCAGCATTTGTGCTTTAGGGATTGCCTTGATCAGAGATCGTGGATGACAACTCCGGGCATGTAGAATGGATCTACGATCAGTCTCTTTTTTAAAGAGTGTAGTTCCCAAATTGGTTCCATCTTTGAAGATTCGTAGGTCTAAGAAATCCACTTATCCATTCATTCAATTCATCCATAGAACCTCTTCATATGAGGTGAATATCATCTATGTACCTCTTATAGTGGATAATGGGTCCCTGTTCATAGACCTTTAGTGTCTCCTCCTCCATATATTCCATATACAGGTTCACTAAGGCTGGAACCATGTTCGATCCCATAGCAGTACCTGTGAGTTGAAGGTAAAAACTTTTCTCAAATTTAAAAAAGTTGCATTTGAGACAGGTCGTCAGTAGTTCAAGAATAAATTCTGGTGGTGGTCCTACATATGGGTATTTGTTCAGGCACCTGGCAATGATGTTAATAACCATCTCATCGGGTATAATGGTATAAAGGCTAGTCACATCCATGCTTGCTAGGATGTCATCAGGTCCCAAATCCTTCACTTCTGAGAGAATGTCTATGAGTGCCAGCGAGTCTCGTATATATGATTTCATGTGTAAAACAAATGGTTGAAGCATATGATCAACAAATGTGGCAAGTGGTTGTAACAAGGAGCCACAAGGGGATACAATTGGGTGGCCAGGGGGGTGGGTAGAGTTTTTATGTATTTTGGGAAAAGTGTAGAGAATAGGTCTAATTGGAAATTTCACTATAAGCCACTGTTTTAGTGTGTCATCTATCCAATTCTGCTGGTGTGCCTTTTCCACCATCCTATCAATACTTGTATGTGATAGGGGGGTAGCATGGGAGAGTTTTGTATGTGAGTGGTTCAGACAGCTGTGTTAGAATTTCAAGTCTGTAGTCAGAATATTCCTGTACCACTATCGTATGTGTATATACTGTATATGTATATATATATATATATATATATATATACACACTAGTCATATATATATATATATATACACACACTAGCCCTAAAGCCTGTGTACACAGGCCATTTTCTGCAGTGCAGCGGTCCCACCCACCCATGATCCTGCCAGGCCATGTCCCCGACATGCCCCCGGCGTGCCCAGTCCCGACCAGTCACGTCCCGCCATGCCCGCTCCCATCCCGCCTCTCCTCCGCCATGGCAGCTTCCGTCCGGCCACGTCCCACACCACACCAGCTCCTGCTTACCCTCTCTGCTGTCTGATCCTCATTGACTGATCCCTACTTACGGCCATCTACAGTATGTCTGTACTGCGCATGACAGCCTTGGACAAACATACCTAGCCTTTTATAATATAGGATATATATACAGTATGTATATATATATATATATATATATATATATATATATATATATATATAAAATCATATACCTTTGAACCCTTATAACTTTAGTTTGCATTTGTGTTGTCACATTTACTTTCAATTTGTAATATGCATGCAAGTTAACGTTGCTGCAACATTTTAATATTGAGCGCGCTAACCTTAGCGTGCTACTTGTATGCTGTTTTTATATATATTGTTATACTTTCCAGAGATATTTGATATTCCAATATCTGTTAAATATTGCTATAAATGAAATGCTAATGTTGAACTATGTGCTGACCCATTTTATAGGAATGTGGTAATTTCCTGATATATCCTTAAACTATTTTTCATAGGAAATTACAAAAGCATGAGGTAAGCAATGTCCTATAAAGGTAATTTATCTTTAGTGATTTTTAGCCTTCAACAGAAGACCACAGTCTATGTGATTCTCTAATTAATAGAAAACCTGCTGCCTCCCAAAGCTTCCACACTCAAAAGTTTTAGCACATATTTGCCCCATATTTCTAACAACCAGAGATAAGTGGTAGCACATGTGGCACAAATACCACCACTAAACACCCTGAGATAATTTATTTTGTATAAAATGTAGATATGTGCATGATCGAAAAATTTGGTTCGGTTCGGATCGATTCGGAGTTTTTCTAATTTTGTTTCGGATCGATTCGAATTCGGAAAACTTTGAATGAATTTGTTTCGGATTCGTTTCGGATTCATTCGGATTCGAAAAAATTCGGCTGGATTCGGTTCGATTCGGAAATTCGGAATTTCGGTATGTGTGCTGTGTATTAGACTAGTATTATGTACTGTATATTAGGTATAACCCATAGAAGAGTGATATAACCTAATATACTGTACAATACTAGTGTAATCCATGGCCATCCGAATTTACCGAATAAATCTGAACTAATTCGGATTTATTCAGTAAATTCTGCAGTATTTTAATTCGGAAATTCGGATCGATCCGAATCTCCGAATTTGCCAAATTTTCAGAATTTCCGAATCGATCCGAAACGAATTGCACATGTCTAATAAAATGAGTAAATAAAACATTTGGAGAACATAGGGGTGGGAAAGCATCATACCATAGGAATACTCTTAAACAATTTGCTGCCCCAGGCAAGTTAAAAATGCTGAAGGACAAAATAATCCTGTTACATCAGAATAAGAGTATTTTCTAACCCATTTAATTTATATTATGTTTTTAAAAGCATTAAACTTAAACGGAAATTTTAAAAATACCCTTGATCGAAGAACATGGAAATTAAAATATTTCAAGTTTTTTAACTCTAGACATTCTGGACTGAATCAAGACTCTGGCTGTATGGCACACTATGGGGAGGTGTAAATTTTAAAAAATATGTTAGACATCCAGTCTGTTATTTTCACACTTCCATCCCTGCTTTCATGGGAATCTAAGGACTGACATTGAGTTAATCCAATTATCTGGACACTTCCTTTTCATTTATTTTTTTAAATCATTACATGTGCAAGATTTATAAGCCTCTCCTTTTTCAGACCACTTTTATCTAAGACCTGTGGGGTCTTAAAACCTTATGAATATTAAAAAAAAACTTTATTTTGTTGATCCATTAAAAGGTATCACAATCTATTAAATAACATTCTCTGTGGGACCAATACAGCAACATTGGTTAAGATGTTAAGATGGAGGCTACACGTGGCACCTAAGCCAACTGAAGAGAAAAAAGGTTCAACTAGACGGCGACATCTACTTTCTAAGCACATGCAAAAGGCAGAATATCATACCAAAAGGATTACAAATTTCCAACCCTTTAAGCATAACATACTACTCTCCATATGCAGAACAGCTATGACAAAGGACAAGTGAACACCCAGAGAAACCACCTGATACACCTTATCTAATCCTAAACAGTATTCATATCCACAAAAATCCAGGATATTCGGAATAATCTAAAAAAATGCTAGGCCTTTGATAGAACCCATACACTCAAAATATTGGATTATAATAATAAGAAAACCCCACAGAAGATATTATAAACCAAAAAAGGATACTGGGATCACTACTGGATAGCAAAAATAAAGCTAGACCTACAGTTAGGAACAATAAATCACTGGATCTTGATACCACAACAATCATACACCTTTACTACAATCATCTGTTGTCAATGTATCTACATATCACATATCTGTGTAGAACTGGCGGATTATTTTAGAAGACTACAGGGCCAAATTATCATTGTGTGAGCGGACATGTCCGCTGCACATCGATAAATGTGAACTGCTGGTGCAATGCCGCCCCTGCAGATTCGCACTAGAAGGGGGTGTCAATCAACCCAATCGTATTCGATCGGGTTGATTTCTGGCGATGTGTCCGCCGCCTCAGAGCAGGTGGACAGGTTATGAAGCAGCAGTCTTTAGACCCCGGCTTCATAACTTGTGTTTCCGGCGAGCCTGAAGGCTCGCCAAAAACACGGGGCATCAAGCTCCATACGGAGCTTGATAAATATGCCCCTACGTCTCAAAGAATTCTTTCATGGAGAAGAAACTTTTAATACTTCCAAATCTCCACAGCATAGATACTCCCCAAAAACTTTAGACTGGACTCCCCCACCAGGACTAAATACAAACCTGGATCAATACATTGAATGTTTCTTCAAAAGGGTCAAATCTGAGATAATTGAAAAACAACTAAAGAAAAATCACAATAACCTCAATCCAATGGCAAAGAAAGCAAAAAATACTCTGAAAAGCCATATTACCATTAAACAACAGGGAAGCAAACAAACAACTTTAGATGAAAATTATTACAAGAAACTCCCATCTTACCCTACTGTAGATTACAAAAATGCACTGATAAAAAATATCAAAAGCTTACCAAAACACATCCAAGAACAATTCCTCACACTAATACTGGATTTCACCTATCCAGGCAATTTTTTTTTTTTTTAAATCAAAGTTTTTTTATTAAGGTATTTGGCAAAACATTTTGTAAGACAAAACAATATGAAGATCATCTCAGTGACATAACATGCATATGCATTAGAGAATAAAAAAAGAAATATATAATACAAAACCTCCTTTGTAACTAAGATAACTAATAAAGCTGATGAGGGTTGCAATACGACAAGTCCAACATTTAAATAAGTCTCACATATTATCTATTCCACCTGATTTGATGATACCTTAAGTTTTATTTTATGTTTTGAAATTGCCTTGGTGCCTCTTCATTTGGTTAGACTGTCTATTAGAAAGAGACTGACAGTTGGAATATTTAGAATAACATCATATGATTAGAAATGTGAGGCAATTTTTTAATGCCAAAAGAAAACTATAATATAATATAGTATAATGTAATGTAATGCAATGTAACACCTCCCAACCTGAACCGGGTCACTCAAGTACCCTGATGATAAATCCTTGAACTAAGGAGGGTCCCAACTAATATATATGGTCACTCTTGGACCCAGACAATGTTTGCACTATTATCAAAATTAACTGATGATACTACATGCAAATAAATAAAATTAAAAAATGGAAAATACTCAACACCTTTTCTTTGTATAGGATGTGAAGAGGAACTACCAAACCACATAGAAAACATAGGTGTCGTCACTCAATATCTATAAGCCTAGATGGTATCTCACTATTTGGGGAGTTCAAAGTGAACACAAGGTTTACCTTGCATAAAAATAATTGGGAATAGGCAAGCTCCAACGGGGGTGAGATAAAGATAAGCGAGATAAAGACAAGCAATACTAGTATCCCCATAACCAGATAATATAGAAGAAGGGGGTTAGTCTATTATTGATCACCAGAGACCAGTAACTGCAGTCTGTCTCTGGGAACCTAATGTTCCGTGAAAAGAAAAAAAAAACCTTCAGTAAACTAGGAAAAGGTAACATGCCACGCTATAAATAATCCTAATCTCCCGTATATTAAATCTCATTACTTGCGCTATGTTAACATGAACTAATTGTGTAACGTCACCATATGGGAGTATATTAGGGAGCTGACTTATATACACAAAATTATTTTGGGACCTCTATACCACGTATGTCATATATGAAGCAGGTCAGATAAATTGTGATGAAAGGTGGAATAACATCCCTACAGCTCTGTCTAAACATTCTGACACTTACTTTGTGACTGACTAATCTATAACTATATATATTTCAAAGAGAGTAACTATGAAGGCTTAAAATACTGTAAATATATGCTGTGTAGTTCTCAGATCTGAGGAGTAGAATACCCACTCCTAGAGGCTAATAAAAGCAATCTACCTTAGCAGTTACAGTTATATTTAAATGTACATGTTCAATAAGCTAAGGAGAGTCTGTAGATATTAACATAAGCCAACCCAGTCATATAAACATAGTTGCTTCTTGCTTGCAAACTGTGGATCCCAAAAATAAGGTTATGCAGAAAATAATAGGTGACTTAGACATTTGTGAAGTTAAAGGGACCAATAATAATAATTACTCAGCACTTGCTTAAGATGATCCCCAGACATAGATATGTAGATATACAATAAAAAGTAATATCACTGTGTGTATAGTTAAAATAGCCTTTATATCTGTGAGTATAAGTCTTATTATAGTGTCCACGAGTCTCAATTATCTAGCATCCTGGTGTGGAGATGAGAGAGCATGACCTCAGCTGCACTACGTCCAGAATTAACCCACTCCTACTTTTGTATAGCGTTTAGGGTATGGATGATACTCAGATTGAATTACAGTCCAGCCTGGTACATGGTCTCCGTGTCGAATGTCGACTCTGATATGGCCACTAAGGGGTAAATAGGGCAGCGGTCTGAGCGCTGTACACCCATAGATAGAAGCACCAGCAGATAGCATGGAAGATTCAAGCCACGTTTGCTTTCTCGATAGCGACCCCGCACTATCACTACAACGCACACCGCTGGTCATTATCATCAGCACTTCTGACTGCCTGGAAAGCACCGAAAGACTCCCCGCTTGTATAATGGTGACGTCCTCATTACCCCCGCAGGGACCGGCCGCATCCCCTCCCAGGGGAGCCGAGGACAGCAATGAGCAATCTGTGTGTATATTCTGCTGCATGGGGTCTGTCAGAGCCTGAAGTTGAGGCGTTAGGACAGGACTGTGCAGCACAGTATGCGATGACATGCTCGGGCGTAGGCTTGTAGAATTATCAGTCCATCCCGCTGCCCCATGCGCCTGACTGTATCCTTGAGTCTCCGATGACAGACTCTCCGGTCGTATCGCATGGCAAACTGCTATCAGATCCGTGAATCTACATTCTAGTAGACGATCCAAGGCTCCTAGTGTAGATAGTATTGTAGCACGGAAGTCCTCCATAATGACAACTTTGTGTGTTGTTTTAGTTAGTATAGCAAATAATAGCAGATGAGTACTGCTCTACTTGAGTAATATGTGTAACCGAGGGGGGTGATGCTCACATGTGGTGAAGACACGGCCAACTTCCAGGTCCTTTCCGTATGGACCTAGTATAAGATATCTTGCATATTAAAGTGTTTTGCAGCTCCTTTTGTTTCCCCAGCATGAGCTTGTTGACTCCCAATGTAAAAAGTCAAGTTTGAGAGGAGAAATTCAATAGAAACTTAGACAATCTCGAGGAGCTCCATAAAATTGCTGCTGATCATGGCCGTCTCCAAGCCACGCTCCTCCAGGCAATTTTAACATGCTTCCAAAGACACACAAACCAGGTAAACCAGGCTGTCGTATAATCTCTGGCATTAACACAGTTACAGAAAACATATCAGGACTCATTGACCGCATACTGAAGCCCCTAGTACATGATTCAAAAACCTTCCTATGGGACACCACTGACTTTCTCAATAAACTCAACTGCATAAAAAATACCAATAAACTCAACTCTGGTCACTATGGATGTCATTGCTCTCTATACAAACATCTCCCATGAAGATGGTTTATCAGCCTGTAAGAAATTTCTCTCCAGAAGGGAGGATACAGAGAATATGCTCAATTCCACTATACTACAACTGGCAGAAATTATCCTCAAACATAACTTCTGCTTTAATGTAAAACACTTCCTACAAACCATGGGAACAGCTATGGGAACAAGTGTGGTTCTCCAATATGTCAATATTTTCATGGTTAATTTGGAAGTGGAATTTCTCAATCAACAACAAATAAAACCCCTGTTTTATCTCGGCTACCTCAATTACATCTTCCTTATTTGGACTGAAGGAGAAATGGCAGTAAAACATTTTTACAAGGACTAAAATAAATTCCACCCCACTATTTGTAATAAATATGCAACAAATTCAGATTTGTTACATATTTGTTTCAAATTCCTTCATATTATTCTTTCACTGAAGGTCTCCTGCAAATAGCTACAATTATTACCTAACAGATATTTCTATGAATAATAAGGACCACAACTGCAGAATTTGGACATAAGTAGTAATAATTCTTAATTAGGATATTATAAGAAGTGTTACTGAATAATAGCTGAAACCATTGGACCTTCAAACGGATACAACAAGCGATATAGACAATTCAGTGTTTATATTAGACTAACTTAGTTTAGACTACGGCTGGTGTGAACTCTCCCAGGAAAACCAGCAGTGAAAAATAACAAGCCTAGTCTATTCAGAAAATACAAAATAAAAATAAAAAATGCAAATAAGGTGGAGAGGCTGTTTGAGAAGAACAACTGAAATTAAGAAAGAGAAATTCCCTTACCGGTAAGATGAAGTAAAAGATTGAATGGATAAGTATGCAGCTCGAGTCAGACAACTAAGCGTTCACAATGCAGTGTGGCTTCACAGTGACGTCACCGGAACGTGCAGGAAAGAGTTACGGATGGGAAGGAGCCGAATATACTCATCGGTTAAACAGGTCCGGAATATAGTGGAGGTTGCTGGAAATAGTAAAGTAGTTAGGCGGTGAGTCCTTTGATAGCAGGATCAGAAAGCTTAGGAGGATGTAGGTGCTTAACCCACAATACCAAAATACCAAGCAAAATATTGTGTGGGAATGAGGCTTTTATGGAATGAGTAGGATAGAAGCCTCGCCTACTTAAACGTACATAGGACTGATAAAAAGGTGTTACAGAGTACCCCCCAAGAGACCCTCAAAGAGGTTCAAGGCCGTGGTCAATGAGGGTTCGTCCTGTGAAAGAGCGATACAAGTTTAGGAGCAGATAAATTTGTGGAGGATTCCCAGGAATCGTCCTCATGAGGGTAACCCTTCCAATGGACTAGATACTGTAAGCATCCAGAAACCTTCCTTGAGTCAAGAATACTATGTACTTCAAATTCCAGATATGGCTGAACTGGAACTATAGTAGAAGTTGATCCATGTACATTTCTTACAGACCTATAAGGCTTGAGGAGAGAGACATGGAAAGTGGGATGTATCTTATATGTTGTGGGTAATTCTAAAGTTACAGCATTATCATTGACAACCTTCGATATGGGAAACGGTTCCACAAATAATTTGTTGAACTTTGTACATGGGGTAGAAAGTTTAAGATGTCGGGTAGACAACCAGACCAAGTCTCCCACTACAGACCAAGGAGAATTTTGTCTTTTAAGATCATAATAATGTTTCTGACGTCATTGAGCATCCTTAATGTTGAGAGATTGTATTAGTGTAATCGTTTACTATCGGACAAGTGCTTTCAATACGGGGTAGTAGATGGAAAGTCAGATGGAAGCCATAATTAGGAAAAAATAGTGTATTCTTAGTGGTACTGTGTTCAGCATTATTATAAGTGAACTCCGCTAGAGGTAGGAGAGAGGACCACTCATCTTGTTGATAAGAGGAGCAACATCTGATATACTGTTCTAACCATTGCGATTTGTTTTCAAGTAGTAAAGATTTCTATGATCAGTATAAATTAATATTGGCAGTTCAGTTACTTCCAAGAGGTGTCTCCACTGCTGAAATGCAGATTTAATTGCTATGATCTCTTTTTCCCCTACTGTGTATTTAATTCAGCTGAAGTCAACAATCTTGAAAAGAATTAAACCGGATGTATAGGATCCTTTATTGATTCCCTTTGTGACAGTATGGCACCTAACGCATGGTCGGATGCGTCAACCTCAAGAATGTATTGCAAATGAGGTAGTGGGAAAACTAAAATTGGGGCTTTAGTGAACCGCCATTTTAGTAATTGAAATACTGTACTTGTTCAGAAGCTGTTGTCTACTTAAATATGTTGTTACTTTTAGTTAAATCTGACAAGGGCTTAGTGATAGAAGCAACATTTTGATACTTTTTCTATAGAAATTTGCAAACCTCAAAAATCTCTGTATCTCTTTTCTGTTCTTAGTTGTAGGCCAATCTTGAATTGCTTGTATTTTATCATTTTCCATAAGTATTCCTTTGGGTGAGATGTGATATCCCAGGAAACTTATATTATCTGAATTGAAAATACATTTGTCCAACTTAGCATAGAGATGATGGGAACGCAATCTGGAGAGTACAGATCTAACATGTTTATGATGATCTGTGATGTTGTTTGAGTATATGATGTTATCATCTTAAAAGATGACTAAACATGAGGAGGTCCAGGAGGTCACAAAATACATCGTTCATGAAATTTTGAAAAGTAGCAGGGGCATTACAAAGCCCAAATGGCATAACATATTTGTATAACCCATACCTAGTTCTAAACACCATAAGCCACTCATCTTCATATTGAATCCTGACGAGGTTTCAAGCTCCACGTAGATCTAATTTTGTGAAGATGGTGGCACCCTGTAGTCTCTCAATCAGTTCTGGGATGAGTGGCACAGGATATCTGTTTTTAACTGTTCTCTTGTTAAGCTGCCTATAATCAACTATAGGTCTTAAGGTTTTATTTTTATTAGTGACAAAAAAAATCCCTGCACCAGCAGGAGAGGTGGAGGGTCTTATGAACCCTTTTCTCAAGTTCTCATCAATATAGAGTTTGAGTTGCTGAAGCTCTGATTGTGATAGAGGAAAGATATGCCCATAAGGTATATCAGATCCAGGTAGGAGCTCTATAGGACAGTCATAAGACCTATGAGGTGGTAAGGTCTCAGCTTCAGTTTTCACAGAAATCTCCATATTCTATTGGTAATTGCACCTCAGTGGTGCTTAACAAAGATATAGATGGGTAGCAGGTATTGCTACAGAAATCAGACCGAAAAAAGATTTAATTTGTTTTCCATTGAATTAAGGGTTCATGCAAGTGAAGCCAGTTTAACTCTAGCACAATGGGGAAGATAGGAGATTGTATGGCGTCAAAGGAGATATATTCCCAGTGATTATCTTCTGTGCAAACAAGTAGGGGTATGGTTTGATGTGTTACGGGCCCTGTACACATTTGATTACCATCAATAACATGAACATACACCGGCTTAATTTTTGCAACAAGTGGTATTTTATTTTTTTCAATAAGTATAACATCTAAATAATTCCTGTATGCTCCAGAGTCTATTACAGCTTCATGCTTCACTCGTTGTTGGTCCCACTGTAAAGAAACATGAAGGGTACACTAAGATATAGTTCCTATATAGGACATTCTGAGACAACATGATCCTTTGAGGCGCAATACATACACAAGTTGTTCATGTGTTTATGTTGTTTCTCTCGTGTGTTGAGAGGTCCTTTGACAAACCCTATATCTATAGGTTCATCAGTTTTGGTTAGAGGAGGAGGGTTATGATAGGTGTACATTTTTGTATGTACCTCAGTGTAAAATCTCTCTTGTTTCCTCTCCCTTAATCTGCGATCTAGTGTAATAGTTAAAGGTATTAGAGCTTCTAAACTAGAGGGTATCTCAATTCTAGTGAGTTCATCCTTTAAATTCTAAGAGAGCCCCAACGATACTGGTTCTTTAATGAAATTTCACATAAATCTTCCACAGGCCTTTTCAACTGTTTTAAAGACCTTAATTTGGCTTCTGCTGTGGTTTGCTTATGGGGATCTTCATAGAGAAGGGCCATGGCTGAAAAGAATGCATCTAAAGAATCTAAGATAGGGTCATTTGACTCAAAGTAAGCATTTGCCCAAGTTCTAGGTTCACCTCTGAGAAACGAGGTGACTGTGAGCACCTTGGTGTGGTCTGTAGGGTAGGACTTTGGCTTTAATGGAAAATATAGGTTAAAAACCATTTTGAAAATCCCTATACTGAGTCCTATCCCCTGAAAACTTTTCAGGGGGACTGGCTTGTGGTTCATGAGTAATATCAGGGATAGAGTGTTTATGCGTTAGTGTATCTTTAATTAACCCTTTAAGGGTTTGAGTTTCAAGCTGTATGTCTCTAAGACCCTAAACCAATAGATCAACTTTCTGGGATAACCCTACAACATGGTTAGCTAATTCTGCTGGGTCCATGATACTGGGCTTGGTATTATGTAATAAATATGTAATAAATTCTGAAGTTAAATGCTGCTATATTTATGTTACAAGTATTTGTTTCAAATTCCTTCAGATATTCTTTGACTGAAGGTCTCCTGCAAGGTTAATAGCTACAATTATTGCCTAACATATATATTTCTATGAATAATAATGACCACAACTGCAGAATTTGGACATAAGTAGTAATAATTCTTAAAGAGGATATTGTAAGAAGTGTTAATGAATAATAACTGAAACCGTTGGACCTGCAAACGGATACAACAAGCGATATAGGTAATTCAGTATTTATATTAGACTGACTTAATTTAGACACTACGACTGTTGTGAACTCTCCCAGGAAAACCAGCAGTGAAAAACAACAAGCCTAGCCTATTCAGAAAATACAGAGCTCAAAGTAAGGTATGTGCACAATAAGGTGGAGAAACTGTTTGAGGAGAATAGAACAACTGAAATTAAGAGAGAGGAATTACCTTACCGGTAAGATGAAGTAAAAGATTGAATGGATAAGTATGCAGCTCGAGTCAGACAGCTGAGCGTTAACACTGCAATGTGGCTTCACAGTGACGTCACCAGAACGTGCAGGAAGGAATTACGGCTCAGATGGGAAGGAGCCAAATATACTCAGCGGTTAAACAGGTCCGGAATATAGTGGAGGTTGCTGGAAATGGAGTCCTCAGTAAAGTAGTTAGGAGGTGAGTCCTTTGATAGCAGGATCAGGAAGCTTAGGAGGATGTAGGTGCTTAACCCACAATACCAAAATACCAAGCAAAGTGTTGTGTGGAAATTAGGCTTTTATGGAATGAGTAGGATCGAAGCCTTGCCTACTTAAAGGTACATACTGTAGGACTGAAAAAAATGTGTTACACTATTAATCTCACCCTGGAGCACTCCACCAAACGTGTCAATTTCCTATATACCTACCACTGTTAATATCAGTAAAGAAGGCACTATCATAACTACAATATGCTGGAAAACCAACATATCACAACAAATATCTTCATAGTTCCAGCTTCCATCCCAGACACATAAAGACATCAGTTATATATAGCCAAGTTATTCAATAGCTATTTAATACCACCACATCAGCATGAAGTTGGGGACAAGAAACCAACATATGTCCTCCGTGACTCCATGATCTAACAAGGATATTCAGCATGACAAAGAGACAGAGGGACTGATTTAACAAAGTCTGGCATACATGATAATCTGCAGTGTATCATGCCCACCATACATCACTGAATGCCGACAGCATACGCTGTCGGCATTCAGCATTGCACAAGTAGTTCTAGTGGGGGTGTCAATCAACCAGATCATATTCGATTGGGTTGATTGCTGTACACCAGTCAGAGGCGGCGGATCTAGTTAAGGATCAGCGGTCTTAAGACCGCTGCTTCTTAAGTCCTGAAGACTTGCGCGGAAACAGGGTGAGTTGGCCCATTCGGGGCATAGTAAATCAGCCCCAGAGAAGCATCGAGTGTGCCATAAAAATACTCAGAAACAGCTTATTGAAATAGAAAGAGAAAAAACATAATTTATGCTTACCTGATAAATTCCTTTCTTCTGTAGTGTGATCAGTCCACGGGTCATCATTACTTCTGGGATATTACTCCTCCCCAACAGGAAGTGCAAGAGGATTCACCCAGCAGAGCTGCATATAGCTCCTCCCCTCTACGTCACTCCCAGTCATTCGACCAAGGACCAACGAGAAAGGAAAAGCCAAGGGTGAAGTGGTGACTGGAGTATAAATTAAAAAATATTTACCTGCCTTAAAAACAGGGCGGGCCGTGGACTGATCACACTACAGAAGAAAGGAATTTATCAGGTAAGCATAAATTATGTTTTCTTCTGTTAAGTGTGATCAGTCCACGGGTCATCATTACTTCTGGGATACCAATACCAAAGCAAAAGTACACGGATGACGGGAGGGATAGGCAGGCTCTTTATACAGAAGGAACCACTGCCTGAAGAACCTTTCTCCCAAAAATAGCCTCCGATGAAGCAAAAGTGTCAAATTTGGAAAATTTGGAAAAAGTATGAAGCGAAGACCAAGTTGCAGCCTTGCAAATCTGTTCAACAGAGGCCTCATTCTTGAAGGCCCAAGTGGAAGCCACAGCTCTAGTAGAATGAGCTGTAATTCTTTCAGGAGGCTGCTGTCCAGCAGTCTCATAAGCTAAACGAATTATGCTACGAAGCCAAAAAGAAAGAGAGGTAGCGGAAGCTTTTTGACCTCTCCTCTGCCCAGAGTAAATGACAAACAGAGAAGACGTTTGTCGAAATTCCTTAGTTGCCTGTAAGTAAAATTTTAGAGCACGGACTACATCCAGGTTGTGCAGTAGACGTTCCTTCTTTGAAGAAGGATTTGGGCATAAAGAAGGAACAACAATCTCTTGATTGATATTCCTGTTAGTAACTACCTTAGGTAAGAACCCAGGTTTAGTACGCAGGACTACCTTATCCGAATGAAAAATCAAATAAGGAGAATCACAATGTAAGGCTGATAATTCAGAGACTCTTCGAGCCGAGGAAATAGCCATTAAAAATAGAACTTTCCAAGATAACAACTTTATATCAATGGAATGAAGGGGTTCAAACGGAACGCCCTGTAAAACATTAAGAACAAGGTTTAAACTCCATGGTGGAGCAACAGTTTTAAACACAGGCTTAATTCTGGCCAAAGCCTGACAAAAAGCCTGGACGTCAGGAACTTCTGACAGACGTTTGTGTAACAGAATGGACAGAGCTGAGATCTGTCCCTTTAATGAACTAGCAGATAAACCCTTTTCTAAACCTTCTTGTAGAAAAGACAATATCCTAGGAATCCTAACCTTACTCCAAGAGTATCCTTTGGATTCACACCAATATAGGTATTTACACCATATCTTATGGTAAATCTTTCTGGTAACAGGTTTCCTAGCCTGTATTAAGGTATCAATAACTGACTCAGAAAATCCACGTCTTGATAAAATCAAGCGCTCAATTTCCAAGCAGTCAGCTTCAGAGAAGTTAGATTTTGATGTTTGAAGGGACCCTGTATCAGAAGGTCCTGTTTCAGAGGTAGAGACCAAGGTGGACAGGATGACATGTCCACCAGGTCTGCATACCAAGTCCTGCGTGGCCACGCAGGTGCTATTAGAATCACTGATGCTCTCTCTTGTTTGATTCTGGCAATCAATCGAGGAAGCAACGGGAAGGGTGGAAACACGTAAGCCATCCTGAAGTCCCAAGGTGCTGTCAGAGCATCTATCAGGACTGCTCCTGGATCCCTGGATCTGGACCCGTAACGAGGAAGCTTGGCGTTCTGTCGAGACGCCATGAGATCTATCTCTGGTTTGCCCCAACGTCGAAGTATTTGGGCAAAGACCTCCGGATGAAGTTCCCACTCCCCCGGATGAAAAGTCTGACGACTTAAGAAATCCGCCTCCCAGTTCTCCACTCCCGGGATGTGGATTGCTGACAGGTGGCAAGAGTGAGACTCTGCCCAGCAAATTATCTTTGATACTTCCATCATAGCTAGGGAGCTTCTTGTCCCTCCCTGATGGTTGATGTAAGCTACAGTCGTGATGTTGTCCGACTGAAACCTGATGAACCCCCGAGTTGTCAACTGGGGCCAAGCCAGGAGGGCATTGAGAACTGCTCTCAATTCCAGAATGTTTATTGGCAGGAGACTCTCCTCCTGACTCCATTGTCCCTGAACCTTCAGAGAAGTCCAGACGGCACCCCAACCTAGAAGGCTGGCGTCTGTTGTTACAATTGTCCAGTCTGGTCTGCTGAATGGCATCCCCCTGGACAGATGTGGCCGAGAAAGCCACCATAGAAGAGAATTTCTGATCTCTTGATCCAGATTCAGAGAAGGGGATAAGTCTGAGTAATCCCCATTCCACTGACTTAGCATGCACAGTTGCAGTGGTCTGAGGTGTAAGCGTGCAAAGGGTACTATGTCCATTGCCGCTACCATTAAGCCGATTACCTCCATGCATTGAGCCACTGACGGGTGTTGAATGGAATGAAGGGTGCGGCAAGCACTTTGAAGTCTTGTTAGCCTGTCCTCTGTCAGGTAAATCTTCATTTCTACAGAATCTATAAGAGTCCCCAGGAAGGGAACTCTTGTGAGTGGAACGAGTGAACTTTTCTTTTCGTTCACCTTCCATCCATGTGACCTTAGAAATGCCAGCACTAACTCTGTATGAGACTTGGCAGTTTGAAAGCTTGAAGCTTGTATCAGAATGTCGTCTATGTATGGAGCTACCGAGATTCCCCGCGGTCTTAGTACCGCCAGAAGAGCACCCAGAACCTTTGTGAAGATTCTTGGAGCTGTAGCCAATCCGAATGGAAGAGCCACAAACTGGTAATGCCTGTCTAGGAAGGCAAACCTTAGGTACCGATAATGATCTTTGTGAATCGGTATGTGAAGGTAAGCATCTTTTAAATCTACAGTGGTCATGTATTGACCCTCTTGGATCATAGGTAAAATTGTCCGAATAGTCTCCATCTTGAACGATGGAACTCTTAGGAATTTGTTTAGGATCTTTAAGTCCAGGATTGGTCTGAAAGTTCCCTCTTTTTTGGGAACCACAAACAGATTTGAGTAAAACCCCTGTCCCTGTTCCGATCGTGGAACTGGATGGATTACTCCCATTAACAAGAGCTCTTGTACGCAGCGTAGAAACGCCTCTTTCTTTGTCTGGATTGTTGACAATCTTGACAGATGAAATCTCTCTCTTGGAGGAGAGTATTTGAAGTCCAGAAGGTATCCCTGAGATATTATCTCTAGCGCCCAGGGATCCTGAACATCTCTTGCCCAAGCCTGGGCGAAGAGAGAAAGTCTGCCCCCCACTAGATCCGATCCCGGATCGGGGGCCCTCAATTCATGCTGTTTTAGGGGCAGCAGCAGGTTTCCTAGTCTGCTTGCCCTTGTTCCAGGACTGGTTAGGTTTCCAGCCTTGTCTGTAGCGAGCAACAGCTCCTTCCTGTTTTGGTGCACCTGCTTTGAAATTACGAAAGGAACGAAAATTAGACTGTCTAGTCTTGGCTTTGGCTTTGTCCTGAGGCAGGGCATGGCCTTTACCTCCTGTAATGTCAGCGATAATCTCTTTCAACCCGGGCCCGAATAAGGTCTGCCCTTTGAAAGGTATATTAAGCAATTTAGACTTAGAAGTAACATCAGCTGACCAGGATTTTAGCCACAGCGCCCTGCGTGCCTGAATGGCGAATCCTGAATTCTTCGCCGTAAGTTTAGTAAGATGTACTACGGCCTCCGAAATGAATGAATTAGCTAGTTTAAGGACTCTAAGCCTGTCCGTAATGTCGTCCAGAGTAGCTGAACCAATGTTCTCTTCCAGAGACTCAATCCAGAATGCCGCTGCAGCCGTGATCGGCGCAATGCATGCAAGGGGTTGCAATATAAAACCTTGTTGAACAAACATTTTCTTAAGGTAACCCTCTAACTTTTTATTCATTGGATCTGAAAAAGCACAGCTATCCTCCACCGGGATAGTGGTACGCTTAGCTAAGGTAGAAACTGCTCCCTCCACCTTAGGGACCGTTTGCCATAAGTCCCTTGTGGTGGCGTCTATTGGAAACATTTTTCTAAATATCGGAGGGGGTGAGAACGGCACACCGGGTCTATCCCACTCCTTAGTAACAATTTCAGTAAGTCTCTTAGGTATAGGAAAAACCTCAGTACTCGGTACCGCAAAATATTTATCCAACCTACACATTTTCTCTGGTATTGCAACTGTGTTACAATCATTCAGAGCCGCTAACACCTCCCCTAGTAATACACGGAGGTTTTCCAGTTTAAATTTAAAATTTGAAATATCTGAATCCAGTTTGTTTGGATCAGAACCGTCACCCGCAGAATGAAGCTCTCCGTCCTCATGTTCTGCAAATTGTGACGCAGTGTCTGACATGGCCCTAATATTATCAGCGCACTCTGTTCTCACCCCAGAGTGATCACGCTTACCTCTTAGTTCTGGTAATTTAGCCAAAACTTCAGTCATAACAGTAGCCATATCCTGTAATGTGATTTGTAATGGCCGCCCAGATGTACTCGGCGCTACAATATCACGCACCTCCCTCTGAGCGGGAGATGTAGGTACTGACACGTGAGGCGAGTTAGTCCGCATAACTCTCCCCTCGTTGTTTGGTGAAATTTGTTCAATTTGTACAGATTGACTTTTATTTAAAGTAGCATCAATACAGTTAGTACATAAATCTCTATTGGGCTCCACTTTGGCATTGCAACAAATGACACAGGTATCATCCTCTGAATCAGACATGTTTAACACACTAGCAAATAAACTTGCAACTTGGAAATACAATTCAATTAGAATAATATTAAAATGTACTGTGCCTTTAAGAAGCACAGAAGATCTATGACAGTTGAAAATTAATAAATTGAAACAGTTATAGCCTCAATCCTTGTAAACAACACAACTTTAGCAAAGGTTTAATCCCATTAGCAAAGATAACAAATTCTGAAAGCAGGAAACAAATTACAGAATAAACGTTTTTTATCTCAGTCAAACTATAATTCTCACAGCTCTGCTGAGAGAAATTACCTCCCTCAAAATAAGTTTTGAAGACCCCTGAGCTCTGTAGAGATGAACTGGATCATGCAGGGAATACAATGAGTTGCTGACTGAAATATTGGATGCATAGAAAAAGCGCCAAAAAACGGCCCCTCCCCCTCACACACAGCAGTGAGGGAGAACAGAAACTGTCAGAAAAACAGATTAAGCAACTGCCAAGTGGAAAAATAGTGCCCAAACATTTATTCACACAGTACCTCAGCAAATGAAAACGATTTTACATTCCAGCAAAAACGTTAAACATAATCTCTAGTTATTAAACAGCTTTATGTATTTCTTACAGTGTAATTCTAGTGAAGTACCATTCCCCAGAATACTGAAGTGTAAAGTATACATACATGACATTATATCGGTATGGCAGGATTTTCTCATCAATTCCATTGTCAGAAAATAAAAACTGCTACATACCTCTATGCAGATTCATCTGCCCGCTGTCCCCTGATCTGAAGTTTACCTCACTCCTCAGATGGCCGAGAACAGCAATATGATCTTAACTACTCCGGCTAAAATCATAGCAAAACTCTGGTAGATTCTTCTTCAAACTCTGCCAGAGAGGTAATAACACACTCCGGTGCTATTTTAAAATAACAAACTTTTGATTGAAGATATAAAACTAAGTATAATCACCATAGTCCTCTCACACATCCTATCTAGTCGTTGGGTGCAAGAGAATGACTGGGAGTGACGTAGAGGGGAGGAGCTATATGCAGCTCTGCTGGGTGAATCCTCTTGCACTTCCTGTTGGGGAGGAGTAATATCCCAGAAGTAATGATGACCTGTGGACTGATCACACTTAACAGAAGAAAAGAGACCACCAGAGTCCCCTGGTTATTACTTACAACAAAGCAACAACACCACTCAAACAAATTGTTAAGGATTTACAACTTATGTTAAATAAGGATCAGAAATTCAGAAACATATTCACTGAATTTTATCGTACAAGCAACCCGCTAAGCTACACATCAAGAACGGACTGAATGGTGAACAGACAGACACCCCTGGCACTAAGCCCTGCAATAGGAGGAAATGTGGCACATGTCAACATATCAGTATTCAAACCACTCTACAGACGCACATCAAAAGGCAATACTCATAAAAGAATCATATACCTGCAAATCCAGGAATGTAATATATCTAATTTAGTGCAGAAAGTGCCCTCATATGAAATATACAGGTGAAGCAAAACAACCACTACATAAAAGGATGAATCATCATAGACACTACATACACCACCCAGACACTCTGTAAAATATTTAAATGTATTTATCTTAAAGGAATTTTTAAAAAAATATCCTTGATAGAAGGACATGGGAATTAATATATATCAAGCTCTCTTCAGACATTTTAGCTTCATGACATATTATGGGGAGGTGTAAATCTATAAAATATCTTAGACATACAATCTGCTGTTTTCACACTTCCATCCCTGCCTTCATGGGAATCTATTGATAAGGACTGACTGTATTAATTCAATTATCTTGACACTTCCTTTTAATTTTTATTTTTAAATCATTATATGTACAAGAATCTTAGATTTACTGTACAGTCTATAGATTTCACACACTGGGAGTTTTCACCACTGAAAAGCTGCCGAGACTGATACGGCTGAAAAAGGTGCGTCCAAAACCTTCCCATTAAACCTATAGAAGCTATGGGGATACATGTAGATAAAATATTAATTTGTATCGTATTGTATAATGTTATACTATGTATTTAAATTATTGTGATTTAAAACATTTTTGGCGTGCAATATTTTTGTTTTAGCAATATAATAATTTTTTCATGATATTAATATGTTATAGAAGACAGTAACAGCAACTTTATAATTTACATAGCTATGCAGTTATGTAAAAGTGCAAAGTCATGGCTACTGTCTTTTATAACATATTTATATCAGAAAAAATAAATATGATTGCTAAAATAAAAATATAACACGCAAAAAATCACTACAATAATTAAAATAATATGCATGATACAAGCAAATGCATATAAATTAAACTTTGTATATACATATACAGCGCCTCTAAACTATTAACCTCTTACATGCTCTCATCCCCACAACAACCTAACCCCTCTGAACTATTGACCCCTTATGCGTCCACAGCAAGCTAACCCCAGTACACTATTAAACCCTTACGGGCCCTTACCCCCACTGCAAGCTAACCTCTCAAGTAAACTTGAAAAAAGTTACAAGGCTAAACAAAGCCACAACTAAAAAAATAGTTACACAAAGTTACACAACTATTAAACAAAGCAAAAACAACAACAACAAAAGTCACATGACTATTAAACAAAGTCACACAAAACAAAATATTTACACAAAGTTACACAAAATTTTAGGAAAAAAATTGGCTGTATAAAAAACATTATAAGGACAGTTAAAAAATATTAGTGCAAAGCCTTATATAATCAAATCTTCTAATAACACAGTTAGAAGACAACAATAAATTTATCCCATAGAAAGTAAAGGACTACAGCACTCTTTTGTTCAAAATCATCAAAAATGAATTTATTAAGTCGCAAACATTACTAATTAAAATTCACAGAAAAAGATACACACTCACAATACAGATCATAGCATGGGATCAGACATCAATATAAATACAAAATCAGTTATAAATATTTTTAATAACTTGTACATTTTGGACCAGTCATGTGACTCAGACCTAAGTTATTAGGTACAGCGCTGTAATTAAACATATAAAGGCAGATGGTACTGGACCAAACTACACTGAGCTAAACACAGAGCCTCTTGGGAAAATCCAAGAGTTATAGCCTGGGCAGGTAGATAGTATGGGGATTTAAGTTGTCCGGAATCAAATGTCTGCACAGCAAATGTATAGAGATATGATCACACCAGGGCCCAAAATGTCAGGTTGTAAGCTACTATCCAGGCCAAAATGTTACTCGCCACTTCTGATCCTACCCACTACCTGCCCAAACCACACACACTTTTCCACCCTCTCTTTGCATATGTTTAGCCATTGTGAAATACATTATTGTGCAGTCATTTTAAATATTTTTTATTTAATACCTTAATAAATTAAATAATGCTATATACAGTAATAGATAAAAAAAATAAATGCATAGCAGTTAGCAACATCAACTTGGTGGTTCTGGGTAAGACAAGAGTTGTGGATAGAAATATGAAGTTGTTGAAGTGAGAGAGTGGAGATAGAGAGTGTTGATGGTCAAATAGTTATCAATGTGGAAAGGTAATCACATAGCACATGCAAGCACATAGCACATGCAAGTTAGAGGTTAGTTGAGCTGCTCAAGGCATAAGCATAATCCACATGTGCAAATTCTTAAACCGCTACCGTATATTATAGATGCAGTCCCATATCAGAGTTACATCCTACTTTTAACCCGCCAGATGTGTACGCATCTCATCGATATGCTAGCGGCTGCAAAAAAGAGTATATATCCTTCCGCCCTTTGTATGACTGTTCATAGGTCAAACAAAAAGGAAATATCCAACCTTGGCAGTACCTTCCTCTCTTTAGCTACCGCATAGCAAGCATGAAGTTTTTTGGCTCATAACGTTGAATTATCCAGATTCCAGCCATATTGTCAGCATGTATTCAGTGTGAGTTCAAAACACAGGAACAAGTAAAAAAAAGGATACCAAGAGAATGAAGCAAATTGGATAAAAGAAGTAAATTGGAAAGTTGTTTAAAACCACATGCTCTATTTGAATCATGAAAATAAAGAAGAAAAATGTTGGGTTTCATGTCCCTTTAAGGTGTGAGTATTACTTTTATGAAACTTCTGAAATTGTCTAGCTACACTGCTAGTTTCCACTATATATTTAATACCCTATGTTCTTTGATCTTTTCTTTGAAAGCTTGTTAAATTTTCCCCAAATAAAAGCTGGGGCAGGAATATGAGAGTAGATATACAACCCCCTCAGTGTTGCAATTAAAAAAATACTTAACACTTGCGCTAACTCTAGAAGTAAGCTTTTTGCGCTTTGGGTTGTGCTCATATTACACATTAAAAGCAAACTGTTTTCGCACGAGCGCTAACGCAATGCGCGCAAAAAGCTGAAATTAGAATAACGCGCGTGTGTTAACTTATTCCCCCCATAGAAGTCAATGGAGCAAAAAAGTGGGCGAAAAAACTAGCACGCAAACATGATCACATATTCTCATGTGAGCTAATCTGACTTGAAAATATGAATATTTCACATTCCAATGTTCTTCACAGCAGAATATGTTGTATTTATTCATAAATACAGATTTCTATATATATATCTGATGGTATTTTGGTAAATATATATATAAATATATATATATATATATATATATCTTCATATATATATATATATATATATATATACAGGTGAAACTCGAAAAATTAGAATATCGTGCAAAGTTAATTTATTTCACTAATGCAACTTAAAAGGTGAAACTAATATATGAGATAGACTCATTACATGCAAAGCAAGATAGTTCAAGCCGTGATTTGTCATATTTGTGATGATTATAGCTTACAGTTCATGAAAACTCCAAATCCACAATCTCAGAAAATTAGAATATTACATGTAATCAATAAAACAAGGATTTACATAGAACAATATCGGACCTCTGAAAAGTATAAGCATGCATACTGTATGTACTCAGTACTTGGTTAGGGCCCCTTTTGCAGCAATTACTTCCTAAATGCGGCGTGGCATGGAAGCTATCAGCCTGTGGCACTGCTGAGGTGTTATGGAAGACCAGGATGCTTCAATAGCGGCCTTCAGCTCTTCTGCATTGTTCGGTCTCATGTCTCTCATCTTTCTCTTGGCAATGCCCCATAGATTCTCTATGGGGTTCAGGTCAGGCGAGTTTGCTGGCCAATCAAGCACAGTAAAGTAATCCCACGGTCATTGAACCAGGTTTTGGTGCTTTTGGCAGTGTGGTCAAGCTGCTGGAAAATGAAGTCAGCATCCCCATAGAGCTCGTCTGCGGAAGGAAGCATGAAGTTCTCCAAAATCTCCTGGTAGACAGCTGCGTTGACCCTGGACTTAATGAAGCACAGTGGACCAAGACCAGCAGATGACATGGCTCCCCAAATCAACACAGACTGTGGAAACTTCACACTGGACTTCAAGCATCTTGCAGTGTGTGCCTCTCCATTATTCCTCCATACTCTGGGTCCTTGGTTTCCAAATGAGATGCAAATTTGCTCTCATCAGAAAAGAGGACTTTGGACCACTGAGCAACAAACCAGGTCTTTTTTCTTTAGCCCAGGTAAGACGCTTCTGATGTTGTTTGTTGTTCAGGAGTGGCTTGACAAGAGGAATACGACATTTGAAGCCCATGTCCAGGATCCGTCTGTGTGTGGTGGCTCTTGATGCACTGACTCCAGCCTCAGTCCACTCCTTGTGAAAGTCCCCAACACTTTGAATGGCCTTTTCCTGACAATCCTCTCCAGGCTGTGGTCATCCCTGCTGCTTGTGCACCGTTTTCTTCCACACTTTTCCCTTCCACATAACTTTCTATTAATGTGCTTTGATACAGCACTTTGGGAACATCCAACTTCTTTTGCAATTACCTTTTGAGGCTTTCCCTCCTTATGGAGGGTGTCAATCATAGTTTTCTGCACAACTGTCAGGTCAGCAGTCTTTCCCATGATTGTGATTCCTACTGAACCAGACTGAGAGATCATTTAAAGGCTCAGGAACTCTTTGCAGGTGTTATGGCTTAATTAGCTGATTAGAGTGGGACACTTAGCCTAGAATATTGCACCTTTTCACAATATTCTAATTTTCTGAGATTGTGGATTTGGGGTTTTCATGAGCTGTAAGCGATAATTACTAATAAAAATTACTCATAAAAATTCACAGAAAAAGATACACTCACAATACAGATCATAGCATGGGATCAGATATCAATATAAATACAAAATCAGATATAAATATTTTTAATAACTTGTACATTTTGGGCCAGTCATGTGACTCAGACCTAAGTTAATAGGTACAGCGTTGTAATTAAAAATATAGGGGCCTATTTACTATGGCGCGAGCGGACATGATCCAATATAGTGGATCATGTCAGCTGCACATCAATAAATGCCAACAGCATACGCTGTCTGCATTTATCATTGCACCAGCAGTTCTTGTGAACTGCTAGTGCAATGTCGCCCCCTGCAGATTCATGGCCAATCGGACACTAGCAGGGGGTGTCAATCAACCTGATCGTATTCGAAGGGCCATACGGAGCATGATAAATAGGCCCCATAAAGGCAGATGGTACTGGAGCAAACTACACTCGGCTACACACAGAACCCCTTGGGAAAATCCAAGAGGTATATCCTGGGCAGGTAGACAGTATCCGGAATCAAATGTCTGCACAGCAAATTTAAAGAGATATGATCACACTTTCAGCAAATAGTTATCAATGTGGAAAGGTAATCACATAGCACATGCAAGCTAGAGGTTAGTTGAGTTTCTCAAGGCATATGCATAATCCACATGTGCATAATCCAGGGGCGCGATCAGATATACGGCACAGGTTTCGGCGCAAGTGTGGAAACCTACGCCACCCGTAGTTTCAGCTCGCACAGCGAGCTATCACATATACGGCGCCGGCAGTTGCTAAAGTGCCATAAGTCTGACAAACTAGCGATGTCCAGAAATCTGCGTAAGTACAAATTTCGGGAGTCACCAGTGACTTACGGCACTTTAGAAACTGCCGCCGCCTATAAAAACTGACTAAAATATTAAATCTCCCGTTACTGTCTAACACGCCTCCCAAACATAGAATAGCCAATAGCATTACAATAGCTCTTATTCTATTGGCTATTCAAATCAGCCAATAGAATTAAAGTAGCTTTTATCCGATTGGATGATTTGAATTTGAAGGCTCAAATCAGCCAATAGGAATTCAAGGGACGCCATTTTTAATTGTGTACCTTGAATTCCTATTCAGTGTACGGCGGCGATCGTATGAAGAGGATCCTCCACGCTCCATGGCTCTGGTCTTCAGTTCCAGCTTCGCCGATCTTCAGTTCCTGCATTGCCGGTCTTCAGTTCCAGAGAAAACGGTCTTCAGCTCTGCGGTCAACGGTCTTCAATTCCTCCGCTCCACGCCGGCTGGTTCCTGGAAGAAGAAGAGGTCGCCACCTGGAAGAAGACTTCTCCGCCTGGAACAGGACCTTCTCTGCCGGTCTTCAGGACAGGTAAGGACCACTTGGGGGTTAGACTTAGGTTTTTTTAAGGGGGGATAGGGTGGGTTTTAGAGTAGGGTTGTGTGGGTGGTGGGTTGTAATGGGGGGGTTGTTCTTTTTTTTTTACAGGTAAAAGAGCTGATTACTTTGGGGCAATGCCCCACAAAAGGCCCTTTTAAGGGCTGGTAATAGAGCTGATTACTTTTTGTAATTTAGTTTAGGGTAGGGATATTTTTTTATTTTGGGGGGCTTTGTTATTTTATTAGGGGGCTTAGATTAGGTGTAATTAGCTTAAAATTCTTGTAATCTTTTTTATTTTTTGTAATTTAGTGTTTGTTTGTTTTTGTAATTTAGTTTAGTGTATTTAATTATATTTTAGTTTAGATAATTGTAGTTTATTTAATTAATTTATTGATAGTGTAGGTGTATTTGTAACTTAGGTTAGGATTTATTTTACAGGTTATTTGGTAATTATTTTAACTAGGTAGCTATTAAATAGTTATTAACTATTTAATAGCTATTGTACCTAGTTAAAATAAATACCAAGTTACCTGTAAAATAAATATAAACCCTAAAATAGCTACTATGTAATTATTAATTTTATTGTAGCTATCTTAGGGTTTATTTTATAGGTAAGTATTTAGATTTAAATAGGAATAATTTAGTTAATATTATTAATATTATTTAGATTTATTTTAATAATAATTACGTTAGGGGGGTGTTAGGGTTAGACTTAGGTTTAGTGGTTAATCATTATAATATAGGTCGCGGTGGTGTAGGGGGATTAGATTAGGGGTTAATCATTTTAATATAGGTGGCAGCGGTGTAGGGGGATTAGATTAGGGGGTTATCATTTTAATATAGGTGGCGGCGGGGTAGGGGCTCACATTAGGGGGTAATGTAGTTTAAATAGGTGGTGGCGGGGTAGGGGCTCACATTAGGGGGCAATGTAGTTTAAATAGGTGGTGGCGGGGTAGGGGGCTCACATTAGGGGGTAATGTAATTAAAATAGGTGGCGGCGGGGTAGGGGGCTCACATTAGGGGGTAATCATTTTAATATAGGTGGCGGCGGTGTAGGGGGATCACATTAGGGGGTTAGACATTTAATGTAGCTGACGGCGGGGTCCGGGAGCGGTGGTTTAGGGGTTAAACACTTTATTAGGGATTGCGGCGGGGGATTGCGGTTGACAGGTAGATAGACATTGCGCATGCGTTAGGTGTTAGGTTTTATTTTGCAGGTAGTTTAGGAAGTTACGGGGCTCCAATACTCAGCATAAGGCTTACTACGCCTGCAATTTGTGGCAAGGTGAAAAGGAGTAAGATTTCTCCATTTTTGCCACTAAGTCCTTACGCTGTATATTGGATACCAAACTGCGCGGGTTTGGTATACCTGTCTATGGGCCAAAAAACTACGGCCGAAGGCAAAAATATACGAGCATAACTTCTAGGTTACGCCGTATATAGGATACCAAACCCGCGCAAAATTTGGTGTCGCCGGCTTTTGCGGGCGACGCTGCATATCGGATCGGGCCCCAGATGTTAGAAAAGTAAAAATTATAGTTTTAAATCTTCATTATAAAGTAAGTTTACATGCCAAATTTCTTGCTTCTAACATTAGGAGCTCTCAAGATATGGATATCACTAAAAAAATACTCTTTTTTTTCCACATCTGACCATTGAGTCATAATATATAACTACAAAATGTATTTTTTTCTTTTTTTTAAAAAAAAAAAAGAGTCCTGTGCTCAAAAAACACTGTTGTGGTAATATACATACAATATTAATGTTATCTAAATTACAGTAATCCAGGTAATTAGAGAAAATAACTGCAGTACTTCTATTGAAGCCTTTAGTTTTTCTTCCACTGAATGAACTAAAATTACCTCTGGTAGTATTAAAGTCATCTTCTGGCATGTGTGTAATATGATCATTTTTGCAATCAGTGATATGGCAAAATATATTTTATATATTAAAGTTTTTTTTCACTTTATCTTAATTAAAGGGATATTAAACCCCAATTCTTTTCTTTCATGATTTAGATAGAACCATTTAAACAACTTTCCAATTAATTAATGCACTTCTGAGAGCTGCATTTGCACAGCAGCCCTTCCAAAGAATAGATAATGAGCTATATATATATATATATATATATATATATATATATATATATATTTATATATATATATATATAATTGGTTAGAGAAAGTTAGTAAAGTGCACTATATTAGAAAGCTCCCAGTGTGGGAATGATTAACAACTCTCACTTGCAAATTTGCAACCTATGCCCAGAAACATGGGATTAGACAGTCCGTTGAAAAGGAAAACTTAGCACAGAGTTCAAATGCATGCACACTCTTGCCCCGGACTCTTCAGACAAACCAACAGCAAAATGGAACATACCATGTGAGATTAACTTTGCCACAGTAAAATCGCTGGCTATACTCACTGCATCCAATGCGATGCTGCGTTGTCACAATCCGTCCTGCTCCGTGTTAGCTCACCGCTTCTTGCAGAGTCCTCTGTAATGTGCCGATTCAGTGTGTTTCTCTATTCACACTGTGCGCGTCCAATGACGTATGCACAGCCGGTCACGTGGTATGTGGTGTCCAATCAGTGTATCCCTTGTCTTGTCTTCAGTTATTAGTACGCAGACTTAATCAAGGCTGTAGGGGCAGGCGAATCCAAACTCAGCCTGCTAAGTGAGAGGCTTTCGAGCCTAAGGACCCCAGATACTGGCGTAATGTAGTAATAAGTAGAAAGAAATCCAGGGTCAAAGAATGAAGTAAAATAAAATCCAAACTTTATTGTAGTCCACTTGTGGATAAAAACCATGGGGGTCAAAAAGCATACAACACTCAGCACTTGTTGCTTCCAGCTGACATGTTTCGGTGTGATACCGTAATCATAGCTGATGGAATGCACAAGTGCTGCTTCATTTAAAAGCAGAATGTAATTCTGATTGGTTAATAACAAAAAACAATCCTACGTGTGAGTGTGCAGACTGGTGATTGTGTCAAGAATTAACCATTTACATACCTAAAATATTAAAACATATATTGTGAATGAAAGAGAACATTATGTATATTAATAGAAGCATAACGCTTAAAGCTTAAAGCTTGAACTTGCTAAAGAATTCAACCTGCCATAATGGAAAACACACATTGTATCCATTGCTTATATAATATATTAGCAGGTGCCCCTAATCCTATATTTCAAAATAAAGGATAAAGAGAGAACAAAAACCTAAAAAAATAGAATTATTTCTATTTTCTTTTTACTTTTTACTTTTTAAAGCTCAACATTGTTTGACTTAATAGCGCTTATTTGAAATAGTATGGGTGAACTATATGAGCAGTATTAATAACTTCAGAAAAATGTAGTAACACTTTTTTTCTTTTCTTCTTACACTGGTCAAAACAAAAGAAACATAAAACTGTTGCAACACATATAAATACAATAAACCATCTCTGGATGTAGTAAAAATTAGTGTGTAAAGCTAACAGTAAGTATTTATGTTTGTGACCAATCTCATATAGAAATTGGCGCTATATAAATAGTAAAGAAAGTAAGGATTAGATACAACCCAACTGACTAAAGCCTTTTTTATTTTATTTTGAGGGCTTATTAAACTGAGAAATGTAGGATTCAATAGATAGCTGCGATATATATAGGATTCATTAAGATACTCTGTAACCTACTACTTCCAGTAGTTAATCAGATCATATTCTGAATTAAGTCCCCTGGGGACACGAGTCTGTAACTTAAAAATCCAGAACATCTCCCTTTTGCCTAAAATGTGGGATCTGTCACCTCCACGTAAGGGAGTAGTAACCCTTTCAATAGCTTGCCACCTTAGTGTTGCACTGCTCTTGTTATGTACAAGTTTAAAATGTTTGACTAGTGGGGTACTAGCTTCTCCAATTTTAATGGTAGAAAGGTGATTGCGAATCCTAGTATTGACCTCAGTACTAGTGAGCCCTACATACTGTAAATGACATTCAGTGCATGAGAGTAAGTATATAACATAGGAGGATGTACAGTTGAGGCACGCCTGGATCTTAAACTCTTCTCCTGTGACAGTTGAATGAAACTTATCCGAAATAATGGCAAGATCACACGGTTTACACCTGGATTTGCCACATCTGTACATCCCCCTGTGTTTCAGCCAAGAACCCTGTGGTTTCTCGGAGCAGGGTGGTAACTCTGATGGTGAGAGGATATTTCCTAGGGTCTTACTCCTTCTAAATGAACAGCGTAAGCCTTTCTCTACTATGCTCACAAGCTTATCATCGGCTGCCAACATTCTAAAGTGTTTATTGACTATATTGCAGATTTCTTTGTATTCCATGCTATAGTCAGTGACAAAGGTAACTTTATTATCTGTCATTGCAACCTGTGTCTTATTTTGAGTTCTAGATCCTTTGAGAAGGGTCTCCCTATCTATTCTGTCAACTTGTGCATGTGCCTGTTTAATGACATATTTAGGGTATCCTCTGTCTGTAAGTCTCTTTTCAAGTTCCTTTCTCTGTTCTTGAAATGTTGACTCTTCACTACAGTTACGTTTAAGCCTAATCATCTCCCCTTTAGCTACTGCTAATGGTACATGCTTGGGGTGACAACTCCTAGCATGGAGCAAGGTATTCCTTGTGATTGGCTTTCTAAACGTGTTGCTGTGAATTTTACCTGACCTGTCAGCTTTCAGAGTGAGATCCAAAAAATTGATCTCATTATGATGGTATTCAAATGTAAATTTGAGGCCTACATCATTGTTATTTAGACTGTTAACAAAGTCAAAAAGGTCTGTGGATGATCCACACCACACAAAAAGCAGATAATCGATATACCGCCTGTAAAGGGATATCTGATCTCTGTAGGGGTTCAGGTCTCCAAAGATGTGGGACATCTCCCACCAACCCATGAGGAGGTTGGCATATGAGGGCGCAAATTTGGCCCCCATAGCTGTCCCACATCTTTGGAGATAAAAAGATTCCCCAAACCGAAAATAATTGTGCGTTAACATAAAGTGTGTGGCCCTTAGTATGTATTCAATGAAAGGCCCATCTAAAGATGAAAAATTTTCAAGAAAATACCTGATGGCCTCCAAACCCTTTTCATGAGGGATTGAAGAATAAAGGGCGACTACATCCACGGTCAACCAAATGTGTACCCTAGAGTCCCACGAAAAATCCTCAAGTAAAATCAAAAGGTCCTTGGTATCTCTCAAATAACTCTGCAAGCTTTTTACAAATGGAAAAAATAAAGCGTCTAACCATTGAGATAGATGTTCAAAAATTGACCCAATGTTCTCTTTCATTCACAATATATGTTTTAATATTTTAGGTATGTAAATGGTTAATTCTTGACACAATCATCAGTCTGCACACTCACACGTAGGATTGTTTTTTGTTATTAACCAATCAGAATTACATTCTGCTTTTAAATGAAGCAGCACTTGTGCATTCCATCAGCTATGATTACGGTATCACACCGAAACATGTCAGCTGGAAGCAACAAGTGCTGAGTGTTGTATGCTTTTTGGCCCCCATGGTTTTTATCCACAAGTGGACTACAATAAAGTTTGGATTTTATTTTACTTCATTCTTTGACCCTGGATTTCTTTCTACTTATTACTATATATATATATATAGTGTATATATATATATATATATTATATATATTATTACTATATATATATATATATATATATATATATATATAGTGTTCTTTGTGTATACCTCAAGACTGGCCCCAGCCTTAGTAGTTTTCCACAAACAGGCACTCATTGTATATCCGAAAAGCCTTTTTATTTCAGCAATCACCATGCCTATTTCATAACGTTTCGGTTCAAGCCTGAACCTTGTTCACATGGAGGCAAAAAGTAACCTATAGATCCTATATCCTGGAAGAAGATCATCTTTGACACAGTAGGGATAAGATCCAACCCGAGCGAATCACATACCTCATAATTCTGAAGATAAACCAGGTGAGCAGTATCCAGCTTACTGCCTTAAAGTGAACTTCAGACTATAAGAATGTTGCAATAAAAAATATAACAGCTTGCAAGTAAAACCGCATAATTATTTATTCATTTTTAAACTGTATATATATATATTTTATAATAAAAGGTTTATCATCCTAATTGGTATTGTCTGTTTCTCCGCCCCCTTTGTTTCCTCTTTTGGCTGGGCTGTAATGTATAGAGCAGTCCCACCCATTCTCTACTCAGGCTTTCTAAGGGCATTAAAGGGGCTGGACTTCAAGAGAAAAAAAAAAGAGTTAATCCCTGTGGGCCGGCATAACATTGTAATAGATGCATTATTCTATGAACTAATTTAACCCTTTTACAGATGGATTAAAAACAAAACAAGGTACACATTTACTTTCTCTTGTTAAGTGTATCCAGTCCACGGATCATCCATTACTTATGGGATATTAACTCCTCCCCAACAGGAAGTGCAAGAGGATTCACCCAGCAGAGCTGCTATATAGCTCCTCCCCTAACTGCCATTACCAGTCATTCTCTTGCACCCAACGAATAGATAGGATGTGTGAGAGGACTGTGGTGATTATACTTAGTTTCATACCTTCAATCAAAAGTTTGTTATTTTATAATAGCACCGGAGTGTGTTATTCCTTCTCTGGTAGAATTTGAAGAAGAATCTACCTGAGTTTTTCTATGATTTTAGCCGGAGTAGTTAAGATCATATTGCTGTTTCTCGGCCATCTGAGGAGAGGTAAACTTCAGATCAGGGGACAGCGGGCAGATTAATCTGCAAAGAGGTATGTAGCAGCTTATTATTTTCTGACAATGGAATTGATGAGAAAATTCTGCCATACCGATATAATGTAAACTCATCCTTAAATGCAGTAGCAGCAACTGGTATCAGGCTGTCATGTATGTATATTTTACACTTCATTATTCTGGGGAATGGCACTTCACTGGAATTATACCGTATGCATAAAACTTTAGCCTAATTTGCAGGGACTAGCAACAGGCTTTTTAGTAACACTCAATTTATTAATGTTAAACGTTTTTTGCTGGCATGTAAAATCGTTTCATTTTCTGAGGTACTGGGTGAAAAAATGTTTTGGGCACTATTTTTTTCCACTTGGCAGTCGTTTTATTTAATTTATGACAGTTTACTGATCTCTCTCACTGTTATGTGTGAGGGGGAGGGGCCTTTTTTTGGTGCTTTTGCTACGCATCAAAAAATTCAGTCAGAAGTTTATTGTCTTCCCTGCATGATCCGGTTCATCTCTACAGAACTCAGGGGTCTTCAAAACTTGTTTTGAGGGAGGTAATCACTCACAGCAGAGCTGTGAGATTGTAGTTGACTGTGATAAAAAAACGTTTATTTCTGTATTTTATTTATTTATTTTTTTTTTTCTGCTATCAGGGTTAGTTATCCTTTGCTAATGGGAGCAATCCTTTGCTAAAATTGTGTTTTTTACAAAGATTTTATGCTATAACTTTTCAGTTTATTAATTTTCAACTGTCATAACTTTTTCTGTGCTTCTTATAGGCACAGTACGTTTTCATATTATAGTAAATTACTTGAAAAGTATTTCCAAGTTGCTAGTTTATTTGCTAGTGTGTTAAACATGTCTGATTCAGAGGAAGATATCTGTGCTATATGTGCTAAAGCCAAAGTGGAGCCCAATAGAAATTTATGTACTAACTGTATTGATGCTACTTTAAATAAAAGTCAATCTGTACAAATTGAACATATTTCACCAAACAACGAGGGGAGAGTTATGCCAACTAACTCGCCTCACGTGTCAGTACCTGCATCTCCCGCTCGGGAGGTGCATGATTTTGTAGCGCCGAGTACATTTGGGCGGCCATTACAAATCACATTACAGGATATGGCTACTGTTATGACTGAAGTTTTGGCTAAATTACCAGAACTAAGAGGTAAGCGTGATCACTCTGGGGTGAGAACAGAGTGCGCTGATAATATTAGGGCCATGTCAGACACTGCGTCACAATTTGCAGAACATGAGGACGGAGAGCTTCATTCTGCGGGTGACGGTTCTGATCCAAACAAACTGGATTCAGATATTTCAAATTTTAAATTTAAGCTGGAAAACCTCCGTGTATTACTAGGGGAGGTGTTAGCGGCTCTGAATGATTGTAACACAGTTGCAATACCAGAGAAAATGTGTAGGTTGGATAAATATTTTGCGGTACCGGCGAGTACTGACGTTTTTCCTATACCTAAGAGACTTACTGAAATTGTTACTAAGGAGTGGGATAGACCCGGTGTGCCGTTCTCACCCCCTCCGATATTTAGAAAGATGTTTCCAATAGACGCCACCACACGGGACTTATGGCAAACGGTCCCTAAGGTGGAGGGAGCAGTTTCTACTTTAGCTAAGCGTACCACTATCCCGGTGGAGGATAGCTGTGCCTTTTCAGATCCAATGGATAAAAAGTTAGAGGGTTACCTTAAGAAAATGTTTGTTCAACAAGGTTTTATATTGCAACCTCTTGCATGCATTGCGCCTGTCACGGCTGCAGCAGCATTTTGGTTTGAGTCTCTGGAAGAGACACTTGAATCAGCTCCATTAGATGAGATTACACACAAGCTTAAAGCCCTTAAGTTAGCTAACTCATTTATTTCAGATGCCGTAGTACATTTAACTAAACTTACGGCTAAGAATTCCGGATTCGCCATTCAGGCACGCAGAGCACTGTGGCTAAAATCCTGGTCAGCTGACGTTACTTCTAAATCTAAATTGCTTAATATACCTTTCAAAGGGCAGACCTTATTCGGGCCCGGGTTGAAAGAAATTATCGCTGACATTACAGAAGGTAAAGGCCATGCCCTGCCTCAAGACAGAGCCAAACCTAAGGCTAGACAGTCTAATTTTCGTTCCTTTCGTAATTTCAAAGCAGGAGCAGCATCAACTTCCTCTGCACCAAAACAGGAAGGAGCTGTTGCTCGCTACAGACAAGGCTGGAGACCTAACCAGTCCTGGAACAAGGGCAAGCAGGCCAGGAAACCTGCTGCTGCCCCTAAGACAGCATGAATCGAGGGCCCCCGATCCGGGAACGGATCTAGTGGGGGGCAGACTTTCTCTCTTCGCCCAGGCTTGGGCAAGAGATGTCCAGGATCCCTGGGCGTTAGAGATCATATCTCAGGGATACCTTCTAGACTTCAAATTCTCTCCCCCAAGAGGGAGATTTCATCTGTCAAGGTTGTCAACAAACCAAATAAAGAAAGAGGCGTTTCTACGCTGCGTACAAGATCTTTTATTAATGGGAGTGATCCATCCGGTTCCGCGGTCGGAACAAGGACAAGGGTTTTACTCAAATCTGTTTGTGGTTCCCAAAAAAGAGGGAACTTTCAGGCCAATCTTGGATTTAAAGATCCTAAACAAATTCCTAAGAGTTCCATCGTTCAAAATGGAAACTATTTGGACAATTTTACCCATGATCCAAAAGGGTCAGTACATGACCACAGTGGATTTAAAGGATGCTTACCTTCACATACCGATTCACAAAGATCATTACCGGTATCTAAGGTTTGCCTTTCTAGACAGGCATTACCAGTTTGTAGCTCTTCCATTCGGATTGGCTACGGCTCCGAGAATCTTCACAAAGGTTCTGGGTGCTCTTCTGGCGGTACTAAGACCGCAAGGAATTGCGGTAGCTCCGTACCTAGACGACATTCTGATACAAGCTTCAAGCTTTCAAACTGCCAAGTCTCATACAGAGTTAGTACTGGCATTTCTAAGGTCGCATGGATGGAAGGTGAACGAAAAGAAGAGTTCTCTCTTTCCACTCACAAGAGTTCCCTTCTTGGGGACTCTTATAGATTCTGTAGAAATGAAGATTTACCTGACAGAAGACAGGTTAACAAAGCTTCAAAATGCATGCCGTGTCCTTCATTCCATTCAACACCCGTCAGTAGCTCAATGCATGGAGGTGATCGGCTTAATGGTAGCAGCAATGGACATAGTACCCTTTGCACGCCTACATCTCAGACCGCTGCAATTGTGCATGCTAAGTCAGTGGAATGGGGATTACTCAGACTTGTCCACTACTCTGAATCTGGATCAAGAGACCAGAAATTCTCTTCTATGGTGGCTTTCTCGGCCACATCTGTCCAGGGGGATGCCATTCAGCAGGCCGGACTGGACAATTGTAACAACAGACGCCAGCCTACTAGGTTGGGGCGCTGTCTGGAATTCTCTGAAGGCTCAGGGACAATGGAATCAGGAGGAGAGTCTCCTACCAATAAACATTCTGGAATTGAGAGCAGTTCTCAATGCCCTTCTGGCTTGGCCCCAGTTAACAACTCGGGGGTTCATCAGGTTTCAGTCGGACAACATCACGACTGTAGCTTACATCAACCATCAGGGAGGGACAAGAAGCTCCCTAGCAATGATGGAAGTATCAAAGATAATTCGCTGGGCAGAGTCTCACTCTTGCCACCTGTCAGCAATCCACATCCCGGGAGTGGAGAACTGGGAGGCGGATTTCTTAAGTCGTCAGACTTTTCATCCGGGGGAGTGGGAACTTCATCCGGAGGTCTTTGCCCAAATACTTCGACGTTGGGGCAAACCAGAGATAGATCTCATGGCGTCTCGACAGAATGCCAAGCTTCCTCGTTACGGGTCCAGATCCAGGGATCCGGGAGCGGTTCTGATAGATGCTTTGACAGCACCTTGGACCTTCGGGATGGCTTATGTGTTTCCACCCTTCCCGATGCTTCCTCGATTGATTGCCAGAATCAAACAGGAGAGAGCATCAGTGATTCTAATAGCGCCTGCATGGCCACGCAGGACTTGGTATGCAGATCTAGTGGACATGTCATCCTGTCCACCTTGGTCGCTACCTCTGAAACAGGACCTTCTGATCCAGGGTCCCTTCAAACATCAAAATCTAATTTCTCTGAAGCTGACTGCTTGGAAATTGAACGCTTGATTTTATCAAAACGTGGTTTTTCTGAGTCAGTTATTGATACCTTAATACAGGCTAGGAAGCCTGTTACCAGAAAGATTTACCATAAGATATGGCGCAAATACTTATATTGGTGCGAATCCAAGAGTTACTCATGGAGTAAGGTTAGGATTCCAAGGATATTGTCTTTTCTACAAGAAGGTTTAGAAAAGGGTTTATCCGCTAGTTCCTTAAAGGGACAGATTTCAGCTCTGTCCATTCTTTTACACAAACGTCTGTCAGAAGTTCCGGACGTTCAAGCTTTTTGTCAGGCTTTAGCTAGGATCAAGCCTGTGTTTAAAACTGTTGCTCCACCATGGAGTTTGAACTTAGTTCTTAATGTTTTACAGGGGGTTCCGTTTGAACCCCTTCATTCCATTGATATCAAGTTGTTATCTTGGAAAGTTCTGTTTTTAATGGCGATTTCCTCGGCTCGAAGAGTCTCTGAGTTATCTGCCTTACATTGTGATTCTCCTTATCTGATTTTTCATTCAGACAAGGTAGTTCTGCGTACTAAACCTGGGTTCCTACCTAAGGTGGTCACTAACAGGAATATCAATCAAGAGATTGTGGTTCCATCTTTGTGTCCTAATCCTTCTTCGAAAAAGGAACGTCTGCTACACAATCTAGATGTAGTCCGTGCCCTGAAATTTTATCTACAGGCAACTAAGGATTTTCGACAAACGTCTTCCCTGTTTGTCGTTTATTCTGGTCAGAGGAGAGGTCAAAAAGCTTCGGCTACCTCTCTCTCCTTTTGGCTTTGTAGCATAATACGGTTAGCCTATGAGACTGCTGGACAGCAGCCTCCTGAAAGAATTACAGCACATTCTACTAGAGCTGTGGCTTTCACTTGGGCCTTTAAGAATGAGGCTTCTGTTGAACAGATTTGCAAGGCTGCAACTTGGTCTTCTCTTCATACTTTTTCCAAATTTTACAAATTTGACACTTTTGCTTCTTCGGAGGCTGTTTTTGGGAGAAAGGTTCTTCAGGCAGTGGTTCCTTCCGTATAAAGAGCCTGCCTGTCCCTCCCGTCATCCATGTACTTTAGCTTTGGTATTGGTATCCCATAAGTAATGGATGATCCGTGGACTGGATACACTTAACAAGAGAAAACATAATTTATGCTTACCTGATAAATTTATTTCTCTTGTAGTGTATCCAGTCCACGGCCCGCCCTGTCACTTTAAGGCAGGTAATTTTTCCATTAAACTACAGTCACCACTGCACCCTATGGTTTTCCTTTCTCTGCATGTTTTCGGTCGAATGACTGGTAATGGCAGTTAGGGGAGGAGCTATATAGCAGCTCTGCTGGGTGAATCCTCTTGCACTTCCTGTTGGGGAGGAGTTAATATCCCATAAGTAATGGATGATCCGTGGACTGGATACACTACAAGAGAAATAAATTTATCAGGTAAGCATAAATTATGTTTTTTTTAATGGCAAAGGTTACATTTATGGCATTTGATTATTTAAAGTTTACCATCACTTTAAATGCATTTAGGATTTTTTTTTTTTTAAAACAACACTATGAGGCATAGTTAAGAAATGTCTTGCGGACCTGATACGACAGTGCGGATCAGGTCCGCAAGACATCGCTGAATGCGGAGAGTAATACGCTCTCCGCATTTAACATTGCACCAGCAGCTCACAAGAGCTGCTGGTGTAACGCCACCCCCTGCAGACTCGCGGCCGATGGACCACCAGCAGGGAGCTGTCAATCAACCCGATCGTACTTGAATTGTTGCGATTCCTGTCCGTCTGCTCAGAGCAGACGGACAGGGTTATGGAGCAGCAGTCTTTGTGACCACTGCTTCATAACTGCTGTTTCTGGCGAGTCTGAAGACTCGCCATAAATACGGGACGTCAAGTTCCTTTCGGAGCTTGATAGATAGGCCCCCTATACGTTTTTTTCTCTCTCTTTTTTTACCCCCTTCCCCCTCTTTTTTGTGAATGTTTCCTACAGACATCCTCCAATAGTGACACTGAAGGATAAAGTCTTGTTTAAGATAGCAGAACATAGGAAAGACTAACAACAAAAAGACTTGGGATATCCAAAAGCTCTAATTTTAAACTTTTATCATTTAAAATATATAAGAACAGATTTAGCTAGCCACAGTGTATGAGGTTTATTAGAGCCAAAATAATTATCTCGATAGATAGATAGATAGATAGATAGATAGAGAGAATATTTTTTCCCCCTCAACAGTAAAATTATTACACTGGGACATTTATTCTCCTCCCCCTCCCCCCCCAGAACATTTCTTGCCAAAGCCCAGCAATATACCAATTATAAAACTACATGAATGAAGGCACACACAGAATTACATTTACCACATTACTTAGTATACTACAGCTTTCTGCTGTTTAGTTTCTTTTCTTGTAGCTTGAACTGAATTGACCTCTACTAGAATTACAGTCATCTTGTGCTGGCAGGTGTATGGCATTTTTACTCTCCAGGCTTCTAACAAAAAAATATGCAAGTCACTCACGAAAGCACTTATTACTAGGAAAAGGAGACTTTTACTCAAGGCCACGAAAACTGTATTGCTAGTAAATGTAAAAAAAAATAAAACTGAATTTCTTACTTTTTCAACTTTTGCATGAGACCTTTAAAGGGACAGTATAGTATAAATTAAACTTTCATTATTCAGATAGGACTTTTAATTTTAATCAACTTTCCAATTTACTTTTATCATCAAATTTGCTTTTTTTCTCTTGGTATTCTTAGTTTAAACTAAACATAGGTAGGCTCACATGCTAATTTCTAAGCCTTTGAGGGCTGCCTCTTATCACATGCTTTTTAAATCTCTTTTCAACACAAAGAGACAGAAAGTACATGTGGGCCATATAGATAACACTGTGTTCAGGCACAGGGGGTTATTTAAGATTTAGCACAAAACAATGCTAAATTTAAAACAATAGGTAATAAACAGTCACAGTCATGTGATCAGGGGGCTGGAAGAAGGTTCCTAGATACAAAGTAATCACAGAGGTAAAAAGTATATTAATATAACTGTGTTGGTTGTGCTAAACTGGGGAATGGGTAATAAAGGGATTATCTATCTTTTAAAACAATAAAAATTCTATGGTAGACTGTCCCTTTAATTTTAAAATTAACGTATGTTTTTCTGCCAATGAATTCTCTCGATTATTGTAAAAGACATTTACTTGTGGTTAACCTTCTTGGCACGCTTGAATATTTTGTATCATGTACAATATTTCCTGAAAAAGTGTGTACTGAAACAAATTTGGGCTATATACACTCGGGTCATACTGCATTTGGGGGTTATAATTCAAATTTGAAGGGGCCCTTTGTGGCAGTTCAAAAATAAAAGCACTTTTTTTCTTGCAAGATGCTCACTGTTACCACAGTGATCACCTCACTATACAAACAAAATTAATATTTTTATTTAAAAGAGGGACTTGTCTACTGCACAATATTAGGGGTCTCTAGACAGAACAGATATTTTTTATTGAGCCTGTAAAGTGTTATTCCCCAGCCAAACCCTGTGTATTGTGTTTTTTAATGTTTTGGACAATCCATTTAGTTCCCTTCACTGCCTGTCACTTCCTGGTCCTACCCACTCTGTGATGTCACCACACACATTTGTGGCGACATCACTGGCACTTCCTTGCAGCTTTGGAAGTTCCACCCCCTACACCGCCATGCTCATGGAACTGTTAAGAACCTCTTGGAACATGGGGCAGAAGGAACATTGATCAGATAAGGCTTTGAATGTTGGTGTGAACAACTTCTAAGTCATCTGCACAGCATAAGGCTAACCTGGACCAATCTGGAGTGATGGTTTCAACCTGTACCATATTCATTTAATGCCGAAGGCCAAGAAGGACCCAACTGCTGAAAGCAAAACATAAAAAAGGCCCAATTGATCTTTTGCCAAATCCTACCTACAGTCATCCTGGGGGAAAAAGTTATATATAAAAATGAAATCAAAGTAAAGCTCTGGTAGTGCAAACCAGTGGTTTGTTTACAGGCAATAAAATGAAGCTTATAAGGAAAAGAACACCCTATTTACAGTTAAATATGGTGGAGGATCAGTGTGGTGGCATTAAAAAAAGAGATTGTGGTAATTTCTGTGATCTAGTGCAGACTTGAGAGTATTTGTTTTTAACCCTTGTACCCACTAAACTAGGTCACGGTTCACCTGGAGTGGCCTGGTCAGGAGAGTGAAGAGTATGAAACATATAGTAGAGAGAGGCTCTAACTAGACAGACTACATGTTTAGCACTCAAAGGGTTAATATAGGGTGCATCAATAAGTAATAAAAAGACTCTATTATATGAGGCAAATCAGAGTTGCTGATGATTGAGTGAGTGTACGTGCTCTACGTTAAAACATAACTTTTATTAAATCAAAAATAATATATAAAATACTGGAAAATTACTTTAAAAACACACTCAGATGCTGAGATTTATTGAACAGCCTGATCACGATGAGTTCAATATAGTAAGGTAGGTAGTATATTGTGCTTAACAACTACTTAAGTTAGATTGTATCAACTTGTTCCATATTGATACAGTCTTTTAGTAGAAGGTTTTTACTCAAATAGTTTGTTATAAATAAAAGGATACTTTGTTATATTTATTGATTGTGTTATTTGTAAAGCTTCTTAAATTTATTATTAAACACAAGAGCCACTGAATGATGTGGAGTTGCAATATATCAATGCAGCTCTAATATTCAGGTTTGACCCACTAATAGCTTGTGTGGGTGTTATACCCTATGTACTTGGAATGAGCTGATAGATGTGCAATGCACCCAGTTGGAAGCTACTAGTCATTTAGTATTAATACATGGGGAGTTAACCCCTAGTTTAAATATTTGGATATCAGTCTAATGCTCACTGGTTTTGTTAAAAATTCAATACATATACAGGTTGCAGACTATTCCAGTTCAGCTGGAAACTGTGGGTTTGTATATAGTTCGAAACATCAACAGTACCACAAACTTATCATAAACTTGTGTGTTAGGCGTAACAGTTGTGCACACATATATGGGAGCAATACTGTGTTGAGCTCTTAATATAAGAAACGGATATTTTGGCCACTTAATGAGTTTCTAGTTACTTCTAATGCTAGCTGCACACTAATAAATGTACTGGAAATTGGTTCTTTAGGCTTTTTCTTGCAATTGAAATAACTGTTTTTGCTTGTTAAAGCCACCACCCATAATGAAAAGTTCAGTACCTAAGTATTGGCCTTTGTGTGTGTATATATAGCAAGAGATACAATACGAAGTTCTACTCTTCTTTTATGCTCAACAAAAGGGAAGCAAAGTTTACACAGTCTTGTCCATTTAACAACACAAATCAATGCGTTTATCACTAACATATGAAACTTGTATAGTGTTTCACTTTTGTTTTATCAGTCTAGCTATAAAATGTGCTACTTGTTGCATTTTTGCATCAGTTGAAAAAGATTTATAAATAACATATTTCCCTATGAAGGGCCAGATAACAAGTGACATGCTAAAGTTAAGAGGTATTTCTGGACCCTGCTAAAATTAGGGCGCAACTTGATATTACAAGTCCACAGTAAATCAGATTTACCAGAGAAGGTTTAGCACACACATTACTTTCAATAGATATCGTCACTATGCTAAATAGTGCCGATATTAGTTGAAAGTTATGGGTTGCGCTCGATTGAAAGCCCAAATAGCGCTAGAAGAATTTGCAAAAATTCAGGGGCAATCTGGTCAGCTGTCATGGCTGATGGCAATATTAAGGTCTGTCTAATGGGGCTTCTAAATCAGCGGCTTATTGGCCTCATCATTAGATATCAATCTTTAATCTCATCATAGTTTACCTCATTTATCATCTCTGCATGTTTGGATACTACTATTTTGTGATTTAGATGAGTTCTTCAATCTGGACTGTTAAGGTATACAGACACACAAAGGTGGATGGGCCCGCAACACTCCCCCACTCTCGAGTTTTATATAGATGGGGTAAGAGACACTCTTGTTCGGTGTCATATTCTACAATCAAGTCTCATGTGGACGGTTACTTTTTCCAAGACCCATATTTTATAACTTTTATAAGTGGCTGTCAAACTTTGGTACCAGATGGCTATGATCGTACAAATGTTTTGGGAGTCTATACAAGGTTTACTCAAAGAACACTATCAGAAACTAAGTTTGCTATTTGAAAATAACTTCTGCTAGAAACTGTCTTAAGGAGGAGAACAGAATTCATCTCATAACAGGGAATAGTCGAAGCAGGATAGTCAGCCAATGGTTCCAGAAACCAAACCAGGAGTTCTAGTGAAACCGATGCAAGGGATACTCATAATTTCTGAGAAGCACCTGAAAACCAAAGGCAAACCCATGCATGTCTACTATTTCTGATCCCAGAGAAGCTTTATCATTTGTGTCAAGATTGCACAAGCGGTATGCAAATAAGTTCAGTGAGAAACTCAAAGTTTGTGAAAAAGTTAACAATTTGTTTTTATTATCACATTTGGCGGCAAAATGGTGTCAGGAAATATACCAAAATGGGCCTAGATCAATACCTTGGGTTGTCTACTTTAAACATATATATAATTTTAAAAGGTAAATAGCAAGAAAACAAGACTCTATTTCTTTTTAAATGGAGTAACAACAAAAATGCTAAAAATTCTCAGGTATTTTGGGTAAGTTCTTATATGAAATTCCCAGTGGCAAAGGGGCTAAGTAGCCTTAATGTTCTATTTACAGTCATATGAAAAAGAAAGTACACCCTCTTTGAATTCTGTTTACGTATCAGGACATAATAATCATCTGGTCCTTAGCAGGTCTTAAAATTAGGTAAATACAACCTCAGATGAATGACAACACATGACATATTACACCGTGTCATGATTTATTTAACACAAATAAAGCCAAAAATGGAGAAGTCATGTGTAAAAAAAAGTACACCATTACAGCCTCTATAGGAATTAAGAGGTTAAGTAGCAGCCAGGTGCTGCTAATCAAATGTACTTGATTAATTGATCATTAGCAATTGTGACCACCTCTATAAAAGCCAAAGTTTAAGCAGTTTGCTGGTCTGGAGCATTCAGGTGTGTGTTAACACAATGCCAAAGAGGAAAGACATCATCAATGATCTTGGAGAAGCAATTGTTGATGCCCATCAATCTGGGAAGAGTTATAAGGTCATTTCCAAACAATTTGAAGTCCATCATTCTACAGAGAGAAAGATTATTCACAAGTGGAAAACATTCAAGACAGCTGCCAATCTTCCCAGGAGTGGACGTCCCAGCAAATTTACCCCAAGGTCAGACCGTGCACTGCTCAGAGAAATTGTTACATCTCAGACTCTACAGACCTCAGTTAGCCTGTTAATTGTTAAAGTTCATGACAGTAAAATTAGAAAAAGACTGAACAAGTATAGTTTGTATGGAAGGGTTGCCAGGAGAATGGCTCTTCTCTAAAAAAAACATGGTAGCACGGCTTAGGTTTGCAAAGTTGCATCTAAACAAACCACAAGACTTGTGGAACAATGTCCTTTACACAGAAGACCAAAGTGGAGAGGTTTGGCCATAATGCACAGCGCCATGTTTGGCGAAAACTAAAAACAGCATGTCATCACAAACACCTCATATCAACTGTCAAGCACGGTGGTGGAGGGGTGATGATTTGGGTTTGTTTTGACACTACAGGACCCGGGCACCTTGCAGTCATTGAGTTGAACATGAACTCCTCTGCATTCCAAAGTATTCTAGAGTTAAATGTGAGGCCATCTGTCCGACAGCTAAAGCTTGGCCAAAATTGTTGCAATGGCCCAGTCAAAGTCCAGACCTTAACCCGATTGAAATGCTGTGGTGGGACCTTAAGAGAGCTGTGCATAAATAAATGCCTGCAAACCTCAATGAACTGAAGCAATATTGTAAAGGAGTGTGGGCCAAAATTCCTTCACAATGATGTAAGAGACTGAAAAAGTTATACAGAAAACGATAACTTCAAGGTATTGCTGCTAAAGGTGGCTCAACAAGCTATAGAATCATAAGATGTAATTTTAAGACCTTCTAAAGACCAGATAATTATTATTATGTCCTGATATATATATATATCCAGGGCTCAAATTTCCACTAGACCACTAGACATTGGTGAGTGGAAATGTAATAGTGGCGAGTGAAAGTGAGTGAGTAGATGTCTACAAATATTATCTAAAGGGATATTATATATACATGAAAGGGCAATGATATATTATTCCTCTAGGGCTATAAGGACCCCATTAGTGCTTAGACTGTTTCTTCTGAGAGGGTAAACAGGGGCAGAGAGAGATTAGAGAGATAAGTGAAAGTGGAGAAAAAGGTAGCGTTAAGAAAGAGTGGAGAGAAAAAAAGAGTGAAGAGATTTGAGAGAGAAGAGATATATAGTGGCCTAGGAGAGAAGGGAGGGGTAAAAATAGAAATTGAAGAGAGGAGGGAGGGGAGATGGATGAGAGATGATAGTTATAAAACAATTTTCCAGGTCTGCTATTACCTCACATTAATGTCAACACTCTCTGCTTTCTCTCACTTCAGCAACTTAGTTTTTCTGTCCAGCTGTTGTCTTCCACAGAACCCTAGTTGATGTTGCTAACTGCTATGCACTTATTTTTGTTAATATCATTATTTAATTTATGGTATAAAACAAAAACAATAATAAAAAATTACTGCACAATAAGGTGTTTTACATTGGATAAACATATGCAAAGAGCGGGCGGGTTAGTGGGTGTGGGCAGAGTAGTGGGTGGGATCAAAAGTGGCAAGTAAAATTTTGGGTTGGCTAGTAGCTTAGGGTTTTAAATTTTGAGCCCTGTATATATATATATATGTATATATATATATATATATATATATATATATATATAAAATAGCTCACAGATGACTCCAACTCATGTTTCTTCATTCAAAAGAACATATATTTATTTCAACGTTTCGGCCCCTATTTGGGCCTTTGTCAAGATAACAACATACACAACTGTGATCCTATTTATACCTTACAAATTGATTATGACCCACCCACATACCAGGTGCAATCTAGGTGAATATTTTCTCACAAAATCCCATCTCTGCCATCTAGTGGAGACTCCACAGGGTGCAACAAACATTTTGCTCCTAAAAGGGAACTTCCCAATATGCCTTCCTTCATTTTTCTTCCTGGAAGAGATGCAGAATTATGAGAAATAAACATGATAATATTTACAAAAACAGAAAAACAGAAAGAAGTTTTTACACAAAACCATCCATCCTATACATGACTATATAGATGTTAAAGGGACACTCTAGTATAAATTCAACTTTCATTATTCAGATAGGACTTTTAATTTTAATCAACTTTCCAATTTACTTTTATCATCAAATTTGCTTTTTTTCTCTTATCCTATATAATAAATGGCCAAGTATGTTTGTCAGATGCAGTCATGCGCAGTAGAGACTGCACGTGACAAACATACCTGGCCGTTTGGATCCTGACACTCAGCACAGAGCAAGGCTCAGGCTGAAGCGGAGTGTCAAGGAGCGTGGCCGACTGGAGCGTCGCGATGGGGGCGTGACCGGGCGTCGTGATGGGGGCGTGGCCGGGTGTCATGAGGGGCGTGGCCGGGCGGGTGTCACCGTGATGGGGCGTGGCCGGGCGGGGTGCCGTGATGGGGGCGTGGCCAGAGAGGCAAAGGCTTTCAATTAAGACGGAGCCAGAGAGGGAGCAGGAGAGGGGGGGAGAAGGGCCAAAGGGGGGGAGAAGGGCCAAAGGGGGGGAGAGAGCCAAAGGGGGGGAGAGAGAGCGAGCAAAAGAGGGGAGAGAGCCAAAGAGGGGGGAGAGAGAGCCAAAGGGGGGGGAGAGAGAGAACCAAAGGGGGGGGGGAGAGCCAAAGGGGGGGGAGAGAGTCAAAGGGGGGGAGAGAGAGCCAAAGGGGGGGGAGAGAGAGCCAAGGGGGGGGGGGGGAGAGAGCCAAAGGGGGGGGAGAGAGAGCCAAAGGGGGGTGGAGAGAGAGCCAAAGGGGGGGAGAGAGAGCCAAAGGGGGGGGAAAGAGAGCCAAAGGGGGGGGAGAGAGAGCCAAAGGGGGGGGAGAGAGAGCCAAAGGGGGGGGGAGAGAGAGCCAAAGGGGGCGGAGAGAGAGCCAAAGGGGGGGGAGAGAGAGCCAAAGGGGGCGGAGAGAGAGCCAAAGGGGGGGGGGAGAGAGAGCCAAAGGGGGGGGAGAGAGAGCCAAAGGGGGGGGAGAGAGCCAAAGAGGGGGGGTAGAGAGCCAAAGAGGGGGGGGGAGAGAGAACAAAAGAGGGGGGAGAGAACAAAAGAGGGGTGAGAGAGAGCAAAAGAAAGGGGGGAGAGAGAGCAAAAGAAAGGGGGGAGAGAGCCAAAGAGGGGAGAGAGAGAGCAAAAGAGGGAAGAGAGATAGGGCAAAAGAGGGGAGAGAGAGAGCAAAAGAGGGGAGAGAGAGAGCAAAAGAGGGGAGAGAGAGAGCAAAAGAGAGGAGAGAGAGTGCAAAGGAGAGGGGGGAGAGAAAGCAAAAGAGAGGGGGGAAGAGAGAGCAAAAGGGAGGGGGGAGAGAGAGCAAGGGGTGGGACCGCTGTACTGCAAAAAATGGCCCGTGTACACGGGCTTTAGTACTAGTAGATAATAAACAGTCACAGTCATGTGATCAGGGGGCTGGAAGAAGGTTCCTAGATACAAGGTAATCACAGAGGTAAAAAGTATATTACTATAACTGTGTTGGTTATGCAAAACTGGGGAATGGGTAATAAAGGGACTATCTATCTTTTAAAACAATAACAATTCTATGGTAGACTGTCCCTTTAAGGTAGCTGAACACTGGGAAAAGGCTTAATTATTATCTTACAAAAAAAAAAACAGTGTGTTTAAACCCCCTAGGATTTACAAGCTCCGAGATCCACTTCGCCTCTCTCTGTAACAAGATCCTCTTCCTATTACCTCCTCTTTTTGGCAATGGGACATGATCTATGGGGCAGCATCTTAGGCTTGACACTGGGAGCCCACGATCAAGAAAATGTTTGGCGACTGGCTGATCCGATTCACCCTTCTCTAAGGCTAATCTTATGCTAGATCTATGTACAGCTATCCACTCTTTGAGCATACAATCAGTCTTATCAATGTATACATCCCCACACTGGCATTTAATAAGATATACCACATACTTAGACTCCCAATTCAGGGCATATTTCATATGGTATCTTTTGCCAGTATGGCTGTGCATGAATGTGTCACCTAAAATAAGGTTATCACAAGTCACACAGCCATGACACTTATATACCCCTGGTTTCCTTTGTAGGAAATTCTGTTTGCGTGACTCATACTTATCAATTGGGTCAGTCTGTACCAGAATATCCCTTATGGATCTGCCTTTCCTGTAAGAGAATATGGGGATTTCTTTAACAAATGTGGATAGTCTCCTATCTAAAGGATTTCCCAATAATCACAAATTGCCTTTCTCATCTTCCAACCATCAGTGGTATAATCTGTGACAAAAAACATCCTATCTATTGCCTCCTTTTTCACCTTCATTCTCGCTGTGTTCAGCACCTGTTCCTTGCTCTCAGTAAGGAGTTTCTCAGGGTAACCCCTCTGTAAGAATCTTTCACCCTTGTCATCTACAGCCTTTATTAAATCCCCATTCCTAGAGGTCAGATCCACTGCCCTCAACATCTGGGCCCTTGGCATTGATTTTAGAAGATGCTGTGGGTGAAAGCTCTCATATATCACAATGGTGTTTCTATAGTGTTGTTAGCCAAACTATTTAAAGTTTTTTGTCTTGTTTTTTGTAATATAATAATTAAGTTTTTTTTCTAATGACACAGTGAGTCCACGGATCATCATCAATTACTGTTGGGAATATCAATCCTGGCCAGCAGGAGGAGGCAAAGAGCACCACAGCAAAGCTGTTAAATATCACTCTCCTACCCACAATCCCCCAGTCATTCTCTTTGCCTGTAGTTCAAGGAGGAGGTGAAGGTTAGGTGTCCGATGAGAAGTTTTCTTCAATCAAGATTTTATTATTTTTTTAGCAGAGTAAGCTTACTCTGTTCCTTTCTGGGGTTTAGCCTAGTCCACATCAGTCTCTTCAGTAGGGCAGTGGTGGCTTTTGAGCACTTAAAAACATGTGAGGTACAATCCTCACTGCGTTTTCTCAAGAATCTGCTGCCCTAACTAGAAATCCTGAGTAGGTTTACTCAGTTTTTCTCTCTTCACAGGTCCATGTGAGGTGCTACACCCTCTCAAACTAGGTGAGCTGTCCTGCTGCCGGACAGCACTTTCAGGTAAGTGCCATTTTAATTTTATTTTGCAAGGAGATTGCTGGCACTTGTTACAGCTAAAAGCTGTCTTATTTAATATGGGACTTTATTAAACCTTCATGTTTGGGGTTTCTTTTAGGCAGTTTGGGCATTGAGACTGTGAGGCGATTTATGGTTGCTCAGTGTGTTTTAGTAGTTTTTATATTTTAACTTTTGGTCATGGAGATTGCTGTTGTAAGCCGTTTTTTTCAGCAATTAGGGATCTGTAACCACTTTGTATTTAAAAAGGGGATTGTTTCTTCTGTGAGGGAAGTCACTCTGTGAGCTGCAGGACAGGTAGACACCTCAGTAAAGCTACTGAGGTGTATAGGTAGCCTGAGGTCTTTTTGGTTTGTTGCGCTAACAGACATTTCTAGTTAAAGACACAGTACACATTTATTTTTTATTTTCAAATAAATAATTTTTATACTTTATCCTTATTTATTACATAAGATGGATCAAGAGGCTTTTCAAACCATTATCCCAGGCGAAGTTGCTGCTTGTCAGTTATGTTTTGATGTTCAGGTGGAACCTCCAGTTCCTTTTTGTTCCTCATGCATTAAGAGAACTTTAAGTTATACAAATGAAATATTTGACCATGAGCCACCATTATCCCAGGCAAATGCTGTTCAGGTGTCTCCTGTTGCAGATATGCTGCAGCTTTCTCCTCAAGCGTCCCAACTTTTTCAGTCTCCACATACAGTGCCTTGTGTTTCCTCTTGCAATCCTGTAATATTTTCTCTACAAGACATTGCTTCCCAGGTATCCCTTGCAGTATCTGAGGCCTTGTCAGCTTTCCCCATGTTGCAGGGAAGGCGTAAAATGAAATATAAGGAAACAGTTAGTAAGGTTTCTGATCAAGTTCTGGCTATCCAGAGTGTCCCTTCCCATGAGCTTGAGGAACAAGACATGTCGCATCTGAGGGGGAAATCTCAGACTCAGACAGTGTAATTCCTTCTTATGATGCTGAAGTGGTATCCTTCAGATTCAAGCTAGAACACCTTCGCTTATTATTTAAGGAGGTTTTGGCTACTTTGGACGACTCCGACACAACTATCATAGTCAATCCTAAAAAGTCTAGTAAATTGAACAAATCCTTTGATGTTTCCTCCGCGGTGGAGGTTTTTCCGGTTCCTGACCATGCTGCAGAGATTATTGCTCGAGAATGGGAAAGACCTGGTATTCCCTTTTCTCCATCTCCTATTTTTAAGATGATGTTTCCTATAGCGGATTCTATTAAGGAGTCGTGGCAGACGGTTCCTAAGGTAGAAGGAGCAATCTCCAAGAGGACTACTATTCCCATAGAGGATAGTTGTTCTTTTAAAGATCAAATGGATAAAAAATTGTAGGCTTTACTAAAAAAGATGTATGTTCACCAGGGTCTACAATGGCAACCTGCGGTGTGTATCGCCACTGTTACCAGCACTGCGGCTTACTGGTTTGATGCATTGTCTGAATCTCTTCAAACGGATACCCATTTTGATGAGATCCAGGACAGGATTAAAGCTCTCAAGTTAACCAATTCCTTCATTACAGATGCTTCCTTACAGGTTATTAAACTGGGAGCCAAAATTTCTGGTTTTGCGGTCCTAGCCCACAGGGCATGTGGTTGAAGTCCTGGTCTGCGGATGTTTCATCTAAATCTAAGCTCATGGCTATTCCTTACAAGGGTAAGACCTTGTTTGGACCTGGTTTGGCAGAAATTACCTCAGATATTACTGGAGGGAAGGGTTCTTTTCTTCTTCAAGATACAAAGAATAAGCAGAAGGGACGTCAGAGTAATTTTCTTTCCTTTCGTAACATTAAAGGCAAGTCTTCCTCCCCTTCCTCCAAGCAAGATCAAGACAAGCTTTCCTGGAAGCCCAACCAGCCCTGGAATAAGGGAAAGCAATCTAAAAAGCCTTCAGCTGATTCCAAGTCAGCATGAAGGGTTGGCCCCTGATCCGGGAGCGGATCTTGTAGGGGGCAGACTCTCTCTTTTTTCCCAGGCTTGGATAAGAGATGTACCGGATCCCTTGGCGGTGGACATTGTCTCCCAGGGATACAAAATAGACTTCAAATATTTTCCTCCCAGAGGCAGGTTTCTCCTCTCCAGATTATCTGTAGACCAGATAAAAAGAGAGGCATTCTTACATTGTGTCAAGAACCTTGCCGCCCTGGGGGTAATAGTTCCAGTTCCGTTTCAGGAAAGGGGTCTGGGATTTTACTCGACTCTGTTTGTAGTTCCCAAAAAGGAGAGAACTTATCAACTAATCATAGATCTAAAAAGTTTAAACAAGTTTTTCAGAGTGCCATCCTTAAAGATGGAGACTATACACTCCATTCTTCCCTTGGTACAAGAGGGTCAGTTAATGACAACCATAGACCTAAAGGATGCATACCTTCATGTTCCCATTCACAGGGACCATCACAAGTTTCTGAGATTTGCCTTTTTGGACAATCATTTCCAGTTTGTGGCCCTTCCATTCGGCCTTGCCACAGCTCCCAGAATTTTTCAAAGGTTCTGGGGGCTCTTTTAGCTGTTCTTCGATCTCAGGGCACTGCAGTGGCACCTTATTTGGATGACATTCTGGTTCAGGCGCCATCTTTTGAACAAGCAGAATCTCATACGGAGATCTTGTTGTCTTTTCTTCGATCCCACGGATGGAAGGTGAATCTGGAAAAAGTTCTCTGGTTCCAGCTACAAAGGTCATATTTTTGGGGACCATAATAGACTCCCTGTTAATGAAGATTTTTCTGACGGAGGTCAGAAAAAGAAAGATTTTCAACTCTTGTTTTGCCCTTCAGTCCTCTCCACGGCCATCAGTGGCTCAATGTATGGAGGTAATCGGTCTGATGGTGGCTTCCATGGACATCATTCCATTTGCTTGGTTCCATCTCAGACCTCTGCAGTTATGCATACTCAGACAATGGAATGGGGACTATAAGGACCTGTCTCCACGTGTAGATCTAGATCAGGCATCAATAGACTCTCTTCCATGGTGGCTTTCTTAGGATCATCTCTCCCAGGGTACTTGCTTCTGCAGACCCTCCTGGGGGATTGTGAACACGGATGCCAGCCTTCTAGGTTGGGGAGCAGTATGGGGCTCATTGAAGGCTCAGTGCTTATGGACCCAGGAGAAGTCAGTTCTGCCCATAAACATCTTGGAGCTGAGAGCAATCTTCAATGCTCTTTTGTCCTGGCCTCAGTTAGCCTTAGCTCGGTTTATCCGATTCCAGTCGGACAACATAACCTCAGTGGCCTACATCAACCACCAGGGTAGAACTCAGAGTTCCTTGGCCATGACAGAGGTGACCCAAATTATTCAGTGGGCGGAGACCCATAACTGCTGTCTTTCTGCAATCCACATCCCAGGAGTGGACAATTGGGAAGTGGATTTTCTGAGCAGACACTCAGAACTTCATGGGAACTTCATTCAGATGTGTTTTCCAACTTGACCATCAAGTGGAGGCAGCCGGAGTTGGATCTCATGGCTTCTCATCAGAATGCCAAACTTCCAAGATACGGCTGGAGGTCAAGAGATCCGCAGGCATTTCTGATCGTTGCTCTGGAAGTTACTTGGAACTTCAGTCTAGCATACCTGTTTCCTCCGTTCGCTCTCCTTCCAATAGTCATTGCTCGAATCAAGCAGGATAGGGCGTCTGTAATTCTCATAGCCCCGGTGTGGCCTCGCAGGATTTAGTATGCAGACCTAGTGGAAATGTCATCCTTTTCACCTTGGAGACTGCCTCTGAGGAAGGACCTTCTACTTCAGGGTCCCTTCCTTCATCGAAATCTTGTTTCTCTAAAGCTGACTGCTTGGAGATTGAACGCTTAGTTTTATCTAAGCGTGGATTTTCAGAGTCAGTCATTGAGACCTTGATTTAGGCTTGTAAGCCTGTGACTCGCAGGATTTACCATATGATCTAGCATAAATACTTGTATTAGTGTGAATCCAAAGAATACTCTTGGAGTAGAGTAAGGATTCCTAGGATTTTGTCCTTTCTACATGATGGTCTGGAGAATGGTTTGTCGGCAAGTACTCTAAAGGGTCAAATTTCAGCATTGTCTATTTTGTTAAATAAGCGCTTGGCAGATGTGCCAGACGTGCAATGGTTTTGTCAGGCCTTGGTTAGAATTTGGCCTGTGTTTAAACCTGTTACTCCTCCATAGAATCTTAACCTTGTTCTTAAAGTTTTACAACAGGCTCGGTTTGAGCCTATGCTTTCTTTAGATATTAAGATGTTATCATGGAAAGTTTTGTTTCTTGTTGCTATTTCCTCTGTTTGGAAAGTTTCAGAACTCTCTGCTTTACAGTGTGATTCCCCTTATCTTATATTTCACTCTGATAAGGTGGTTCTGCATACTAAGTTTGGTTTCCTGCGAAAGATTGTTTCGGTCAAGAATATTAATCAGGAAATCGTTGTACCTTCTTTGTGTCCTAATCCTTCTTCTCACAAGGAATCTGGATGTTGTGCGAGCGCTAAAATTTTATTTGCAGGCAACTAAGGACTTCAGTCTTCTGCATTGTTTGTTTGCTTTTCTGGGAAACGCAAGGGTCAGAAAGCTACGGCTACTTCACTTTCTTTTTGGCTGAAGAGAGTTATTCGCTTGGCATATGAGACTGCTGGACAGCAACCTCTTGAGAAAATTACAGCTCATTCCACAAGGGCTGTTTCTTCTTCCTGGGTCTTCAAAAATGAAGCGTCTGTGGAACAGATTTGCAAGGCCGCAACTTGGTCATCTTTGCACACATTTTCCAAATTCTATAAATTCTATACTTTTGCCTCGGCTGTGACTTCTTTTGGGAGAAAGGTTCTTTAAGCAGTGGTGCCTTCTGATTAGGTTCCTGTCTTGTCCCTCCCTTATCATCTGTGATAGTAATTGATGATGATCCATGGACTCACTGTGTCATTAGAAAGAAAACGAAATTAATGCTTACCTGATAAAATTATTTATTTTTTGACACAGTGAGTCCACGGCCCACCCTGTATTTAGACACTTTTTATAAACCTCAGGCACCTCTGCACCTTGTGTTACTTCCTTTCTCTCCTTTCCCTTTAGTCGAATGACTGAGGGATTGTGGGTAGAGGAGTGATATTTAACAGCTTTGCTGTGGTGCTCTTTGCCTCCTCCTGCTGGCCAGGAGTGATATTCCCAAAAGTAATTGATGATGATCCGTGGACTCACCGTGTCAAGACAGAAAGAAATTTATCAGGTAAGCATAAATTTAGTTTTTTTTCCCAGTGTTCAGCTACCTTAACATCTTTATAGTCATGTATAGGATGGATGGTTTTGTTTAAATACTTTTTTCTGTTTTTCTGTTTTTGTAACTATTATCATTTTTTTGTACAATGTGTTTATTTCTCATAATTCTGTATCTCTTCTAGCAAGAAAAAATGAAGGAAGGCATTTTGGGAAGTTCCCTTTTAGGAGCAAAAAGTTTGTTGCATCCTGTGGAGTCTCCACTAGATGGCAGAGATGGGATTTTGTGAGAAAATATTTACCCAAATTAAACCTGGTATGTGGGTGGGTCATAATAAATTTGTAAGGTATAAATAGGATCACAGTTGTTTATGTTGTTACCTTGACAAAGGCCCAAACAGGGGTCAAAACGTTGAAATAAATATATGTTCTTTTGAATGAAGAAACATTTGTTGGAGTCATCTGTGAGCTATGTAAATCTCTGACTACCACTGGACATAGAAAGTGTGCAAAGCCAAACAGGATACTTATATATATTATATATATATATATATATATATATATATATATATATATATACATATATATATATATATATATATATATATATGGGTTAATAATGTAACGGACTAGTTAGTGATGTGGGGGTGTGGGGGTTTAGTGGTTAATAGTGTAGCAGAGCAGTTTGTGATTTGGGGGTTTAGGGGTTAATAGTGTAGCATAGCGGTTTGTGATGGCGGTTGTGGCGGTTTAGGGGTCAATAGTGTAGCAGAGCAGTTTGCGATGGGGTTGAGTTTTACTTTAAACATGTAATACGACTACACATTGACACATAGCACATATGGGAATTGTAAATTACTGCATGTTCTCACACAAAAAATTGCGGTCATTTAAAAACTGCACCACTTGCAATATGGATTAGAGAGACAAAAACACTGCAATATCGCAATTGTGTTTGCTCTCCATGCACTAACAATAGTGTTCAACTCATAATCTGGCCCATAATATGTATTTATGTGTGTAGAGTTGCCACAAACCTTCAATTAGTAAAAAAAAATACAATATCTGTAAAACACAATAAAACTAAGTACGCCTGTACAAATATATATATATATATATATGTGTGTGTGTGTGATTTTGGGCCCTTTCCAGTCAAATACCTTGAAATATGCAATATCATTTGTTATCAATTTTTGGGCCAGATTATAAGTGGAGCACAAAAAAGTGCTTTAGCTAAAGCGATATTTGCGCTTCACTTTGTAATACCAGCACACGCTAATCTGTGCTGGTATTACAAGTTTACAGTAATGCGAACGTGAGCTGGCATTCGCATTGCTGGGAAGCATTGCGCTCACGAGAACGCGCTTCCATAGGCTCCTATGGGAGCCTCTTTCTGATACTGTCATAAACAACACTCAAGGGTTTTCAAGGGGTATTTCTTAAGACTGCAAAACCATGCTAATTTAAGTTTAAATGATTTTAAAACATTTTTTTTTTGGTAAATCTTTTGTAATATATTGCTTGATTTCTGATGCATGTACAAAATGACCTTTTAAGAAAAAAAAAAAGCATATCAATGTGTTGCCCATAAGATGTATGTGAATGTAATATACCCCTGATTTGTAGATGACCAGCTGAAAGTCCTTTGTTAAGGGACAGTCTAGTCCAAAATAAACTTTCATGATTCAGATAGAGAATGTAATTTTAAACAATTTTCCAATTTACTTTTATCACCAATTTTGCTATGTTCTCTTGCTATTCTTAGTTGAAAGCTAAACATAGGAGGTTCATATGCTAATTTCTAAGCCCTTGAAGACCGCCTCTTCTCTCAGGGCATTTTGACAGTTTTTCACCACTAGAGGGTGTTAGTTCATGTGTGTCATATAGATAACACTGTGCTCACGCACATTGAGTTCCAATGAGCCAGCACTGATTGGCTAAAATAAATGTCTGTGAAAAGAACTGAAATAAGGGGGCAGTTTGCAGAGGCTTAGATACAAGGTAATCACAGAGGTAGAAATGTATATAACTGTGTTGGTTATGCAAAACTAGGGAATGGGTAATAAAGGGATTATCTATCTTTTTAAACAATAACAATTCTGGTGTAGACTGTCCCTTTAGTGAGGTACAGAACTCTCTCGTACCTCTGGATTTCATACTCAAGTAGCTTACCACAATAATGTACTTCTTACCCAGTGATTTCTAGATAGATTCGAATTCAGAAACAAGTTAATCACACTTATTAAATTATTCAGCCTATTATAAGATATTAATCTTATTCTGGAAGAGAAATAGCTAGTACATGATTTAAAGGGACAGTCTAGTCAAAAATAAACTTTCATGATTCAGATAGGGCATGTCATTTTAAACTTTCCAATTTACTTTTATCATCAATGTTGCTTTGTTCTCTTGGTATTCTTAGTTGAAAGCTAAACCTAGGTAGGCTCATATGCTAATTTCTGAGCCCTGGAAGGCCGCCTCTTATCTGAATGCATTTTGACAAAAAAAAATACAACTAGAGGGCATAAGTTCATGTGTCACATATAGATAACATTGTGCTGATGCCCGTGGAGTTACCTAGGAGTCAGCACTGATTGGCAAAAATGCAAGCCTGTCAAAAGAACTGAAATAAGGGGGCAGTCAGCAGAGGTTTAGATACAAGGTAATCACAGAGGTAAAAAGTGTATTAATATAACTGTGTTGGTTATGCAAAACTGGGAATGGGTAATAAAGGGATTATCTATCTTTTTAAACATTAAAAATTCTGTTGTAGACCGTCCCTTTAAAGTGATAATGATCTTATTCACATTCCAGAATAAATTTAAATCTGATATTCTCAAAGATGTACTAAATAAACAGCTGTGCTGAAACCCCGTGATTCCCGTTATTCAAAAGACCTATTGGAAAAGGACAATTGGCCGGATGTGGCTAGGAACCATATGGGAGCCTTCTGTACTGTACAGATGTGCTTTAAGAATTACTTGCAGTCACTATGGCGTCTGTGATATTAAGCATCAAGGTTGTGTTTTATATTTGTAATTATAAAGGAGACTGGCTTATTTATTTATTTATTTCCCATGGTACATAGACCAAATCATATCTAGATTATTCTAGTTAAGTAAATTATATTTGTGTCTTAAAGGAACATTAAACTAAAAAATGCTGTGGAATTCAGAACCCTGATTCTGCATGATGCACTGTGATTGCTGCCTTAATCAGTGCAGGAATTCATTTAAGTCTGATCCTAACTGGCACAGGCAAAGGATATACAAAAATTCTCAAGAAACTTTACAAAGGGTGTTCCCTTGTTCTGCAGTGTTCCCTTGTTCTGCAAAACAATGCAGATATTGCCAATGTTGTATTTAAAAAAAACATGTATCCTGATCTTTTGTAACACAGTGATTCATTTCTGAAGTGTCAATATTATTTTTTTCCTTTACACCTCATATCTTCACTGACAAAATGAGAAAGTTTTTTTCCCCCTCAAAATGTATGGACTGAAAGATTATTTTTTCCCTTTTTCACATAGTTTATTCCCTTTGAAAATGTCATCTTATAAAATTGCTGTAAAGCTGTGTTCATGTAAAAATTCAATCTAATTACTTTTCTTCTTTCCTAAAGTAGTTATCAGTCCTACAAATATTTCTTCTATGTAAAATCATTGCTACATTTTAAAAGCTTTTAAACCAGCAGTGCTTAATGGTATGTGCTGTGTGTTAGTAATGTTATTGTAGATGATGTCGTGTGTGTGATATCAGTAGTGATGACATTAAAGGGACATGAAACCCAAAATGTTTCTTTCATGATTCAGATAGAGAATACAATTTTAAACAACATTCCAATTTACTTCTATTATTTAGTTTACTTCCTTCTCTTGTTATCCTTTGCTGAAAGGTTTATCTAGGCAATCTCAGGGGCAGCAGAGAATCTAGGTTCTAGCTGTTGATTGGTGGCTGTGTATATATACCGATTGTGATTGGCTCACCCATGTGTTCAGTTAGAAACCATTATTGCATTGCTTCTCCTTCAACAAATGATACCAAGAGAATGAAACAGATTAGATAATATAAGTAAATTAGAAAGTTGTTTAAAATTGTATTCTCTATCTGAATCATGAAAGAAAATGTTTGGGTTTCATGACCCTTTAATAATATCATTGATGATGTCATGTATGATGTAATTTTACGTTCTTCTATTAATATGAACAAATAATTTTGGAAAAAAACTAATATTGTTCCTAACATGAATATCTAGCAAAACTGATTTTTTTAAAAATAAATCATAACTTTTATATGTTATTAAATGTTTAGAGATTCAAGTCTCATTTAATTTGATATAAAATATTATGTATTTTTGATGTCCCAAACAACGCATGTAAAACATTGCACTAAGTAATGCATATTGTTAAAAGTAAAAGTGACCAAATTGTATTAAAATGAGATATTATAAATCCCTATGTGTGATATTTTTCTTACCACATTGACTGCCCTTTAGTCTAAAGTTTTGTTTTTAATGTTGTCAGGATGGGAGGAACAGCCAATCACAATCTGTAGCATTGCCAAAAAGGGAGAGTTGGTTCTTGATGACTCTGCTTCTGTGGATGATGTTTGATGAGCACAGCCTTTAACTCACATAGTTACTGAAGCCGAAGCACCAAGGGCACTTCCTGCTTTCTTACACTGGGGCAAGCAATATAGCTCTTTATACCAAGTGCTGTTTCAAAATGAAAAACAAGGCTTGGGGTGACCAGGGTTGTATGTATTATAGCTCCCACCAGGGTTTAAATGTTGTAAACATTTTTACAATATGCATTACTTGTGCAATATATTCCAATGATTAATATTTACTGTCCCTTTAAGATTTTCTTATTTGATTCCACCCAATGATAGCAAGTTAAGCATCATTTGAAATTTACAATCCACTTAAAAACTCTCATTCTACTGTCAAGCTTTCCTGAGTAACAGAATAGTCCCATGTATCATGTCATTGTTTCACTGTTCTGTGCCAGGCACAGAGAAGTGAGTCATAAAGCAAACACACACTGACATCCTGACAGTGTTGGATGAACCTGCATTTGGGGTGGGAACAATAATTTATTTGCTGTCAGCTGTTTGAGATGTTATATTTATGAATGTGTCCAAGCCTTATTAAAACTACTTCCTCTAGAATACTGCATCTATTGCAGCCTATTAGAATTAATGAAACTGTGTATTGAGATGCCTGTAGCTGCATTGTATTTTCAGTTCCTTATGCAGCATTATAAGGACAGATGTCAAAATGGTTATGGTTGCTAAAATATGATTTTCCAGTTTCTAAAACAACTAACAAAAAACAAGCAGGATAACAGAATTGATTTTATCATTAAAGGGACAGTCTCTTGGTATTCTTAGTTGAAAGATAATTCTAGGAGGCTTATATGCTAATTTATTTGACATTGAAGACTGCCTCTAATATGAATGCATTGTTACCACTAGAGGGCATTAGTTCATGTGTTTCATATAGATAACATTGAGCTCATGCACGTGAAGTTACCCTGGAGTGAGCACTGATTGGCTAAAATGCAAGTCTGTCAAAAGAACTGAAATAAGAGGGCAGTTTAGAGAGGCTTAGATACAAGGTAATCACAGAGGTAAAAAGTGTATTTCTATAACAGTGTTGGTTATGTAAAACTGGGGAATGGGTAATAAAGGGATTATCTATCTTTTTAAACAACAAAAAATCTGGTGCTGACTGTTCCTTTAAATTCAAAATGTTATATTTTTTTTTTTTTTTTTTAAGTAAATTTTTATTTGAGAAAGTCACAAGATACAAAAATATCGAACATAAGCCATTTTTTTTCAAAAATATAGAGAAAGAGAAAAAAAAAACCAAAAAACCCAGTAACATCCATTAGTACAGTTTCAGAAGTTTCAATATACAAGGAACTAAAATGTTGCATGGCATTTCAACATGGACTTTTCTCATTTTTAGATTAAAATAGCGTACATAAACATAAACGTAAATAAGTGGGTACATATAGTCTCATAGAATAGTCATAGAAAAATAAATGGGTGAGAGATGGAGAAAATAAAGGGAAAAGGGCCAAGAAGGGGAATGGAAAATTGGAGAGACCAACTAAAATAGGGTATTAGAAGGAGGTGACCAGGGTCTAGATGGTAGCAAGCTCGATCAATTAGGGAATTTCTCCCACCAGGGTGTCCAGGTTTCATAATAAAAGTCTAGTTTATCTAGGGCTGAATGGGAGTAGGCTTCCATTTTTGATAGAAAGTTAACTGTGGCTAAGATTTGTGAGATGGAAGGGGGAGAGAGTTGTTTCCACGCTTTTGCTATTTCTAGTTTAGTGGCCATTAGAATGTAGATAGTTAGGGCTTTGTGTGTAGGAGTAATGGCTGGAAAATCTAGGTGGAGCAGGCCAGTTTGGGGACTAAGTTGAATGATGATACCTAGTGAGTGTAGGAGGTTAGATACCTGAAGCCAAACAGAGGAGACTCTAGGGCAACCTTTGTCTATTTTAATTTTATTTATTTATTCATTTATTTTGATGTACTTTTTTTATTTATTCATTTGTATTTATTATTAAATTATTCATTTATTATCCCGAAATAGTCATAAAGCAAGTTTAATAATACCATTACCTCAGAGAAAGTATTTAAAAAACATAATTTATGTAAGAACTTACCTGATAAATTCATTTCTTTCATATTGGCAAGAGTCCATGAGCTAGTGACATATGGGATATACAATCCTACCAGGAGGGGCAAAGTTTCCCAAACCTCAAAATGCCTATAAATACACCCCTCACCACACCCACAATTCAGTTTAACGAATAGCCAAGCAGTGGGGTGATAAAGAAAGGAGTAGAAAGCATCAACAAGGGAAATTTGGAAATAATTGTGCTTTATACAAAAAATCATAACCACCATAAAAAGGGTGGGCCTCATGGACTCTTGCCTATATGAAAGAAATGAATTTATCAGGTAAGTTCTTACTTAAATTATGTTTTTTTTTCATGTAATTGGCAAGAGTCCATGAGCTAGTGACATATGGGATATCAATACCCAAGATGTGAATCTCCACTCAAGAGTGACTAGAGAGGGAGGGAATAAAATAAAAACAGCCATAATCTGCAGAAAAAAATTAATCCACAACCCAAAAATATAAGTTTATTTCATTTGAAAGAAAAAAACAAATAAAAAACAGAAGAATCAAACTGAAACAGCTGCCTGAAGAACTTTTCTACCAAAAACTGCTTCCAAAGAAGCAAATACATAAAAACGGTAGAATTTAGTAAATGAATGCAAAGAGGACCAAGATGCCGCTTTGCAAATCTGATCAACTGAAGCTTCATTCTTAAAAGCCCACGAAGTGGAGACTGATCTAGTAGAATGAGCTGTAATTCACTGAGGCGGGGCCTGACCCGACTCAAAATAAACTTGATGAATCAAAAGTTTCAACCAAGAAGCCAAGGAAATAGCAGAAGCCTTCTGACCTTTCCTAGGACCAGAAAATAAAACAAATAGACTGGAAGTCTTCCTGAAATCTTTAGTAGCTTCCACATAATATTTCAAAGCTCTTAACACATCCAAAGAATGTAAGGAACTTTCCAAAGAATTCTTAGGATTAGGACACAAGGAAGGGACAACAATTTCTCTACTAATGTTGTTAGAATTCACAAACTTAGGTAAAAATTAAAAAGAAGTCCGCAAAACTGCCTTATCCTGATGAAAAAATCAGAAAAGGAGACTCACAAGAAAGAGCAGATAACTCAGAAACTCTTCTAGCAGAAGAGATGGCCAAAAGGAACAATAATTTCCAAGAAAGTAGTTTAATGTCCAAAAAATGCATAGGTTCAAATGGAAGAACATGTAAAGCCTTCAGAACCAAATTAAGACTCCAAGGAGGAGAAATTGATTAAATAACAGGCTTAATAAGAACTAAAGCCTGTACAAAACAGTGTATATCAGGAAGTATAGCAAACTTTCTGTGAAATAAAACAGAAAGAGCGGAGATTTGTACTTTCAAGGAACTTGCAGATAAACCCTTATCCAAACCGTCCTGAAGAAACTGTAAAATTCTAGGAATTCTAAAAGAATGCCAGGAGAATTTATGAGAAGAACACCATGAAATGTAAGTCTTCCAAACTCTATAATAAATCTTTCTAGAAACAGATTACGAGCTTGTAACATAGTATTAATCACTGAGTCAGAGAAACCTCTATGACTTAGTACTAAGCGTTCAATTTCCATACCTTCAAATTTAATGATTTGAGATCCTGATGGAAAAACGGACCTTGAGATAGTAGGTCTGGCCGAACGGAAGTGGCCAAAGTGGACAACTGGACATCCAAACCAGATCCGCATACCAAAACCTGTGTGGCCATGCTGGAGCCACCAGCAACACAAATGATTGTTCCATGATGATTTTGGAGATCACTCTTGGAAGGAGAACTAGAGGCGGGAAAATGTAAGCAGGATGATAACACCAAGGAAGTGTCAGCACATCCCCTGCTTCCGCCTGAACATCCCTGGACCTGGACAGGTATCTGGGAAGTTTCTTGTTTAGATGAGAGGCCATGAGATCTATCTCTGGAAGACCCCACAACTGAACAATCTAAGAAAACACATCTGGATGGAGAGACCACTCCTCTGGATGTAAAGTCTGGCGGTTGAGATAATCCGCCTCCCAATTGTCTACACCAGGGATAAGCACCGCAGAGATTAGACAAGAGTTGGATTCCACCCAAACAAGTATTAGAGATACTTTTTTCATAGCTTGAGGACTGTGAGTCCCACCCTTATGATTGACATATGCCACTGTTGTGATATTGTCTGTCTGAAAATAAATGAATGGTTTTCTCTTTAGCAGAGGCCAAAACTGAAGAGCTCTGAGAATTGCAAGGAGTTCTAAAATATTTATTGGTAATCTTGCCTCTTGAGATTTCCAAACCCCTTGTGCTGTCAGAGATCCCCAAACAGCTCCCCAACCTGAAAGACTCACATCTGTTGTGATCACAGTCCAGGTTGGCCGAACTAAACAATGGTGATCTATCCACCATGTCAGAGAGTGTCGTACATTGATTCAGCATACAAAGCTGTAGAGGTCTCATGTGAAAACGAGCAAAGGGGATCGCGTCTGATGCTTCAGTCATGAGACCTAAAACTTCCATGCACATAGCCACTGAAGGGAATGCCTGAGACTGAAGGTGCCAGCATGCTGCAACCAATATTAAACGTCTCTTGTCTGTTAGAGACAGAGTCATGGACACTGAATCTATCTGGAAGCCTAAAAAGGTGACCCTTGTCTGAGGAATCAAGAAACTTTTGGTAAATTGATCCTCCAACCATGTTTCCGAAAAAACAACATTAGATGATTTGTGTGAGATTCTGCAGTACGCAAAGACTGAGCTATTACCAAGATATCGTCCAAATAAGGAAGCACTGCAATACCCTGTTCTCTGATTACAGAGAGTAGGGCACCCAGAACTTTTGAAAAGATTCTTGGAGCTGTTGCTAGGCCAAATGGAAGAGCAACAAAATGGTAATGCTGGTCTAGAAAAGAGAATCTCAGAAACTGATAATGTTCTGGATGAATCGGAATATGAAGGTATGCATCCTGCAAGTCTATTGTGGACATATAATGTCCTTGCTGAACAAAAGGCAGAATAGTCCTTATAGTAACCATCTTGAAAGTTGGTACTCTTACATAACGATTCAAAATTTTTAGAACCAGAACTGGTCTGAATAAATTTTCCTTCTTTGGTACAATGAATAGATTGAATAAAACCCCAAACCTTGTTCCTGAGGAGGAACTGGCATGATTACCCCTGAAGACTCCAGGTCTGAAACACACTTCAGGAAAGCCTGAGCTTTTACTGGATTTACTGGGATACATGAGAGAAAAAATCTTCTCACAGGAGGTCTTACTCTGAATACTATTCGATACCCTTGAGAGACAATGCTCTGAAACCATTGATTTTGGACTTTGGTTTCCTAAATGGCTTGGATTTATTCCAATTTGAGGAAGGCTTCCAATTGGAAGCAGACTCCTTGGGGGGAAGATTGAGTTTTTGTTCATTATTATGACGAAAGGAATGAAAATGATTAGAAGCCTTAGATTTACCCTTAGGTTTTTAATCCTGAGGCAGAAAAACTCTCTTCCCCCAGTGACAGTTGAAATAATAGAATCCAACTGAGAACCAAATAAATTATTACCTTGGAAAGAAGAGATAGTAATCTAGATTTAGATGTCATATCAGCATTCCAAGATTTAAGCCACAAAGCTCTTCTAGCTAAAATAGCTAAAGACATGGATCTAACATCAATTTTGATAATATCAAAAATTGCACCACAATAAAATGATTAGCATATTGCAATAGGCGAATAATGCTAGATAAGTCAGAATCCAATTCCTGTTGCGCTAAATTCTCCAACCAGAAGGTTGATGCAGCCGCAACATCAGCCAAAGAAATTGCAGGTCTGAGAAGATGACCTGAATATAAATAGGCCTTCCTTAGATAAGATTAAAGCTTCCTATCTAAAGGATCCTTAAAAGGAAGTACTATCTTCCATAGGAATAGTGGTACGTTTAGCAAGAGTAGAAATAGCCCCATCAACTTTGGGGATTTTTTCCCAAAACTCTATAGATTTTGCTGGTAAAGGATACAATTTTTGAAACCTTGAAGAAGGAATAAAAGAAGTACCTGGCTTATTCCATTCCCTAGAAATCATATCAGAAATAGCCTCAGGAATAGGAAAAAAAACCTGGAGAAACCACAGGAGGTTTAAAAACAGCATTTAAACGTTTATTAGACTGAACGTCAATAGGACTGGTTACCTCAATAGCCAAAATAATTAACACTTCTTTAATAAAGAACGCATATACTCTATTTTAAATAAATAAGTAAATTTGTCAATGTCTGAGGAAGGATCTTCTGTATCAGATAGATCCTCATCAGAAGAGAATAAATTATGTTGTTGGTCATTTGAAATTTCATCAACTAAATGAGAAGTTTTAAAAGACCTTTACATATATTAGAAGGTGGAAATGCAGACAAAACCTTCAAAATAGAATCAGAAACAAATTCTTTAAAATTTACAGGTATATCATGCACATTAGAAGTTGAAGGAACTACAACAGGCAATGTGCTATTACTGATGGATACACTAACTGCATGTAAAAGTTTATCATGACAACTATTACAAATGACATTCTGCAAAACAATTTCAACAATTTTACAACAAATGCACTTAGCTTTGGTAGAACCGATGTCAGGCAGCAATGTTCCAGCAGAAACCTCTGAGGCAGGATCAGATAAAGACATCTTGCAAAATGTAAGAGAAAAAACAACATAAAAAGCAATATTATCTATTTCCTTAAATGACAGCTTCAGGAATGGGGAAAAAAGCAAATAGCATAGGCCTCTGATAGAGAAAAAATCAAGAGGCAAACATCAATGGGGTATTAAAAAAATGAAAAAGTTTGGCACCAAGTATGACACACAACCTAACGTAAACTTTTTGGCGCCAAAAATAACCGGAAATGACACACTCGCGTCACTAATGACGGAACCGTGTGAAAGGTCTTGGAGCCAAGTATGACGCCGGAAATGACGAAGTTGAATCATAGACGTATTTTTCCGCGCCAAAAATATTTTCGCGCCAAGAATGACGCAATAAAGTTTAGTATTTGACGCACCCGCGGGCCTAATGTCACCCGCAATTTGCAAGAAGTAGTCAATTGAAAAAAGACTACACCCCAGGTAAGAAAAAAAATTCTATAAAAGATGTTTATATTTCCCAAATATGAAACTGACAGTCTGCAGAAGGAAATACATGAACCTGACTCATGGCAAATATAAGTACAATACATATATTTAGAACTTTATATAATTTGCATAAAGTGCCAAACCATAGCTGAGAGTGTCTTAAGTAATGAAAACATACTTACCAAAAGATACCCATCCACATATAGCAGATAGCCAAACCAGTACTGAAACAGTTATTAGTAGAGGTAATGGTAAATTGAGAGTATATCGTCGATCTGGAAAGGGAGGTAGGAGATGAATCTCTACGACCGATAACAGAGAACCTATGAAATAGACCCCCGTTAGGGAAATCATCAAATTCAATAGGTGATACTCCCTTCACGTCTCTCTGACATTCGCTGTACTCTGAGAGGAATCGGGCTTCAACAATGCTGAGAAGCGCAAATCAACATAGAAATCTTAGCACAAACTTACTTCACCACCTCCATAGGAGGCAAAGTTTGTAAAACTGAATTGTGGGTGTGGTGAGGGGTGTATTTATAGGCATTTTGAGGTTTGGGAAACTTTACCCCTCCTGGTAGGATTGTAAATCCCATATGTCACTAGCTCATGGACTCTTGCCAATTACATGAAAGAAATTGTAAATTACTTTCTCATTGCTGATTTGAGGCTATGGGGCCCATTTATCAAGCTCCGGATGGAGCTTGAGGGCCCGTGTTTCTGGCGGACAGACATCACTGCAATTCAACCCGATCGAGTATGATCAGGTTGATTGACACCCCCTGCTGGATCTCCGCATTCAGGAAGTTCTGGCAGACCTGATCCGCACTGTCAGATAAGGTCCGCCAGACTTTTGATAAATATCCCCCTATGAAAGCAAATTAAGAGATTAAGAGACAAAAAATCAGTGTTGTATATATCAATGAAATATACAATACTCTTTACTAAAGATGTGCATTCGGGCTTCAGAGGAATGCAAATTCATCTTAATTTTGCAGATTTGTTGAGTCGTTTGATTTACAAACAGCGGGATACATTATTGGACAAAATGGATGTGTAACGAATGATTGCTTGACAAAATTGTTTCGTTTGTGCTTTTTGACGCCAAAAATGGTGCAGGAAAGGGGAGGAGTTTTATTATTTGGGTAATAAGCTCCTTTATTTGTATTTGTAATGATGTACAGAGGGTCTTACCATTCATTTGCACATCATACCCTGTCCAATCCTGCCATAGTATTACTAATGAATGATGTTAGGGACAGCTGGTCAGGCACTAAATGCTGGATTTTTGTCATACAGGAGTTGTATGTACTTTTAAAGGGACATAATACCAGACATCCCAACCTGCAAAAACTCATTTTATGGAGGTAGCTTCACCCGCTACTGCGCCGCCACCCCCCCCCCCCCCTCTACGTTATATGTTGGACACCTTGAAACCCTAAATAAGACAGAAACTTATCATTAAAGTAGCTTCCCACTAAAGGCACATTAGAAAGAAAAAAAAATAGCTTTATTGCACAACCACATACTACAAACCTATTTTCAGAGTTGGGATGTCTGTGATACCCAAATGTTGAAACACATGAAAGTGATGCAGCATAGCTGTGAAAAGCTGACTAGAAAATATCACCTTAAGCCCTCTATGTAAAAAAATGAAGATATTGTACCTCAAAATGTCCAAAGTATTCACACCAGATTGTAAAGGACTTTAAGCAGCAATTCAGCATCCATGTCCTGGGACTTGCAAGGGAGCGTGCCTCATGCACACTCATGTTATTTCCCTATTCAGTTTAAGGAAGTTTATTATGAAATTTCATGAGATCACAGTTCATAACCTCAGCACTGATGATGCTGATTGGCTGCTGTTAATTTCTTCCTTTTCTTTTTTCCTTTTTTTTTTCTTGCAGCTGGGCAGTAACTGAAAGATAACTTTTTACAGAGCATTTACACTGGTGAGCTGAGGAAATTGTGAGGTAAAATATCTTCCTTTTTAACATAGAGATGATCAGGTGATATTTTCCTGTCAGCTTTTAACAGTTATGCTGCATCACTTTCAAGTCATTTAGCATATGACTATTAGGTCCCTTTAACATTGAAAAATAGCTTCTTTTAATTATTTGAATACTATAATGTAAGTTTTTTTGTTAATATTGTCCCTTTAAAAATAATGGTAACAAATCCAAATCCAACATGTGCCAATCCAAATGCCTGCATGGGCGAAATTCAGACGAACCAAACATTTGAAAAAATCCAAAGCAAATATTTCAGATGAAATTAAGTTTTCGCTCGTGCACATGTCTACTCTTTACTATCAACTAAAATTTTGAAGAGTATAATTAGATTTTAGTTATATAGATCAAGTATTTTAGCAATATAGTAAATATTTTTTGACAAATACTTTATTGGCCCCTTTTTCCTTAATTTAAAGGGACATAATAGTCAAAATTACACATTCATGATTCAAATAGGACTAGCAATTAGTTTAGTTCCACTATCAAAATTAATTTTGTTCTCTTCATATCTGGGGGGGGGGGGGGGGTCTGCAAACATTGCTGCCATATAGTGCTCTGGACACATGCAGGATCCTGAGCCTTTCTAGGTATGATCTTCAGCAAAGGATAGCAAGCAAATAAAGTAAAATTAATTTGGAATGTTCTTTTTTAAAATAATACTCTCCTTCTGAATCACACAAGTTTAATTTGGATTGTTATGTCCCTTTAAAGATACAATAAGCACACTATAAAAAAAAACTACATTCAAACACAGTCACCAGTCATCATCAACACTGAACCAATAATTAACCAACAGCCATTATGTTTTTACCAAGTTGAGCACAAACATATCATTATTGTGTCTTATCCTCACTCAAACACAGTAAATATTGCTTCTATTTTTGTACTCATGTTATAATTCTAAAGTTATTTTTAATTTTTTGAGCGATATTTAAATGCGCATTAAGATCTGCATGTTGAAAAGGGTGAGTACCCTAAATCCCTCACATTATAGGCTTCTATGAGAGCGTGCAATAAAATGAATGTCAAATATTAATTAACTCGCCACAAAGCCTTTTTTTAATTAATTAACCTTTGTTCCATAAGTATCAAATCTATATATAATTTTAAATCCTTTATTTCCAGAATGTTTTAATGTGTTTTGTGATGCAAACTAGCAAGCGATAATCACTCACTTCAGGTCTCAAAAAGCACAACATTTAGCGAATGTTTTTGCTCAAGTGCAACACTAAACTCGCCACTTGTAATATGAACGCAGTGAGTGCGCTAATAGCTCATTCTACTTTATCCTTTAAAAGTAAAGGGTGCGTTAAAAAGTTTCAGCCACGTTAAGATGCATTGGTTAAAATATTTAACCTTCAACTAGCAATACCAGATTGTGGGGGATATTTATCAAGCCTTCAACTGCAAATACGCTGGAATTCTGCAGCATAATTGGGGCAAGCTTGATTTGACCTAGTTATCAAAGCCTACAGACCGGCAAAATTTGAAATTTGTGACGTAACATACGATCCGCCGGTCTCAATCCAACACAGATCGATGCTTACAGATGTTCCGAATACTCAATCAGCACTATTTGACACTTTTTAAAAGTTATCAAATAGTTAACCGGTACGCTCGCGGCTATTCCGGCCCAGCATACCTGGTTTTCAATCTGCCATCCTGGAGGCCGTGGATGCCATAGGAATCAATGGGAGTCTGAAAGCAGCGAAAGCTTATGTTCCATGCTGCCAGATATCCCCATTGATTTCTAAGGTAGAAAACCAGTTACGTTTAAACCTAACACCCTAACATAAACCCTGATTCTAAACACCCCTAATCTGCCGCCCTGACATCACCGCCACTAAATAAAGTTATTAACCCCTATCCTGTCGCTCCCGGACCCAGCCGCAACTTTAAAGGACCAGTAAACACAGCAGATTTGCATAATCAACAAATGCAAGATAACAAGACAATACAATAGCATTTACTCTGAATTTTAAATGAGTAGTAGATTCTTTTCTAACACATTTTAAAGTTATGTATATTTCCACTCCCCCTGTACCATGTGATAGCAATCAGCCAATCACAAATGCATATATGTATAGTCTGAGTTCTTGCACATGCTCAGTAGGAGCTGGTGACTCAAAAAAAGTGTAAATATAAAAGACTGTGCACATTTTTTTTTAATGGAAATAAATTGGAAAGTTGTTTAAAATTGCATGCTCTATCTGAATCATGAAAATTTAATAAAGCCTGAGTGTCCCTTTAATAAATGTATTAACCCCTATCCCACCTTTAATTTATTAATAGCTTTTATTAGAAGCATTTTTGCTAATACATGTATATTACAAAAAGATTTCTATACCAAATTGAAATGTATCCATGTGGATTCTAGTTTTAGCTGGAATGTCCCTTTAAGGAATTTGACTAGTACAAAGTACAGGCTGGGGAATGCTATGAAAAGAAATTGCAAATGCTGTGAAATGGGTTTGACAAAAAGGAATCACTGGAATTATTCTTTCATAGAATGTTCCTCTAAGGAGATTTTATCTCCTGTCTGAAGGAGAAGCAACATTACACTGTGAAATAGAATGCAATAGCATTGTTTGCCTACTATAATGTATATTATCATTGCCAAGTTGGTCTCATGGTTAAAAAAAAAACTATAGTGACATAGAAAACTGGGTAATAAAGAAGTAATTTAAACAAAAAGGAGAGATATTATTCAATATAATTCTTAATTCTTAACAAAACTATACTAATTTGTAAAAGGCTTTGTGATAAAATGTCTTAATATAATTTATTTATTTTTCTACACATTAATAAATGTCTTGTGATTTGTTATTTTCCCTGAAAAAATGGCATTGGCTGCTAATAAATCATATTCAGGCTACAGTTACAAGAAACTGTTTGTGAAACCTTGGGAATTATCTGGATTTCTGCATTGATTACTAATAAAATGTGGCCTGATTGTCATCTAAATCAGTGTTTCTCAACAGCCGGGCCGCAGCCCACTACCGGGCCGCGACGGCCCTGCTGGTGGGCCGCGACCCGACATAGCCTCCAGACACTCGCTCTGACCGGCTCGTCTTTACACATGTCCAAAATTTTGGACGGGCCTGTTAGAGTGCCACTGCGCATGTTTGTATGCGCCACTGCGCATGTCTGTATGCGCAGTGTGAACGGGTAGTGGCGCACTGTGAGTAGCGGCGAGTGGCGGGCAGAGCAGATCGGCTCACAGGTAAGGAAGTCCACTGTCACCAATGACAAATAATTATGGCCACTGACACTAACATGTATATTTAGGCGGCCACTGGACACCAATGTGTATGTGTACACTATATATATATATATATATATATATATATATATATATATATATATATAACCCACTGACACCAATGTGTATGTGTATATATAGTTTACAGTGGGTTAATTTTATGATAATTCATTGGTGTCAGTGGGATATTTATAGATCCCACTGACACCCATTAATTATTACATAATTAAACAACTGTAAACCATACATATACTGTGTGTGTATGTATGTGTATGTGTGTATATATATATATATATATATATATATATATTTATACATAGATATAGATTTATTTATATATTTATATATAGATATATATTATATATATATATATATATATATATATATATATAGCTACTATATATATATATATATATATATATATATATATATATGTACAGTATATATATATATATATATATATACCCACTCCCGATGCTTACCGGGCCCTGGACAGGTCCGGTTAAAACTTACCGGGCCTTGAGGTCACTTAGGTTGAGAACCACTGATCTAAATCACAATTATAGACAAACACAATGTGATCAAACTAATAACACACAAACAGTTGTACCTTTCAAATTTGTATTTAAGACATTGAATAATCAAGTGAACTTCTCTTAATGACTTCTCCAAATGTTATTTGGAGTTAGGTGTTTCAATTAAAGGGATAGTCTAGTAAAAATTAAACTTTCATGATTCAGATAGGGCATGCGATTTTAAACAACTTTCTATTTTACTTTTATCATCAAATTTTCTTTGTTCTCTTGGTATTCTTTGTTGAGAGCTAAACCTATGTATCATATGCTAATTTCTAAGACCTTGAAGGCTGCCTTGAAGGCTGACAGTTTTTCACAGCTAGAGGGCGTTAGTTCATGTGTGTCATATAGATAACATGCTCACACAAGTGCAGTTACCTAGGAGTCAGCACTGATTGGCTAAAATTGTTTGTCAAAAGAACTGAAATAAGGGGGCAGTTTGCGGAGGCTTAGATACAAGGTAATCACAGAGATACAAAGTTTATTTATATAACTATCAGCTAGATTACGAGTTTGGCGTTATGAGTCAAAATACAATGTTATGCTTTATAACGCTGCTTTCTCCCTAACGCTGCTATTACAAGTCTTGCAGGTATAGCTGTACCACACACTTTTTTGGCCGTCACGCAACGTCAGTACCGCACTTTTAAAAAAAGTCCTTTTTCAATGGGACTTTCATAGCGCCGGTATTACGAGTTTTGCTGTGAGGCCAAAAAGTGAATGGTACACCCTATACCGACAAGATTCGTACCGTCATCTAAAGTCAGTAGTTATGAGTTTTACGTTACAAAGCTGTAGCATAAAACTCATAACTAAACTGTCACAAAGTACACTAACACCCATAAACTACCTATTAACCCTTAAACCGAGCCCCTCCCGCATCTCAAATAATAAAATTATTAACCCCTAATCTGCCGCTCTGGACATCGCCGCCACTTAAAAAATGTATTAACCCCTATTCCGCCTCTCCCCGACATCGTCGCCACTATAATAAAATTATTAACCCCTAAACTGCCACCCTCCCGCATCGCAAACACTATCCGCTAGATTTAGAGTTCTGCAGCCAAAGGGGTGCATTAGCTACGCCCTGTATTTTTTCGCCCGCACCTTTTAAATACTGCTGGTATTTAGAGTTCACAGAAGGGCTGTGTTAGGCTCCAAAAAGGGAGCGTAGAGCATATTTACCGCCACTGCAACTCTCAATACCAGCGGTGCTTATGGACGCGACCAGCTTCAAAAACGTGCTCGTGCACGATTCCCCCATAGGAAACAATGGGACAGTTTGAGCTGAAAAAAAATTTAACACCTGCAAAAAAGCAGCATTCAGCTCCTAACGCAGCCCCATTGTTTCCTATGGGGATACAGTTTCTAAGTCTGCACCTAACACCCTAACATGAACCCTGAGTCTAAACACCCCTAACCTTACACTTATTAACCCCTAATCTGCTGCCCCCACTATCGCTGACCCCTGCATATTATTATTAACCCCTAATCTGCCGCTCCGTACACCGTTATCCCTATGTACCCCTAATCTGCTGCCCCTAACACTGCCAACCCCTATATTATATTTATTAACCCCTAATCTGCCGCCCCCAACGTCGCCGCCACCTACCTACAATTATTAACCCCTAATCTGCCGACCGGACCTCACCGCTACTATAATAAAGTTATTAACCCCTAATCCGCCTCACTCCCGCCTCAATAACCCTATAATAAATAGTATTAACCCCTAATCTGCCCTCCTTAACATCGCCGACACCTAACTTCAAGTATTAACCCCTAATCTGCCGACCGGACCTCACCGTTACTCTAATAAATTTATTAACCCCTAAAGCTAAGTCTAACCCTAACACTAACACCCCCCTAAGTTAAATATAATTTTTATCTAACGAAATAAATTAACTCTTATTAAATAAATTATTCCTATTTAAAGCTAAATACTTACCTGTAAAATAAACCCTAATATAGCTACAATATAAATTATAATTATATTGTAGCTATTTTAGGATTTATACTACACTAACAGCCAATAGAATGCGAGCTCAATCTGATTGGCTGATTGGATCAGCCAATCGGATTGAACTTGAATCTGATTGGCTGATTCCATCAGCCAATCAGAATTTTCCTACCTTAATTCCGATTGGCTGAAAGAATCCTATCAGCCAATCGGAATTCGAGGGACGCTATCTTGGATGACGTCCCTTAAAGGAACCGTCATTCGTCGGGAAGTCGTCGGCCAGGATGGATGTTCCGCGTCGGCGGGATGAAGATGGATCCGGAAGAAAGAAGATTGAAGATGCCGCTTGATAGAATACTTCAGCCCGATGATGGACCTCTTCAGCGCCCGCTTGGATCAAGACTTCAGCCCGATGATGGACCTCTTCAGCGCCCGCTTGGATCAAGACTTCAGCTCGATGATGGACCTCTTCAGCGCCCGCTTGGATCAAGACTTCAGCCCGATGATGGACCTCTTCAGCCCCCGCTTGGGCTTGGATGAAGATTTCGGAGCCTCCTCTGGACGGATCGGTGATACCCGGCATGGTGAAGATAAGGTAGGATGATCTTCAGGGGCTTAGTGTTAGGTTTATTTAAGGGGGTTTGGGTTAGATTAGGGGTATGTGGGTGGTGGGTTGTAATGTTGTAATGTTGGGGGGGGTTTTGTATGGGGGGTTTTTTACAGGCAAAAGAGCAGAATTCTTTGGGGCATGCCCTGCAAAAGGCCCTTTTAAGGGCTGGTAAGGGAAAAGAGCTTTTCTATTTTTATTTTAGAATAGGGTAGGGCATTTTTTTTATTTTGGGGGGCTTTTTTATTTTATTAGGGGGCTTAGAGTAGGTGTAATTAGCTTAAAATTGTTGTAATATTTTTATAATGTTCGTAAATAATTTTTTTATTTTTTGTAACTTAGTTCTTTTTTTATGTTTTGTACTTTAGTTAGTTTATTTAATTGTATTTAATTGTAGGTATTTGTATGTAATTAATTTATTGATAGTGTAGTGTTAGGTTTAATTGTAGGTAATTGTAGGAAAGTTTTCTTCTGTGAAAAGCACACTGGTCTAAAAGAGGCTGCCTCCGGGTGGTAAATCGCCATAGAACAAGCCACTGAGCTGTTGTTCGTTCCTGGTAGAGCGCTTCTCTCTTTGTATGCAAATTATTATGACCCTGGGGAAGTCTCCCTATGGGTGATGGGGGAAACCAGACGTGGACTCCTTGCCCAGTGTGCTTAGAGGAATGTGGCTGCACCTCACTGACGAGGCCCATAGGAGGCCGAAACGATCGTCTGGGGTTGTCATGTTCCTTGTTCAGAGGAGAATTGCCTGGTATTTCGGGGCTGGACTGACCTTACTTGGCGGGATCAGACTGATATACTTCAGGAAAGTTTTCTTCTGTGAAAAGCACACTGGTCTAAAAGAGGCTGCCTACGGGTGGTAAATCGCCATAGAACAAGCCACTGAGCTGTTGTTCGTTCCTGGCAGAGCGCTTCTCTCTTTGTATGCAAATTGTAGGTATTTGTATGTAATTAATTTATTGATAGTGTAGTGTTAGGTTTAATTGTAACTTAGGTTAGGATTTATTTTACAGGTAATTTTGTAATTATTTTAACTAGGTAGCTATTAAATAGTTATTAACTATTTAATAGCTATTGTACCTGGTTAAAATAAATACAAAGTTACCTGTAAAATAAATATTAATCCTAAAATAGCTACAATATAATTATTATTTATATTGTGGCTATATTTGGGTTTTTTTTTACAGGTAAGTATTTAGCTTTAAATAGGAATAATTTATTTAATAAGAGTTAATTTATTTTGTTAGATAAAAATTATATTTAACTTAGGGGGGTGTTAGTGTTAGGGTTAGACTTAGCTTTAGGGGTTAATAAATTTATTAGAGTAGCGGTGAGGTCCGGTCAGCAGATTAGGGGTTAATACTTGAAGTTAGGTGTCGGTGATGTTAGGGAGGGCAGATTAGGGGTTAATACTATTTATTATAGGGTTATTGAGGCGGGAGTGAGGCGGATTAGGGGTTAATAAGTGTAGGTAGGTGGCGGCGACGTTGGGGGCAGCAGATTAGGGGTTAATAAATATAATATAGGGGTCGGCGGTGTTAGGGGCAGCAGATTAGGAGTACATAGGGATAACGTAGGTGGCGGCGGTGTGCGGTCGGCAGATTAGGGGTTAAAAAAATTTAATAGAGTGGCGGCGATGTGGGGGGGCCTCGGTTTAGGGGTACATAGGTAGTTTATGGGTGTTAGTGTACTTTAGAGCACAGTAGTTAAGAGCTTTATGAACCGGCGTTAGCCAAGAAAGCTCTTAACTCCTGGATTTTCTCTGAGGCTGGAGTCTTGTCGGTAGATTTCTAACGCTCACTTCAGCCAAGACTCTAAATACCGGCGTTAGAAAGATCCCATTGAAAAGATAGGATACGCAAATGGCGTAGGGGGATCTGCGGTATGGAAAAGTCACGGCTGGAAAGTGAGCGTTAGACTCTTTCCTGACTGACTCTAAATACCAGCGGGCGGCCAAAACCAGCGTTAGGAGCCCCTAACGCTGGTTTTGACGGCTAATGCAGAACTCTAAATCTAGCGGTATTTAAATATTATAAACCCCTAATCTGTCGTCCGCCCACTCCGCCGCTATAATAAACCTATTAAACCCTAAACCTAACCCTAACGTAACCCTAACACCCTCTAACATAAATATAATTAAAATAAATCTAAATAAAACCTACTATTAATAACTAACTAATTCATATTTAAAACTAAACACTTACCTGTAAAATAAACACTAAGCTAGCTACAATATAACTAATAGTTACATTGTAGCTAGCTTAGGTTTTATTTTTATTTCACATGTAAGTTTGTATTTATTTTAACTAGGTAGACTAGTTAGTAAGTAGATATTAACTATTTACTAGCTACCTAGTTAAAATAAATACAAATTTACCTGTAAAATAAAATCTAACCTGAGTTACACTAACACCTAACATTACAATAAAATTAAATAAATAAATTTTTCTAAATTACAATAAAAAATAAACACTAAATTACACAAAATAAAAATAAACCTAAGCTAAACATTGCCCTGAAAAGGGCATTTGGATGGGCATTGCCATTTAAAGGGCATTTAGCTCTTTTACATTGCCCAAAACCCTAAGCTAAAAATAAAACCCACCCAATAAACCCTTAAAAAAAACTAACACTAACCCCCGACGATCCACTTACAGTTTTTGAAGACCGGACATCGATCCTCATCTAGGTGGCAGAAGTCTTCATCCAAGCGGGCAGAAGTCCTCATGGAAAGCCGGCATAACTCTTCATCCAAGCGGGCAGAAGTCTTTATCCAAGCGGGCAGAAGTCTTCATCCAGACGGCATCTTCTATCTTCATCCATCCAGTGCGGAGCGGGTTCATCTTCAAGACATCTGGCGCAGAGCATCCTCTTCTTCCGATGGCTGTTGAAGAATGAAGTTTCCCTTTAAATTACGTCATCCAAGATGACGTCCCTTACATTCTGATTGGCTGATAGAATTCTATCAGCCAATAGGAATTAAGGGGGAAAAATCATATTGGCTGTTGCAATCAGACAATAGGATTGAGCTTTTATCCTATTGGCTCATTCAATCAGCCAATAGGATTGAGCTTGCATTCTAATGCCTATTCCAATCAGCCAATAGGATTTTTTTCCCCTTAATTCCTATTGGCTGATAGAATTCTATCAGCCAATCAGAATGTAAGGGACACCATCTTGGATGACATCATTTAAAGGGAAACTTTATTCTTCAACAGCCATCGGAAGGAGAGGATTCTCCGACACCGGATGTCTTGAAGATGGACCCGCTTCACGCCGGATGGATGAAGATAGAAGATGCCGTCTGGATGAAGACTTCTGCTTGTTTGGATGAAGACTTCTGCCCGCTTGGATGAAAACTTCTGCCGCCTGGATGAGGATGGATGGACAGTCTTCGAAAACTGTAAGTGGATCGTCGGGGGTTAATGCTAGTTTTTTTTTCAAGGGTTTATTGGGTGGGTTTTATTTTTAGCTTAAGGTTTTGGGCAATGTAAAAGAGCTAAATGCCCTTTCAGGGCAATGCCCATCCAAATGCTCTTTTCAGGGCAATGGGATCTTAGTTTTATTTAGATTAGGATTTTATTTGGGGGGTTTGGTTGTGTGGGTGGTGGGTTTTGCTGTTGGGGGTTGTTTGTATTTTTTTTTACAGGTAAAAGAGCTGATTTCTTTGTGGCAATGCCCTGCAAAAGGCCCTTTTAAGGGCCATTGGCAGTTTAGTGTAGGCTAGGGTTTTTTTATTTGGGGGGGCTTTTTTATTTTGATAGGGCTATTAGATTAGGAGTAATTTGTTTTTATTTTTGATAATTTCTTTTTTTATTTTGTGTAATTTAGTGTTTATATTTTTTGTAATTTAGATAAATGTATTTTGTTAATTTAATTTATTTAATTTTATTGTAATGTTAGGTGTTTATGTAACTCAGGTTAGGTTTTATTTTACAGGTAAATTTGTATTTATTTTAACTAGGTAGTTAGTAAATAGTTAATAAATATTTACTAACTAGTCTACCTAGTTAAAATAAATACAAACTTAGCTGTGAAATAAAAATATAACCTAAGCTAGCTTAGGGTTTATTTTACAGGTAAAGGTAAACATTAGGTTTCTTTTCAAGCACCACCTAAATATTCTAGGTATATTCCTAAGTAGGCAATAATCAGATAGATACAAAGATAAAAAAGTATAAAGACTTCTCTTTATAACCATACATCAGACCTAAATGGCTCTTTAAAACATATATTTTAAATTAACAAAAATTGATTAGGGGGTCTTTTATAGTGCAGCAAGTAAACAAATCTAGGCGCTAGTTCTACCTACATACTAATTTTGATACTTATTTTACAGGTAAGTAAGTATTTAGCTTTAAATAGAAATTATTTAGTTATTAATAGTAAGTTTTATTTATAATTATTTTAATTATATTAAAGTTAGGGGGTGTTAGGGTTACGTTAGGGTTATGGTTAGACCTAGGGTTACGTTAGGGGTTAATATATTTATTTAGTGTTAGTGATGTGGGAGGCCAGAGGTTTAGGGGTTAATAACTTTAGTATAGTGACGGCGGCGACATTGGGGGCGGCAGATTAGGGGTTAATAAATGTATGTAGGTGGCGGCGACACTGGGGGCAGCAGATTAGGAGTTAATAAGTGTAATGTAGGTGTCGGCGATGTCAGGGGCGGCAGATTAGGGGTGTTTAGACTTGGGGTTTATGTTAGGGTGTTAGGTTTAAACGTAACTTTTTTTTCCACCTAGTCATCAATGGGGTTGCGTTACAGAACCTTACACTCCGCGATTGCAGGTGTTAGGCTTTTTTTTAGCCGGCTCTCCCCATTGATGTCTATGGGGAAATCGTGCACGAGCACGTCAAAACACTGCTGTATTTCGGTGCGGTAAGGAGCTCAACGCAACCATATCGCCTGCACAAGCCGGGTTTTTGCAAACCTGTAATAGCAGCGCTATGAAAGGTGAGCGGTGAAAATAATTTGCAAATTATTAGCGAGCCAGCCATAACGCAAAACTTGTAATCTTGCTGAGTGTTAGTTATGCAAAACTGGGGAATGGGTAATAAAGGGATTACCTATCTTTTTAAGGAGATGAGATGGGAAGTGTGGGTTGCACAGGTGCCGTGCCCCTTAAATTAAGGAATACAAACGCTGGCTACTGACAAATATGTTCTTCTCAAGAAAGACTGGTTAGTGTGAACCATGCTTCAATGCCAACAACTTTCACAAAACCTTAGAAGATGCATTATAGAGATGAACAAAACGGGAAAGGGTTACAAAAGACTTGTATGTTCATCAAACCACAAATTGTCTACAAATGGAGAAAATTCAGGACTGTTGCTACTCCCTAGGAGTCAACATTTTTCACATCAAGCAATCCTGAAAGAGGTGAGAAAGAACCCAAGGATAACAGCAAAAGACTTCCAGAAAACTCTACAAACTGTGAAAGTCTTTGCTCATGTGACCACTATCAAAAAACACAGAACAAGATGGTGTTCATGGGAGGACAGAAGGAAACCAATGCTATCTAAAAAAAACATTGAGGCACGTCTTAAGTGAAGAATATGAACATAGAGAACCAGAAGTGATGCTTATTGTGATGCTACCAGTACTATGGCTATGTATGATCAGGGAATATGAGTTCACACAAACTGTGGCTTTTTACTCCACAAGTCACTTGTGCGGCTAAAGTTAAAAAAATAAAAGGCATGTGTGTTGCAAAAATAGAATTGGAATTGAAGGGACGCCATCTTGGATGACATCATTTAGAGGAACCTTCATTCTTCAGTTGGACGTCGTTTGAAGAGGATGCTGCACGTCGGATGTCTTGAAGATGGAGCCGCTCCACGCTGGATGGATGAAGATAGATCTGGAGGACCACTTCTGCCGGCTTCGTGGAGGACTTCGGCCCGGTTGGGTGAAGACTTCTCAAGGTAGGGTGATCTTCAAGGGGTTAGTGTTAGGTTTTTTTAAGGGGGGATTGGGTGGGTTTTAGAGTAGGGTTCGTTGTGTGGGTAGTGGGTTTTAATGTTGGGGGGGTATTTGTACTTTTTTTTTTTACAGGTAAAAGAGCTGATTATTTTGGGGCAATGCCCCGCAAAAGGCCCTTTTAAAGGACCAGTCAACACATTAGATTTGCATAATCAACAAATGCAAGATAACAAGACAATGCAATAGCACTTAGTCTGAACTTCAAATGAGTAGTAGATTTTTTTATAACAAATTTCAAAGTTATGTATATTTCCACTCCCCTTGTACCATGTGATAGCAATCAGCCAATCACAAATGCATATACGTATAGTCTGTGAATTCTTGCACATGCTCAGTAGGATCTGGTGACTCAAAAACTCTAAATATAAAAGACTGTGCACATTTTTTTTAATGGAAGTAAATTGGAAAGTTGTTTAAAATTACATGCTGTATCTGAATCATGAAAATGTAATTTAACCTGAGTGTCCCTTTAAGGGCTATTTGTAATTTAGTGTAGGGTAGGGCTTTTTTTATTTTGGGGGGCTTTTTTATTTTGTTAGGGGGATTAGAGTAGGTGTAATTAGTTTAAAATTCTTGTAATTATTTTATTATTTTCTGCAATTTAGTGTTTGTTTGTTTTTCGTACTTTAGATAATTTATTTAAATTGTAATTAATTGTATTTAGTTTAGGTAATTAATTTAATTATAGTGTAATTGTAACATAGGTTAGGTTTTATTTTACAGGTAAATTTGCCTTTATTTTAACTAGGTAGTTATTAAATAGTTAATAACTATTTAATAACTATTGTACCTAGTTAAAATAAATACAAATTTGCCTGTAAACTAAAAATAAACCCTAAGATAGATACAATGTAACTATTAGTTATATTGTAGCTATCTTAGGGTTTATTTTACAGGTAAGTATTTAGTTTTAAATAGGAATAATTTAGTTAATCTGTGAAGCTGTTGAGAACAACTAAGAACTTTTAACAACTTTGGAGCTGTGATATATCACGAAGGAGCATGGATACCCCGCTACTTGAGGCCCTCCCTGTGGCGAGTTACCGTTACCAGCCTTGTACACCTACTACGGCGGACAACTGGCCGGCGATACCGCACTTTACACTGTTAACCCAGCAAGAAGATACAGACTCTTACCCCCCGATCGGTCAGATGACCGGATCGGGTGCCGGCTAGATCAAGAGAGAGAGGCGACAAAGATCGGGTGAGACGTGACCACGCGGCTGTTCCTTCTTCAGAGCGCACTCCATCATATAGCGCCACGCGGTGCTGGGAATATCAGAGGCACCATTCCGCATCTTGTTTGAGTGCTGCAAAGGGGAAAGTTCCTTGTCATCATTCCCCCAGCCACGTGGAACTGGTATGTACAGTATATCTATCTACTGCAAACCGCTTTGGGGATTGTTGCTAGGCCCACACAGCACAGTATAGATACAGAAGGGGAACGCTGACTATAAGCAATTACTACCCAATCTTCCCTCCTTACATTAAAATTCTGCTGCAGTGCACTTGGGAGTGTATGTTGGAGCTGGTCGCGCTGGGCTGGGTAGATTACATACTGTGTGCACGGTTTGGTCTTCTTGGAGGGTCATAGTGCTAGGCCCCATAATAAACAGCTGCAAAGGGACTATAGAGTGTGCTTGCTGATAACACCCTGACATACATCTGCTGCAACTTTACCTGGGCATAGCCATGCCCTTAAAGAAACCTGCTAAAACAGATAGAATAAGCAAATCTGCCACTATGACTCATTATCTAAAAGCGCAGGATTCAGCTCTGGAAACCAGGTCAGATAACAATGAGCTGCACACCTCCATACACCCCTCTAAAACCACTGTTAACCAAGATACTAACATCACTAGAGAAGACCTGCGTACCCTATCATCTAAAGACGATATAAAAGAAGTCTTAAAAGAGGTGAAAAGCCTTTTTGGTGAGCTACGCAAAGATATAGATAAAGTTACCAAAAGGGTGACCAACATAGAAGAGGCTCACAATACTCTGTACAATGACATCCAAGATATTAACAAACAGGTTAATAACCAAGACGACTTAATCTATCACTTGTCTGAGAGGGTGGAGGATCTGGACAACTGCAATAGGCGGAATAATCTAAGGATTAGGGGAGTCCCTCAGTCAATAGGACCAGCAGCTCTTCAGGGATACCTGCAGGATCTTTTTAGAACTATTAAAGGGACACCAGCATCCCCTGCTGTTGTCTTAGAGAGAGCACACAGGACCTTAAGACCGAAACCCACGGGGAAAGCACCCCCACGAGATATCATAGTAAAGGTCCTCAACTTCGCAGAAAAGGAAGACATAATGCGCAACGCCAGAGCGAAAGCCCCGATAACACATGCAGGAATATCTATTTCTATCTTCTTTGACATCAGTCCAGTAACGCTGCAGAAGCGCAGAGAGCTTAAATTTGTTACGGACGTTCTGAGGTCAAAACAGATCTCCTACAGGTGGGGATTCCCTGTAAGCATCTTAGTGCCTAGGAATGGCCGCCTTATCACTTTTCGAAGTATGGATGACCTTCCCGACTTTTGTGAAGCGTTGGGAGTGGAGATCCCTGACCCTAATCCCCAGGCCGTCCGGGGGAAATTTGCTGTGAGCTCCGGCCCCGAGGAGCAAAACACCTGAACATTTAAAAAAAAAAAAAAATCTATGGCTCTTGGTTTTAGGTTCTAATGGACTAGAGACTGACAAGGATGTTCTCCTCCTACCAAGTGAACCTGTGTTGGCAGATGAGTATAAATGCTTGATATGTTATGTTATCCATTGGTTTGTTTATAACACTTAACAGCAGATGTGCATATTTTTGCTCTACCCTACATGTAATTACCAGCTAGCTAGAGTATCACTTGCATCACATTTGAGAGTGTGTAACAAACATGGTGCTTTCCGCAAGTGACCAAATACGCCCTGCAGGTGCACTATCCACATTAGAATGTAACCACAAAGAAGCTAGTTTGCCCCTAGGCAGTGATTAGGTAGATGATGAGATTTCAGGGGAACTCCTTATCCCACATTCCGGAGATAACGAACCGAATTAGAAGCATACACTTTAGGGTTTATTAAGTTAGAGCAGCATCTTATAGTCTCATCGAATGTGCCAGTTACTCACTTATATTTTTGTTTCGCTGCACTTGGTTGTGTCTCATGTTTATTATGTTTGCATTTGAACATTACGAATTGATTGCATGTCTTAGAAAAAGTTTATCACTCTATATGATTACACTTTAACTCACCCTGCAGGTCCCTGGCTCGACCTCCTAATCTTACTTCTACTTTGTTCTTCTGCTTCAGTTTTCTTTTTTCTATCTTTACCTTAATTCGCATCTTCCCCATCTTCTAATTCTTCCCCTCCTCCCCCTTCCCCTCCCTTACTTTTTTTTTTTTTCCTTTACCCACAGTTCTCAGACAGGTTTAGTCCTGAGTGTGCTATAGGATTTGAATACCTACTCTTTTCCAAGCGTTTCTCTCTATATCTGACTCCCCTTTACCCTAAAAGGTATCCTCCCCATTTCTTCTCCCTCTCCCCCCTTTTTCCCCACTCTCACCTTCTCTTTTTTTTTTTTTTCTTCTCTGTGCCCCGGCGAGGACCCTAATCTTATTATGCCCCCGGCTGCCCAGTTTGTCAATTTTTTATCCTTAAATACCAAAGGCCTTAACCAACCAGAAAAACGACATTGTTCTTATTCAAGAAACCCACTTCAAGAGGGGGAGGGAACCTAAATGGCTGTCACAAACATACACCGCAGTATATCTCTCATCGGGAACCCACAAAAAATGTGGAGTAGGCATACATATACACAAAAAATTGCCATTTCAGTTGTTGCCGATAGAGAAGGACCATGAGGGTAGGCTCCTAATACTCGTAGGCTTATTATTCGGTAGGCCAATTACTATAGTTAACGTCTATGTACCCAACTTGGCTCAACATGCCTTTATCCGGGGCATAACGAATACAATATTGGACTGTAGAAAGGGTTCACTAATCATAGGGGGCGACCTCAATGTACCCTTGGATCCTGACATAGATACGTCTGGGGGAACCTCCTCCCTGTCAGGGAAACATATCAAAAATATAAATAGCAGTCTCAGGAGCATGGCGGTCCATGATGTGTGGCGCACAATACACCCTGGATGCAGAGACTACACTTTTTTTTCAAACCCCCATCAAGTGTACTCTCGTCTCGACTACTTCTTGACCGACCCCCTTAGCCTTTCTTTTGTGAGAGCGATAGACATTCTCCCTATCACCTGGTCGGACCACTCCCCAGTGCTATGCACGATGGAGTGGCCCGAGACACCGGTGGCTCCTTTCCAGTGGAGGCTGGATGTCTCCCTTTTAAATGACGCACTGGTGAAAATCGAGATTGAAAAGTCTCTCATTGAATATTTCCAGTTGAACACTGGTGACGAGTTACCACTTACTACAATTTGGGAGGCGCACAAGTGCGTTCTGTGGGGAGAATATATAAAGTACAAGGCGCGCAAGCAGAGAGAGCAAAGGTCTAAATATCAGCAACTGTTAGAAGAAGTTAGTTCTGCAGAACAATTACATAAACAAGACCCATCCCACACCCTCTTTACAGAGCAACTGCTACAAAAGAGGGCAGCTCTGACACTATACTTACAACAGGAGCAGCACCATTCTACCTTTTCTTTGAAACAACATTATCACAAACACAGTAACAAGGTGGGACGCTTACTCGCTAGAGCTCTCCGTAGGAAATACTTAAAGACTTTTGTACATTTGTTGCAGGATAACTCGGGACATTCACATGAGGATAGCTTACAAATAGCAGAAACATTTAAAGCATACTATTCTTCCTTATATAATCTACAGACCAGCCAGCACAATACATCCCAGTTGGACAGTAGTAGCTATGCAACAGAGGTGGAGAATTATCTTTCCATGCCTGACCTTCCCAAACTTGATGATAGTGACTCCGACGCTCTAGACTTACCTTTTTCAGTGGAAGAAATAACAGACGCCATCAGAGACTTACCGGCAGGTAAAAGTCCGGGCCACGATGGGTACGGCAACACTTACTACAAAACATACATTCACATTCTAGCCCCACAGCTTGCTAATCTATTCAATTCCCTACAGGATAACATGGGTTTTACGCAAAATATGTTAGAAGCACATATAACGGTGCTCCCCAAACCAGGGAAAACACCCACCAGACCGGAGAACTATCGACCCATTTCACTTCTGAATTCGGACGTGAAAATATATGCCAAGGTCCTGGCCAATAGGCTAAACCCTCTATTAAAGCATCTGGTCCACACGGACCAGGTCGGATTCATCCCGGGGAGGGAGGCCAGGGATAATACCCTTAAGGTTACACAGCTTATTTCCTACGCCCGAAACAATCAAATCCCAATGGGAATTATATCCACCGATGCCGAAAAGGCTTTTGATAGGGTAGACTGGCAATTCCTTAAAGCCACCCTATCCTCCATGAACATAGGGGACAGATTTATTAGTAGGGTTTTTGCTCTTAACTCTTGCCCTGTTGCCAGAGTGAAGGTTAACGGCTACCTCTTGGATCCCTTTAAAATTTCCAACGGGACTCATCAGGGATGCCCACTGTCCCCTCTACTATTCGCCCTCTCCATCGAAATTTTGGCTCACAAGATTAGACTTAACCAACAAATTTGGGGAATCACAGTACACAATACTGAATATAAAGCGGCTCTTTATGCCGATGACGTGCTATTGACACTGACTGACATAGATGAATCCATCCCAGCCTTGCTCAGAGAGTTTCAGATATATGGCAGATTTTCAAATTTTCATCTCAATCTCGCAAAATCCGAAATACTCAATGTAAATATCCCCCAAGGGGTTCTCGAGAGGATCACCTTAAATTGCCCCCTCAAAATTCAACCTAAAAAACTTAAATACCTAGGGGTTTATTTAACAGCTGACCCTGCGGACATGATAGAACCAAACTATTTCCTTATCCAAAATGAGATTATAAATGACCTCTCCAGATGGAGCGGCAAAACGTTTTCCTGGTTTGGTAGGATACAGATATTGAAGATGAACATCCTGCCCCGTATACTTTATCTTCTCCAAACGATTCCCCTACCCCTGCCCAGTCAATATCTTACCAAACTGCAAGCGAGGCTGGAGGGATTCATATGGAATAAAATTAAACCCAGAGTACAAAAAAAAAAACCTTTACCTGGCTAAAGACAGAGGAGGACTGGGTGTACCGGATCTTGTGAGCTACAGAACTGCTACTTTGTTGCAAAGGATACCGGAATGGTATTCTTTGTCGGATCAGAAGCAGTGGATCCGCTTGGATTCTGACATTTTGAGAATAGGTAATGTAGGTGCTGTGGCGTGGCTGAGTCCATGACACAGACCACCTTTGATCAAGAGATACCCCCTCCTGAACGAAGTGTTTACACAATGGGATAGGCTAACGAGCACTACTACACACATCTCTTCTATTCCTTCCCCTCTATCACCTTTTCGGGGGAATCCCGAAATTCCTCTATCCTTTACCTCCAGCTCGGACACGAGGGCAACGCACATCCGCGACAGAGCTATAGGATCTCTGATCAGGGATGGAGCTGTGATACCGATAAATGAACTGATGGGAACGGAGAAACCTGTGTTCTCCTCCTGGTTCTCGCACGCACAGGTTTCTCATTTTGTACACGGGCACCCTAAAAAAAAACAATTAATCAGGGGACTTACCCCTTTTGAGAACATCTGTATGTCAGAGCACCTAGGGTGGCACCTCCTATCTAAAATATACAGACTGTTGACTCCTATGGACCTTCTGCCTGCTTATGTACATAGGTGGAACTCGGACCTACACTCGGACATAACCTTGCTAAATTGGGCAAAAATCTTCCTTCTACACAAAAAATGTTCAATCTCTGCCAACACACAAGAAATGAATTTTAAATTTCTTTCTCGCTCTTACCTGACCCCAACAAGGCTAAAACAAATCTATAAAAACACTGATGGCAAGTGTTGGAGGGGGTGTGGCGAGGAGGCAGATCTTCTCCACATTTGGTGGAGTTGTGATAAAATCAGACCTTTCTGGAAAGAGGTTGTTACGTATATCAGACACACTTTCTCGGTGCCGCTTCCTCTAGAGCCTGATATTTTGTTGTTCCATTCATTACCTAGAATAGAGGATGCTGCCACGCAACTGCTTTTAACAACCTTTTTGAATTGCGCCAAAGCTCTTATCCCCCAGAGGTGGAAGTCGGTAGTGACTCCCACACTGGCTCACTGGAAGGCACAGGTGTCACACACCCTTAACTTAGATAGACGACACTATTGGGAGTCAGGTAAAGCAGTGACACACGAGCTAATGTTGATTAGGTGGAGAGAGGCCACAGATAATGCGGAGGGTCAAAGAGTTTAGCCATAAATGTTCATGGAAATAAGAGTGTCATTCTGTATTGGCCCTCGCCGGGGCATCTCCCCTCTACTTTCTTAGATGCGCATTCCTTTTTTTTTTTCTTTCCTCTCTTCTCTCCCCTCCCTCCTCCCCTTATCCCCCCTTGCTCTTCTTTCTTCCATTTCCCTTCCCCTAACCTCTGGATATTTGTTGAATTAAAACTGTTTCATTGTCTACGGTCCAGGGGTTTCTCGAACACTTCTATTACAATATTGAAAGTTCAAGCTTTTGTTCTATTTCAAACCCCTGATTGTAACTGTTGTTATGTTATTCTTAATATGTTCGGTAACCTTATACTGTTTTGGACAATATTGTTAAGAAATAAGGAACAAAAAAAAAATGAAAAGAACAGAGCGTGTCAACAGATTTGACGGCAGATGCAGTATATATGTTTGGGACATTAGATGCAGGACCCACTTTGAAATTGTAATTTTGCGATTGTCCTAATTGTGTTGTACTATTTTTTTTTTTATTTGCCTTTTTCATTTTATATTTTAATAAAGCTCTTTTCAAAAAGAAAAAAAATATATATATATATATTATAGTATTATACAAAAAAAAAAAAACAACAAAATTTATGCTTACCTGATAAATTAATTTCTTCTATGGTAAGACGAGTCCACGGAATCATCCATTACTTGTGGGATATTATCCTTCTCTACAGGAAGTGGCAAAGAGCACCACAGCAGAGCTGTCTATATAGCTCCTCCCTTAGCTCCACCCCCCAGTCATTTGACCGAAGGTACAGGAAGGAAAAGGAGAAACTACAAGGTGCAGAGGTGACTGAGTTAAATCAAAAAATATAATCTGTCTTAAAATGACAGGGCGCGCCGTGGACTTGTCTTACCATAGAAGAAATCAATTTATCAGGTAAGCATACATTTAGTTTTCTTTTATAAAGGTAAGACGAGTCCACGGAATCATCCATTACTTGTGGGATACAATACCAAAGCTACAGGACACGGATGAATGGGAGGGACAAGACAGATTGTTAAACAGAAGGCACCACTGCTGGAAGAACTTTTCTCCCAAAAACAGCCTCCGAAGAAGCAAAGGTATCAAATTTGTAAAATTTGGAAAAGGTATGAAGCGAAGACCAAGTCACAGCCTTACAAATCTGTTCAACAGAAGCATAATTTTTAAAAACCCATGTGGAAGCCACCGCTCTAGTAGAGTGAGCTGTAATTCTTTCAGGAGGCTGCTGTCCAGCAGTCTCGTATGCCAAACGGATGATGCTTTTTAGACAAAAGGCAAGAGAGGTAGCCGTAGCTTTTTGACCTCTACGTTTTCCAGAAAAGCCAACAAACAAAGAAGATTTTTGACGGAAATCTTTGGTCGCTTGCAAGTAAAACTTTAAAGCATGAACCACGTCCAAGTTGTGCAATAGACGCTCCTTCTTAGAGGAAGGATTAGGACACAGAGAAGGAACAACAATTTCCTGATTAATATTCTTATTAGAAACAACCTTAGGAAGGAATCCAAGTTTGGTATGCAGAACCATCTTATCAGCATGGAAAACAAGATAAGGCGAGTCGCATTGTAATGCAGATAGTTCAGAAACTCTTCAAACCGAAGAGATAGCAACTAAAAACAGAACTTTTCAAGATAGAAGCTTAATATCTATGGAATGCATAGGTTCAAACGGAACCCCTTGAAGAACTTTAAGAACTAAATTCAAACTCCATGGCAGAGCAACAGGTTTAAACACAGGCTTGATTCTAACTAAAGCCTGACAGAACAACTGAACACCTGGAACATCTGCCAGACGTTTGTGCAGTAGAATTGATAAAGCAGATATCTGTCCCTTTAAGGAACTAACCTTCTTGGATAAAGGACAAAATCCTAGGAATCCTGATCTTACTCCATGAGTAGCCTTTGGATTCGCACCAATAAAGATATTTACGCCATATCTTATGATAAATTTTCCTAGTGACAGGCTTCTGAGCCTGAATCAAGGTATCTATGACCAACTCAGAGAATCCCCGCTTGGATAAAATCAAGCGTTCAATCTCCAGGTAGTTAGCCACAGAGAAACTAGATTTGGATGCTGGAACGGACCTTGAATCAAAAGGTCCTGTCTCAGTGGCAGAGTCCATGATGGAAGAGATGACATCTCAACCAGGTCTGCATACCAAGTCCTGCGTGGCCATGCAGGTGCTATCAAAATCACCAAAGCTCTCTCCTGTTTGATTCTGGCAATTAAACGAGGAAGGAGAGGAAATGGTGGAAACAGATAAGCCAGGTTGAACGACCAGGGTACTGCTAGAGCATCTATCAGTACTGCTTGCGGATCCCTTGATCTGGACCCGTAACAAGAAAGTTTGGCGTTCTGATGAGACACCATCAGATCCAATTCCGGTGTGTCCCATTGATGAATCAATTGTGCAAACACCTCCGGATGAAAAGTTTGACGACTTAGAAAATCTGCTTCCCAGTTCTCCACTCCTGGGATATAGATTGCTGACAGATGGCAAGAGTGAGTCTCTGCCCATCGAAATATTTTGGTAACCTCTATCATCGCTAGAAAACTCTTTGTCCCCCCCTGATGATTGATATATGCTACAGTCGTGATATTGTCCAACTGGAATCTTATGAATCTGGCCGAAGCCAGCTGAGGCCATGCCTGAAGTGCGTTGAATATCGCTCTCAGTTCTAGAACCTCCTCCTGAGTCCACACACCATGTGCTTTCAGGGGGTTCCAGACTGGACCCCAGCCCAATAGGCTGGCGTCTGTCGTCACTATGACCCATGCTGGCCTGCAGAAACCCATTCCCTGGGACAGATGATCCTGTGACAACCACCAAAGAAGAGAGTCTTTGGTCTCTTGATCCAGATTTATCTGAGGAGATAAATCCGCATAATCCCCATTCCACTGTTTGAGCATGCATAGTTGCAGTGACCTGAGATGCAAGCGAGCAAACGGAACTATGTCCATTGCCGCTACCATTAGTCCAATTACCTCCATACACTGAGCCACTGATGGCCGAGGAATGGAATGAAGAGCTCGGCAGGTGGTTAAAATCTTTGATTTCCTGACTTCCGTCAGAAAAATTTTCATGTCCACCGAATCTATCAGAGTTCCCAGGAATGGAACTCTTGTGAGAGGGATAAGTGAACTCTTTATTACGTTCACCTTCCACCCGTGAGATCTTAGAAAAGCCAACACGATGTCCATGTGAGATTTGGCTAGTTGGTAAATTGACGTCTGGATTAAGATATCATCCAGATAAGGCGCCACAGCTATGCCCCGTGGCCTTAGAACTGCCAAAAGGGACCCTAGCACCTTTGTGAAAATTCTGGGAGCCGTGGCCAACCCTAAGGGAAGATCCATAAACTGGTAATGCTTGTCCAGAAAGGCGAACCTGAGGAACTGGTAATGATCTTTGTGGATAGGAATGAGTAGATACTCATCCTTTAAGTCCACGGTGGTCATATATTGACCCTCCTGGATCATTGGCAAAATAGTCCGAATGGTCTCCATCTTGAATTTGTTTAGGATCTTGAGATCCAGAATTGGTCTGAAAGTTCCCTCTTTTTTGGGAACCACAAACAGATTGGAGTAGAACCCTTGCCCCTGTTCTGTTTCCGGAACTGGGAAGATCACTCCCATGGAATATAGGTCTTCTACACAGCGTAAGAACGTCTCTCTTTTTGTCTGGTTTACAGACAATTGAGAAAGATTGAATATCCCCCTTGGGGGAGAATCTTTGAAATCTAGAAGGCACCCCTGGGGTACTATTTCTAAAGCCCAGGAATCCTGAACGTCTCTTGCCCAAGCCTGAGCGAAGAGAGAAAGTCTGCCCCCTACTAGATCCGGTCCAGGATCGGGGGCTTCCCCTTCATGCTGTCTTGGTGGCAGCAGGGGCTTCTTGGCCAGTTTACCCTTGTTCCAAGTCTGGTTAGGTCTCCAGACTGACTTGGATTGAGCAAGATTCCCCTCTTGCTTTGCGGCAGGGGAAGAGGAAGAGGGACCAGCTTTGAAGTTTCGAAAGGAACGAAAATGATTTTGTTTGGTCCTCATCTTATTCGTCTTATCCTGAGGAAGGGCATGGCCTTTCCCTCCAGTGATGTCTGAAATGATCTCTTTCAGTTCAGGCCCGAATAGGGTCTTACCCTTGAAAGGGATAGCTAAAAGCTTAGCCTTTGATGACAGATCAGCAGACCAGGGCCATAACGCTCTGCTCGCTAAAATGGCAAAACCTGAATTCTTTGCCGCTAATTTAGCCAATTGAAAAGCGGCATCTGTAATGAAAGAATTAGCTAGCTTGAGAGCCCTAATTCTATCCAGAATATCCTCTAATGGAGTCTCAACCTGAAGAGCCTCTTCCAGAGCCTCAAACCAAAAGGATGCTGCAGTAGTTACAGGATCAATGCACGCTATAGGTTGGAGAAGAAAACCTTGATGAACAAATATTTTCTTCAGGAGACCCTCTAATTTTTTATCCATAGGATCTTTAAAAGCACAACTGTCCTCAATAGGTATAGTTGTACGCTTAGCCAGGGTAGAAATAGCTCCCTCCACCTTAGGGACCGGCTGCCACGAGTCCCGCATGGCGTCTGATATGGGAAACATTTTCTTAAAAGTAGGAGGGGGAGCGAACGGAATACCTGGTCTATCCCACTCCTTAGAAACAATTTCCAAAATCCTCTTAGGGACCGGAAAAACATCAGTGTAGGCAGGAACCTCTAGGAATCTGTCCATTTTACACAATTTCTCTGGAACTACAATAGGGTCACAATCATCCAGAGTCGCTAAAACCTCCCTGAGCAATAAGCGGAGGTGATCTAGTTTAAATTTAAAAGCCGTCATATCTGAATCTGTCTGAGGGAACATATTTCCTAAGTCAGAAATCTCTCCCTCAGCCAGCAAATCCCTCACTTCAGAACATTGTGAGGGTACATCGCATATAGCTAATAAGGCGTCAGAGGGCTCAGCGTTTGTTCTCACACCAGACCTGCTGCGCTTCCCTTGCAACCCAGGCAGTTTAGATAAAACCTCTGTGAGGGTAGTATTCATAACTGCGGCCATATCTTGCAGGGTGAAAGAATTAGACGCACTAGAAGTACTTGGCGTCACTTGTGCGGGCGTTAATGGTTGTGAAACTTGGGGAGAATTAGATGGCATAACCTGATTCTCTTCTGACTGAGAATCATCCTGCGACATACTTTTAGTAGCTAAAATATGTTCTTTACAATTTATAGACCTTTCAATGCATGAGGGACACATTCTAAGTGAAGGTTCCACAATGACTTCTAAACATATTGAACATTGACTTTCCTCAATGTCAGACATGTTGAACAGGCTAGTAATGACCACAAACAAGCATGAAAACACTTTATTTATTGAAAAATATAACAATCTTAAAAAACGGTACTGCGCCTTTAAGAGAAAAAAAGCATACACGTTCTGCAAAACAGCCTAAACATGCACCAAATTTCTCAAAATTTTGTATGTAGACACACTATAAGTAGTTAAGATTGCACAACAAACATTTTTAATAATTAACCCCTTAATTACCAAACCGGATCGAAAATAGGCCTAGATCCGGAAAAAAAAAACATCAGCACCTTGCACACAGCCCTGCTGTGGCCCTACCTGCCCTCAGGGATCGACAGTGTGGGGTAAAAGCTTCGATTTGGCCCAAAACATACACTAGGGCCCTCAGAAGTTAAAGCTTGCTGCTTGCTGACAAACTAACTGTAGGCCCCGCCCATCTCACTCGATGTTTCCTCAGCCTTTTATAACTAGCCATGTGGGTTCTAAAACCCTAAAGTTAAGCCATGTGGGCCCAAATAAAGTTGCCCAAAACATTCCTTCCCCACAAAAACGTTAAAGCACTCCCTTCAAAAAAACGTTTGCTCACAAACATTTGTCATTCAGTGTCAACCATATATGAAATTGGCCCCATATGCAAGCTAAGTAATGTCCTTCTTTTAGCTCTAGGATTACTGCTTACCCTTACCCTCCTGGGTATAATGTCAGCCTTTCTGAAATACACAGTCTCTCCAGAAAAAATATGACTGAACATTCCTCATTGCTGCATAGCATGAAACCGTTCCTCACACTGAAGTTTCCTGTTCTCCTCAGCCTCTGTGAGAACAGCAATGGACCTTAGTTACAAATGCTAAGATCATTATCCTCCAGGCAGCAGTCTTCATCCATCTGTTGCCTGAGAGTAAATAGTACAAACCGGTACCATTTAAAATAACAAACTCTTGCTTGAAGAAATTAAAAACTAATATTTTATCACCTCTTTCACTTTACCCTTCCTAGTACTTAGAGTAGGCAAAGAGAATGACTGGGGTGTGGAGCTAAGGGAGGAGCTATATAGACAGCTCTGCTGTGGTGCTCTTTGCCACTTCCTGTAGGGAAGGATAATATCCCACAAGTAATGGATGATTCCGTGGATATATATAAAAAACATTGGATATACATGTATCATATACCAACAGCTTCTATTGGTTCAATAGTAATTTTTTTATTTTATTCTTTATTATGAGATTGCAGATAACGAATGAATAGGGGATACATTGAGAATAATTTGTATGTTAAAGGGACATGAAACCCCAAATTTTTCTCTCATGATTCAGATAGAGAATACAATTTTAAACAACTTTCCATTTTACTTCTGCTATCAAATTTGCTTCGTTCTCTTGGTATTCTTTGTTGAAAAAGTAGCAATACATTACTGGGAGCTAGGTAATACATTGGGTAAACCATTAAAATGAGGCATAGAAGTGCAGCCACCAATCAGCAGATCCTGAGCCTACCTAGGTATCCTTTTCAGCAAAAGGATATTAAGAGAACAAAACAAATTAGATAGAAGCAAATTGTAAAGAAAAAATGTGGGTTTCATGTACCTTTAATGGGGAAACATTGCTGTGAGTTTCTAACTTTAAAAGCACTGTCCTCCATGTTAGATAAACCTTTTCAGCCGTGTCAGTCTCATCAGCTTTTAGTGGCAAGAATTTCTATTGTGATAAATCTTGTGAATGTTCAGTGAGACTTTATTTACATTTGCATTATTTGAAGTGTTACTACAGAGAATCCATTTTTGTTTTAGCAAACACACAAACTAGATTGTGTAAGTATACTTTAAAGGGACAGAATAGTCAAAATTAAACTTTCATCATTCAGATAGGGCAGGCAATTTTAAACGATTTTCCAATTTTTTTTTTATCATCAAATTTCCTTTGTTTTCTTGGTATTCTTTGTTGAAAACTAAATCTACGTAGGCTCATATGCTAATTTCTAAGCCCTTGAAGTCTGCCTCTTATTGTATGCATTTTGACAGGTTTTTTTACAGCTAGACATTGCAAGTTTATGTGTGCCCTATAGATAACATTGTGCTCGTTCATGTGGAGTTACCTAGGAGTCAGCACTGATTGGCTAAAATGCAAATCTGTAAAAAATAAATGAAATAAGGGGGCAGTTTGCAGAGACTTAGATACAAGGCAGTTACAGAGGTAAAAACTATATTAATTTAACTATGTTGGTTATGCAAAACTGGGGAATGGGTAATAAAGGGATTATCAATATTTTTAAACATTTTCTGGAGTAGACTGTCCCTTTAAAAACAGGCCCCCCCCCCACGAAGATCAGAGATAAGTGGCAATGTTGTTGTGCTTTTTATTTTTTATGTGAGACACATCACCACTTATCAGAACAGTGAGGGTAAGCCCACTTTCTTTTAAAATATTCCCGGACATACAGGTTTTGCTCGCATGTGCTAGTGCTCATATTACAAGTTGAAAGTAAAACTTTTGTGCGCAAGCAAAATCCGATGCCCACTAACTTCAGGGCTTTGGATATGACATCACGCAAAAAAAATGTTCTATAGACTTAAATGGAGTGCGCAGAAGAAAACCCAAAAGGTGTTATTAATATTTCCCATTCCAATGTTCTTTACATATAGGAAAATGTTATTTTTATTTTAAATAAATATTTCTGTATATACCTATAGCTATATATCTAATCATATAGATATATAGGTATATAATTATATGTATTATTAACATTATGATATATATATATATATATATACTGTATATATATATATATATATATATATATATATATATATATATATAAAACACACAGAGAAAACCCTGCACTCACTTGCAAGCTCACAGCTAAGATTTAAAAGCAAAAATGGAAAGGTTAGTTACCGCATCTGGCCAAATGGGACAAGCCCAGGTACCACGTCGAGGCCCTTTCCAATACCTGGCAACTAACCTTTCCATTTTTGCTTTTAAATCTTAGCTGGGAGCTTGCAAGTGAGTGCAGGGTTTTCTCTGTGTGTTGTATTAATTTTTTTTGTAATTTCCCCTATGGTTCTTGCACTCAGACCTGTCTGGGGTTAACTGCCTGTGACTCTGGAAACACACACAGCTTCTTGTGAGTGCCACTGAGCACCCAGGGCTGAGCATGTTGCAGGGTTATGGGATGTGTACGCGGTCCGTTCTAGGAGCGCAGTCCCCTTCCATGTTTTGTATATATATAAATGCAGTGTCGGGTTAGCGCACATGAAGGATTAGTTATCTGAAGGCACGTTATGTAAATAGTAAACATAAAATATTGAAAATTTAAAAAATATTAATAACAATTATTATAGTTACTGTAATATATATATTTTTTAAGTCTATGTATTTTTTACTGTATTATATGTATATTTTGAGAATATTTTAGTATATCTATAATAATTATTTACATTAATTATTAATATTTTTCAATATTTTCTATTTAATAAATATATAACGTACCTTAATATAACTCATGTCGGGATAGCACACATGAAGAATTATTGTACTCCTATCGGACTAATGTGTACGCTAATTCTTCTTTAAATACTTTTTATGAATATTTTTTTCATCAGATAGTGTTTATATGACTGCAACTGTATATTTGAATGTATTTATGTTGTTTGTCTTAACCCTTTATGGAAGGTCTTCAGCCGTGCTAATCTGACACATGTTAAATTTGATTGCACTCGAGAACACTTTTACTTTCAACTTATAATACTTGTGCACATTAATGCATCATTTGTTACAATTAACAGTTATTTCATATACAAAAATATACCTAAAGAAACAATTTCTCATACATTTTAAACTCTGCAGCTGGTATAAAAAGTAATTGGAAACAAATTAAGGAGACACCAATTTTATAGTGCACTGTCCCTTTAACATTTTCGACAAGGTATTGCATTCCATATGTATACTTCTTGTCCCTGCCTGACAGCTCTAATCTAACTGCTTTTCTTTTTAATCCTCCCCTGGCTATATATGTGCTAAGATTTCCCAATCATAAAACTGTATAATACTCTCCAACTGAAGTTCACTTTCTACTATTTTTACCGGTGCTCTGACTGTACTGTTGTTTAAAAACAAAACATATTACTTCCCTCTTCTACTTAGCCCTACCTAAAATATGATTCTCCTAATAGCACTGTACAACTTAAAGGGACATAACAATCTTTTTTTTTATGTTGTGATTCAAATAGACATAAAATGGAAAGTTGTTTAAAATTGTATGCTCTATTATCTAATTTGCTTTATTGTCTTGGAATCCTTAGTTGAAGGAGCAGCAATGCACTACTGGGAGCTAGCAGAGCATAATTGGTGAGCCAATGAGAATAGAAATATATATGGAGTCACCAACCAGCAGCTAACTCCCTGTATACCAAGAGAACAAAGCAAATTAGATAATTGAAGTATATTGGAAAGATGTTTTACATTGCATGCCCTATCTGAATCATGAAATACAAGTTTTGACTTTACTGTCCCTTTAAGTAATTTATGCACTTTGCAAAGCATATCCCAAACAGGCACTAAAGCTCATACATACCTAGATAGTGCAGGGATCACCTTTATTTGCCCAAACTTTTTTACAGTCTCCCAGGTTCCTTATTTATCTGCTCTTAGAACATTTGTATCCCTTATTTTTTACAAAATGTAAATTCAAAACATGTATATACAAAACATAAAGCATGAAAAATCTGAATGGTAGTTTCTTATACTTTTGTAATTTCATCTTATTTTGAACATCTCTTTGCCATTTGCAGCTGCTTTTGTAGTGTGATACAGTTTATTAACTGTTCTATGATAATGTGATGAGTGTAACAAACTACAAAAGAAACAATTGATAATTATATAAGAAATGAGTAATAAGAAAAAACACAATACAGCTGGGGCGCGATCCGATATAGATCGCAGTTTGCGGCGCAAGCGAGGGAACCGGCGTCGCCCGCAGTTTCAGCTCGCAACTCGAGCCATCCCATATATGTCGCCGTCAGATGCTAACGTGCCGTAAGTCGGATAAACCAGCGATGTCCAGAAATCTGCATAAGTACAAATTTCTGGCGTCGCCAGTGACTTGCGTCACGTTAGAAACTGCCGGCGCCTATAAAACCTGACTAAAGTCTAAAACACCCGCACTGTCTAACACGCCTCCCTAACATAGCCCGCACTGTCTAACACGCCTCCCTAACATAGCCCGCACTGTCTAACCCTCTATCCGCTATCCCCCCTCACTATCCTAACAATAAAAAAGCTATTAACCCCTAAACCGCCGCTCCCGTACCCCGCCGCCAGCTATATTATATCTATAACCCCCTAAAGTGAGCCCCTAACACCGCCGCCATCTATATTAAAATTATTAACCCCTAATGTAAGCCCCTTACACCGCCGCCATCTCTATTAAAATGATTAACCCCTAATTTAATCTACCTACCCCGCCGCCAGCTATATTATCTATATTAACCCTAAGTATATTATAGTTAATATAGGTATTACATTATATATATTAACTATAGTAACCCTAATTATATTAGGGTTAATATAGTTAATATAGTTACTATAGTATTTATATTAACTATATTAACTCTATCTAACCCTAACACCCCTAACTAAATTTATATTAAATTAATCTAATTCATTTATAAACTAAAATATTCCTATTTAAATCTAAATACTTACCTATAAAATAAACCCTAAGATAGCTACAATATAATTAATAATTACATTGTAGCTATGTTAGGGTTAATATTTATTTTACAGGTAAATTGTTAATTATTTTAACTAGGTATAATAGATATTAAATAGTTATTAACTATTTAATATCTACCTAGTTAAAATAATTACCCAATTACCTGTAAAATAAATCCTAACCTAAGTTACAAATACACCTACACTATCAATAAATTTAATAAACTACAAACATCTATCTAAAAATACAATTAAATTAACTAAACTAAATTACAAAAAAAAACAAACACTAAATTACAAAAAATAAAAAAAAGATTACAAGATATTTAAGCTAATTACACCTATTCTAAGCCCCCTAATAAAATAATAAACCCCCAAAATAAAAAAAATTCCCTGCCCTATTCTAAATTAAACAAATTTCAAAGCTCTTTACCTTACCAGCCCTTAAAAGGGCCTTTTGTGGGGCATGCCCCAAAGAATTCAGCTCTTTTGCATACAACAAATACAATCCCCCCCCCCCATTACAACCCACCACCCACATACCCCTATTCTAAAACCACCCAAACCCCCCTTAAAAAAGCCTAACACTACCCCCCTGAAGATCTCCCTGCCTTGTCTTCACCACACCGGGCCGAACTCCTGATCCGATCCGGGCGATGTCTTCCTCCAAGCGGCAAAGAAGAATTCTTCCTCCGGCGATGTCTTCCTCCAAGCGGCAAAGAAGAATTCTTCCTCCGGCGACGTCTTCCTCCAAGCGGCAGCAAAGTCTTCATTCTTCCGGCGGCATCTTCAATCTTCTTTCTTCGCTCCGCCGCCGCGGAGCATCCATCCTGGCCGACTGCTGTACTTGGAATGAGGTACCTTTAAATGACGTCATCCAAGATGGCGTCCGCCGAATTCCGATTGGCTGATAGGATTCTATCAGCCAATCGGAATTAAGTTAGAAAAATCTGATTGGCTGATTGAATCAGCCAATCAGATTCAACTTCAATCCGATTGGCTGATCCAATCAGCCAATCAGATTGAGCTCGCATTCTATTGGCTGTTCCGATCAGCCAATAGAATGCGAGCTCAATCTGATTGGCTGTTCGGATCAGCCAATCGGATTGAACTTGAATCTGATTGGCTGATTCAATCAGCCAATCAGATTTTTCTAACTTAATTCCGATTGGCTGATAGAATCCTATCAGCCGATCGGAATTCGGCGGACGCCATCTTGGATGACGTCATTTAAAGGTACCTCATTCCAAGTACAGCAGTCGGCCAGGATGGATGCTCCGCGGCGGCGGAGCGAAGAAAGAAGATTGAAGATGCCGCCGGAAGAATGAAGACTTTGCTGCCGCTTGGAGGAAGACGCCGCCGGAGGAAGAATTCTTCTTTGCCGCTTGGAGGAAGACATCGCCGGAGGAAGAATTCTTCTTTGCCGCTTGGAGGAAGACATCGCCCGGATCGGATCAGGAGTTCGGCCCGGTGTGGTGAAGACAAGGTAGGGAGATCTTCAGGGGGGTAGTGTTAGGCTTTTTTAAGGGGGGTTTGGGTGGTTTTAGAATAGGGGTATGTGGGTGGTGGGTTGTAATGGGGGGGGGGATTGTATTTGTTGTATGCAAAAGAGCTGAATTCTTTGGGGCATGCCCCACAAAAGGCCCTTTTAAGGGCTGGTAAGGTAAAGAGCTTTGAAATTTGTTTAATTTAGAATAGGGCAGGGAATTTTTTTTATTTTGGGGGTTTATTATTTTATTAGGGGGCTTAGAATAGGTGTAATTAGCTTAAATATCTTGTAATCTTTTTTTTATTTTTTGTAATTTAGAGTTTGTTTTTTTTTGTAATTTAGTTTAGTTAATTTAATTGTATTTTTAGATAGATGTTTGTAGTTTATTAAATTTATTGATAGTGTAGGTGTATTTGTAACTTAGGTTAGGATTTATTTTACAGGTAATTGGGTAATTATTTTAACTAGGTAGATATTAAATAGTTAATAACTATTTAATATCTATTATACCTAGTTAAAATAATTAACAATTTACCTGTAAAATAAATATTAACCCTAACATAGCTACAATGTAATTATTAATTATATTGTAGCTATCTTAGGGTTTGTTTTATAGGTAAGTATTTAGATTTAAATAGGAATATTTTAGTTTATAAATGAATTAGATTAATTTAATATAAATTTAGTTAGGGGTGTTAGGGTTAGATAGAGTTAATATAGTTAATATAAATACTATAGTAACTATATTAACTATATTAACCCTAATATAATTAGGGTTAATATAGTTAATATATATAATGTAATACCTATATTAACTATAATATACTTAGGGTTAATATAGATAATATAGCTGGCGGCGGGGTAGGTAGATTAAATTAGGGGTTAATCATTTTAATAGAGATGGCGGCGGTGTAAGGGGCTTACATTAGGGGTTAATAATATTAATATAGCTGGCGGCGGTATAGGGGGATTAGATTAGGGGTTAATAATTTTTATATAGGTGGCGGCGGTGTAAGGGGTCAGATTAGGGGATAGATAAGGTAGATGGCGGCGGTTTTAGAGGCTCACAGTAGGGGGTTAGTTTATGTAGATGGCGGCGGGGTCCGGGAGCGGCGGTTTAGGGGGTAATAACTTTATTAGGGATTTCGGGGGGGGGGGATCGCGGTTGACAGGGAGATAGACATTGCGCATGCGTTAGGTGTTAGGTTTATTTTAGCAGATCGCGATTGACAGGGAGATAGACATTGCGCATGCGTTAGGTGTTAGGTTTATTTTAGCAGCCAGTTTAGGGAGTTACGGGGCTCCAATAGTCAGCGTAAGGCTTCTTACGGCTGCTTTTTGTGGCGAGGTGAAAATGGAGTAAGTTTTCTCCATTTTCGCCACGTAAGTCCTTACGCTGCATATTGGATACCAAACTGCGCGGGTTTGGTATACCTGCCTATGGCCCAAAAAACTGCGGGCGACGGCAAAAATATACGGGCGTAACTTCTAGGTTACGCCGTATATGTGATACCAAACCCGCGCAAATATTGGCGTCGCCGGCTTTTGCGGGCGACGATTTATATCGGATCGACCCCCTGATGGGAACAACCCTTTATTCTTGGAAAGTGATTACCTGGTATTACATTTTAAGTCATTTATTGAATCAGTATATACTCTGTCTCAATGTCTTGAAAATGACTGACACCAAACGTATTTATGTAAAACTTGTCTGTGATCTAATAACCACTATTAACCCATTTGTTTTACTCTGTATTGACAATTGTTAAAACCTTATGCAATTCTTTTAACATTAAACAGAATGTTCATTTTTTTCGGTTCTAATTAATTTAAGAGGAAATGGTTTTAATCTGGATGCTGCAACTGATTCCTAAATGGAATGGAACCCTAGTTAATGCCATTGCTATCATCTGTATTTGTCCTATTATTTCATTACAAAATGACTGCTGTGAAAAAGGTCTATTACACCAGGTTTGTGCAAGACATGCTTGAGCATTAAATACACATGGTATGAGTTTAAATAATATGAAGCTTGCTTATAAGACCAACTTTCAATCACATCATTCCATTCAAAATGCCAAAGATCACAGAATTTGACAGACAGAAAATCATACTTTTGCATCAGCAATGCCACTCTAAAAGGAAAATACGCAAGCAAACTGGATACTCAAGATGTGGCATTCAAGCTGTTATAAAGAAATTTGAAGAATCAGGAGAGGTGAAAGAGACACTAAACGCAAAATTTGATTCTGATAGAGCATGCAATTTTAAGCAACTTTCTAATTTACTCCTATTAGCAATTTTCTTCGTTCTCTTTCTATCTTCATTTAAAAAGCAGGAATGTGATGCATAGGAGCCAGTCCATTTTTGGTTGAGAACCTGGGTTATGCTTGCTTATTGGTGGGTAAATGTCAGCCTCCAATAAGCAAGTGCTATCCATGGTGCTGAACCTAAAATGGGCTGGCAGCTAAGATTAACATTCATGATTTTCAAATAAAGATAGAAAGGGAACGAAGACAAATTGATAATATGAGTAAATTAGAAAGTTGCTTAAAATTGCATGCTCTATCTGAATCATGAAAGAATAAAATTGGGTTCAGTGTCCCTTGAAGGACAAAAAAAGGACTGGAAGGCCAAGAAAACTTTCAAAATCTGATAAGAAGTTTCTCAGAGTTTCTTCTTTGAGAGACCGGGAAGAAGTCCAGCAAGGACCTGGCTCAGCATCTGTCAGTTTCATCAAGATGCCAAGTCGACCCTTCTACAGTCTGAAGAAGCTTGATCAGGAATGGTGTTTGTGGAAAGGTAGCAGTCAAGAAACTACTTTTTCAGAAGGGGAACAGGGTGAAAAGGCTTAGATATGATAAAGCTCACAAAGATTGGAATGAAGATCAGTGGAAAAGATCGAGTGATGAATCCAAATTTGAAATGTTTGGGTTCAATCGTCAACAATATGTGAGAAGAAAAGTTAGAGAGATGGAAGAATGAGTGCTTGCGGCCTTCAGTAAAACATGGCGAAGGGTCTGTCCAGGTATGGGGCTGCATTTCTGCCAGTGTTGGTGATATAGTCCAAATTGATGGGATCATGAATGGTGAAAAGTACAGACAGGTTTAAATTCATCATGCCATCCCTTCTGGAAAGTGCCTGATTGGGAATAGTTTTAATTTTCAGCATGAACCCAAGCACACTGCTAGTGCAGTGAAATCATATTTTGAGACAAAAAAATACAGCTGATAAAACACTGACAGTCATGGACTCGCTTCCACAGAGTACAGACCGGGATATTATAGAGGCTGTATGGGATCACTTGGACAGAGAAAGATATAAAAGACAACCTAAATCTAAAGAAGAACTCTGGAAAGTGCTGAAAGAAGCCTGGTATAATGTACCAGAAGATTACTTCAGAAAACCTCAGGACAGTCTCCCCAAAAGAGTTCAGAATGTGCTCAGTGTCAAGGTAGGTCACACTACATACTGACTTTTGCCTGGAGAAGCCATTTTGTTCTGAAATTTTTTTATTTTTTTTTAAATATTTCGTGTACATATTACCTGTATTTTCTGTTTGTATCTTAATAAAGAGATCAAAAAATCAATATGGATGGTCATTAAAACTTTGCTAAAACAACAAATTCAGGCAAGTGTTTCTAGATAAGCTGTCCAACCTCTTCTGAAAAAGCACAACAAAACAGGCAGTGTTGAGGGTGCAGTGGTAGGTCAAGAAAACTTAGTGCAGCAGATGAAAAACACATCATGCTTATTTCAATTCACAATCAGAAGATGTCCAGCAGTGTCATCAAACCAGTGGGACCCTAATACACCCATCTGTCCGGAGAAGTTTGGTCAGAAGTGGACTTCATGGAAGAGTTGCAGCTAAAAGCCATACTTTCGACGTGGCATCAAGGCCAAACGACCCAACTTTGCAGGAAAACACAAGAAGTGGAGTGCAGAAAAATGGCAGTAGGTGCTCGGGACTAATGAGTCAAAATATGAAATATTTGCCTGTAGCAAAAGGCAGTTTGCCAAAGGGCTGGAGAGCGGTACAAGAATGAGTGTCTGAAGGCAACAGTGAAGCATGGTGGAGGTTTCTTGCATGTTTGCAAATGGAGTATTTGGTCAGAATTAATTATTTCAATGCTGAGAAGAACAGACTTATCCATCATGCAATACCATCAGGGAGGCATCTGATTGGTCGCAAAAAGGGCCTTTTGCGGGGCATTGTCACAAAGTAATCAGCTCTTTTACCTGTAATCTGACCCCCCTACACTGTCGCCACCTATATTAAATATATTAACCCCTAATCTAATCCCCCTACACTGCCGCCACCTATATTAACTATATTAACCCCTAATCTAATCCCCCTACACCGCCGCCACCTATATTAAATATATTAACCCCTAATCTGACCCCCCCTACATCGCCGCCACCTATATTAACTATATTAACCCCTAATCTGACCCCCCTTCACCGCCGCCACCTATATTAACTATATTAACCCTAATTATATTAGGGTTAATATAGTTAATATAGTTATTATATTATATATATTAACTATATTAACCCTATCTAACCCTAACACCCCTAACTTAATAATTATTGCAATAAATCTAAATAATATTAATCTTATTAACTAAAATATTCCTATTTAAAACTAAATACCTATAAAATAAACCTTATGATAGCTACTTTATAATTAATAATTACATTGTAGCTATTTTAGGGTTTATATTTATTTTACAGGTAACTTGGTATTTATTTTAACTAGGTACAATAGCTATTAAACAGTTAATAACTATTTATTTAATATCTACCTAGTTAAAATAATTACCAATTTACCTGTAAAATAAATCCTAACCTAAGTTACAAATACACCTACACTATCAATAAATTAATTAAATAAACTACAATTATCTAAACTAAAATATAATTAAATACACTAAATTAAATTACAAAAAAAACACTAAATTACAAAAAATAAAAAAAGATTACAAGAATTTTAAGCTAATTACACCTAATATAAGCCCCCTAATAAAATAACAAAGCCCCTCAAAATAAAAAAAAATGTACCTACCCTAAACTAAATTACAAAAAGTAATCAGCTCTATTACCAGCCCTTAAAAGGGCCTTTTGTGGGGCATTGCCCCAAAGTAATCAGCTCTTTTACCTGTGAAAAAAAAGAACAACCCCCCCATTACAACCCACCACCCACACACCCCTACTCTAAAACCCACCCTATCCCCCCTTAAAAAAACCTAAGTCTAACCCCCAAGTGCTCCTTACCTGTCCTGAAGACCGGCGGAGAAGGTCCTGTTCCAGACGGAGAAGTCTTCTTCCAGGCGGCGACCTCTTCTTCTTCCAGGAGCCAGTCGGCGCAGAGCGGAGGAGTTGAAGATCAATGACTGCGGAGCTGAAGACCGTCCTCCCTGGAACTGAAGACTGGCGATGCAGGAACTGAAGATAGGTGACGCTGGAACTGAAGACCGGAGCCATGGAGCATGGAGGATCCTCTTCATACGATCGCCGCCATACACTGAATCGGAATTCAAGGTACGCGATTAAAAATGGCGTCCCTTGAATTCCTATTGGCTGATTTGAGCCTTCAAATTCAAATCAGCTAATTGGATAAAAGCTACTTTAATTCTATTGGCTGATTTGATTAGCCAATAGAATAAGAGCTACTGGAATTCTATTGGCTTATTCTATTCTATATACTTCTCCGCCTGGAACAGGACCTTCTCCGCCGGTCTTCAGGACAGGTAAGGAGCACTTGGGGGTTAGACTTAGGTTTTTTAAGGGAGGATAGGGTGGGTTTTAGAGTAGGCGTGTGTGGGTAGTGGGTTTTAATGGGGGGGTGTTCTTTTTTTTTCACAGGCAAAAGAGATGATTACTTTGGGGCAATGCCCCACAAAAGGCCCTTTTAAGGGCTGGTAATAGAGCTGATTACTTTTTGTAATTTAGTTTAGGGTAGGGACATTTTTTTATTTTGGGGGGCTTTGTTATTTTATTAGGGGGCTTAGATTAGGTGTAATTATCTTAAAATTCTTCTAATCTTTTTTTATTTTTTGTAATTTAGTGTTTGTTTTTTTTGCAATTTAGTTTAGTGTATTTAATTATATTTTAGTTTAGATAATTGTAGTTTATTTAATTAATTTATTGATAGTGTAGGTGTATTTGTAACTTAGGTTAGGATTTATTTTACAGGTAAATTGGTAATTATTTTAACTAGGTAGCTATTAAATAAATAGTTATTAACTGTTTAATAGCTATTGTACCTAGTTAAAATAAATACCAAGTTACCTGTAAAATAAATATAAACCCTAAAATAGCTACAATGTAATTATTAATTATATTGCAGTTATCTTAGGGTTTATTTTATAGGTAAGTATTTAGTTTAAAATAGGAATATTTTAGTTAATAATATTAATATTATTTAGATTTATTGCAATAATAATTAAGTTAGGTGTGTTAGGGTTAGATAGGGTTAATATAGTTAATATATATAATACAATAACTATATTAACCCTAATATAATTAGGGTTAATATAGTTAATATAGGTGGCGGCGGTGTAGGGGGGTCAGATTAGGGGTTAATATAGTTAATATAGGTGGCGGCGGTGTAGGGGGTCAGATTAGGGGTTAATATATTTAATATAGGTGGCAGCAGTGTAGGGGGATTAGATTAGGGGTTAATATATTTAATATAGGTGGCGGCGGTGTAGGGGGATTAGATTAGGGGTTAATATATTTAATATAGGTGGCGGCGGTGTAGGGGGATTAGATTAGGGGTTAATATATTTAATATAGGTGGCTGCGGTGTAGGGGGGTCCGATTACTGGTAAAAGAGCTGATTACTTTGTGACAATGCCCCGAAAAAGGCCCTTTTAAGGGCTGGTAATAGAGCTGGTTACTTTGCAGCAATGCCCCGCAAAAGGCCCTTTTAAGGGCTGGTAATAGAGCTGGTTACTTTGGGGCAATGCCCTGAAAAAGGCCCTTTTAAGGGCTGGTAATAGAGCTGGTTACTTTGGGGCAATGCCCCGCAAAGGCCCTTTTAAGGGCTAGTAATAGAGCTGGTTACTTTTGGGCAATGCCATGCAAAAGTTCCTTTTCAGGGCTATTTGTAATTTAGTTTAGGGTAGGGACATTTTAGTATTTTAGTGGGTAATACATTTATTATAGGTGGCGGCGGTGTAGGGGGATTAGATTAGGGGTTAATCATTTTAAAATAGGTGGCGGTGGGGTAGGGGGATTAGATTAGGGGTTAATCATTTTAAAATAGGTGGCGGCGGGCTATTCTCCTCACTGCCTGTGTGCTGGTACTACTATAGCAGGATCACTCGTCGCCCTACAGCACTTTCATAGAGCTGCCTCTTGCCACAGTTCCCTGGAAACTTGCTATAAACTCTTATCTTTGTAGGAGGGCTGGGAAAGAGAATCTCCCTCTAGACAAACACTGGACCAGTCATGTGTGTGTAATTAACTGAACGTAGTCTGCATTTAACTACAACAGGTGTTGTTTATAACCACTGTTTATTATCACGTTGTATCCTGTGGGTACCAACAAGTCACATTCCCAGAGGCTGCCAGTCAAACAAAGCTGTGTCCTCAGCTGAGGTCCTGGCTGCAATGGTCGGGAGGCTGAACCTGCAGGATGTCCCTGATCTGCTCGACATGAAGAAGAAGGGTGAGAGGGTTCTGGATAGTCCAGATTCTGGGCTCCCTCCCAGCCCCTGTCCCAGTAACTGGCTTTTGACTGCAGGAGTGGCAGAGAAAGCTATTGAACAAGAACCTTCACCAGCACAGGGGAACTTGCCTCTTTTAAGTCTGACAAATAACTGCATTCCAAGACTGTGTCCTTTGTCTTTTGGAGAGGGTGTGGAGTTTGATCCTTTGCCTCCTAAAGAAATAAGGTACACCTCCTCAGTTAAATATGACTCTGATAAACACTTCATTGACAATATCTACATGCCGGTCGGACTGGGCCTCTCCTCCTGCAGACAAACAGTGATCTGCGTCCCAAATTGCACATGGCGCAACTATAAAGCAGAGGTCTACTTTGAACCTAAGAATAAGCCTCAGAGGTTCATGAGCACCACTATTGTGTATCCAAAACATACAAAAACTGTCTACACAACTACGTTGGATTTCAACTGCAAGAAGTTTATGAGGCGTTTTCTGTCAAGTGTAGAGTTGGAAGCTGCTGATTGCTTAGGTGGTGAATGCTACATGGATTAATATTGAATTTATATATCTCATTCTGTTTGTTAACATTATTGATTTGAGCTATAAAAGGTAATTATAGTTGCAAGTTAAATGTAACAAAACAAAAAAAGCCTTGTATAGACGTGAAAAATGTAAAGGTTATCCATATGACGATAAGTAAACCTGCTCATTAATTAATTATTTGGCTGACTGCACCAGTTACCATTCAAGAATTGTTGAATTATCTAAAAGAATTATATGATTTGGATGTTAACTATATTAGTGTAAGGCAAATATTGTTTGTGAAACAGCAATTAAGATATGGATGTCCACCAAAGAAAAAAACAAACTATGCTTCCTTATACTTAACAAAAATTACATAATTTATGACAAATTAGTTATTTCATATGAATGATAAAGTTGGAGATTTAGGACTTTAAAACTAAACTCAAATAAAACAAGAACTTTACTGTCATCAGTAGGATTCCACAATAACCTTACTGAGATTGATTTGAGACCAAAAATGGGAAAATGCTACAGGAGAGTTTTAGGGAAAAACTCACACAAAATGACATTTCTGGGGTGAGATTAAAATGTAATACTTGACATTGGAATAATTTCTGATCCTCTGTTTCCGGTTTGTATAGGAAATAAAGCCCTTCAAAACTGAAAAAAAAAAAAAAAAAATAGGTGGCGGCGGGGTAGGGGGATTAGATTAGGGGTTAATCATTTTAAAATAGGTGGCGGCGGGGTAGGGGGATTAGATTATGGGTTAATCATTTTAATATAGGTGGCGGCAGGGTAGGGGGTTTAGATTAGGGGGTAGTGTAGATAAAATAGGTGGCGGCGGGGTAGGGGGCTCACATTATTGGGTAATAATTTTAATATAGATGGCGGCGGTGTAGGGGGATTACATTAGGGGGTAATAATTTTAATGTAGGTGGCGGCGGTGTAGGGGGATCACATTAGGGGGTTAGACATTTAATGTAGGTGGCGGCGTGGGTCCGGGAGTGGCGGTTTAGGGGTTAAGCACTTTATTAGGGATTGCGGTTGACAGGTAGATAGACATTGCGCATGCGTTAGGTGTAAGGTTTTATTTTGAAGGCAGTTTAGGGAGTTACGGGGCTCCAATACTCAGCGTAAGGCTTACTACGCCTGCATTTTGTGGCGAGGTGAAAATGGAGTAAGATTTCTCCATTTTCGCCACGTAAGTCCTTACGCTGTATATTGGATACCAAACTGCGCAGGTTTGGTATACCTGTCTATGGGCCAAAAAACTACGGCAGACATATACGAGCGTAACTTCTATGTTACGCCATATTTAGGATGCCAAACCCGCGCAATATTTGGCGTCACCGGCTTTTGCGGGCGACGCTGCATATCGGATTGGGCCCTTGGTGAGCCAATGACAAGAAATATCGATGTGCAGCCATCAATCATCGGCTGCTTCTGAGCCTACCTAGAATTACTCTTCAAGAAAGTATACCTAGAGAAGATGCACATTTAATAACAGAAGTAAACCGGAAAGCTGTCATGAAAATTTATTTTTTACTTTAATGTTCCTTTAAATGTGTGATTCAGACAGAGCAAGCATACAATTTTTTTAAACGTTTACAATTTACTTCTATTGTCAAATTAGCTTTGTTCCCATGTTATTCTTTGTTGAAAAGACACCTAGGTAGGCATCTGAAGCATTACATAGCAGGGAATAGTGCTGTCATCTAGTGCTCTTGCAAATGGATAACATTCTTGCAAAACTGCTGCCATATAGTGCCCAGCTACATCCATGCTCCTGAGCTTATTCCCTGCTTTTCAATAAAAGATAACAAAGAAAATTTGATAATGAAAGTAAATTAGAAAGCTACTTAAGACGGGGGCGGAGCCAACTGCCAAAGCTAACGGATGTGTTCCTTGTGAGTTCCTTCAGCTAAATTTCACTAAAAGGGGTTATTTTCTAACTTTCTACTATAAATGACAACTCTAAAACACTAGACCCTAGAACTATTTATTGTGACACTGAAGGTAATAGGAGTTTTGCTCTGCAAATATAGTTTTAACGTACAATTTTGTCAGCTGGTGAGCGGCCTACTCATATCACCATCAGTTTATCTCCACGGATAATATATAGCATCTAACCTCTGGAGCCGGACTAAATAGCATCTTATCTCTTCTGGAGAAACCAGATCAGCTAACTGACTATACTATTACGGAGACCGTAGCTAGTAATGGAGGAATCCTACAGTGACATCAAAATGGCGCTGGAAAAATTTGAAGCCGCATATTGCAGCAAAATGGAGGACCTGCTTGTCTCGCTGCGCTCAGAGTTCGCCACATCAGTTTGCTCCCCTCCGGTCCTGGAGCTCTGTTTGGCGAGTACTGGTCCAGCTTGTGACATGTGCTCCTCTGAAGGGCCGTTGCCACATACCATAGTTTGCCTTTCAGCATTGTCGCCCAACTAGAATTCACATGCTGCTCAGTCATTGGAGTCGCCGCACACTAAATCACCTGAAGCTCAGGGCTCTCTGGGTGGCCGTCAGTTGGGTACGCTATCACATAGCAGAGTCCAGCTCGTTTTGCAAGTTATAGCTCAGGGAGGTAGGGATGAGACGAACAGAAGAACGCAGTCCTGCAACTCTAATTATTACTGGATGTGGCCTACGGGGGAAACGGCTGACCCCTCCTTTGAACTTCCAGTTATGCTCCATCGATCCGTGGCTATAGGAATAAGCACAGCACTGCTGAAACAACGGTGGCATGACTATCTCCCTGTATGGGTCTACTTTGTTCATGCAGAACTCTACTACGGGCAGTCTCAAGATATGCTCTCATGTAAATCTCTCTATGTCCACGCAAAGGACATTGCGGTACAACGGAGCAAGCCTGTTAAGTGTGGTATAGGTTAGACTGAGATCCCCTTGATTCCATATGGAGGTCAGCTTAACTCTCTTTGATATGGTCTCTATAGGACAATATTTGACTTTCGTTTATCATAATGATCCTCTTCACTTCCTAGTCATATTTTTCATCATCTCATGCATATTTGTAAAAAGCAAAGTAAATATCCAGCACTCAGGCCCAAGGTGTGTGCAAGCTGACACAGGATCACTGCAAAGATCCAAGTAACATCAAATATATCCAAGAAATGCAGCAGCACCACTTCTCATCATCCATAAAAAGTTCCTTTATTAACACATAGTGGGAGCAGGTAAGAAATCGAACAACGTTTCGGGTAGTCAACCCTTAGTCATGTTCACATAGTGTTTGTAAGTCCTAATCACCCTTAAATAGCTAACAGCCAGGTGAGACCACACCTTTCCACTAAATTACCTAGACATACATATCTCTTAATCTCTACTGACATCTAGTGGTCTAAACCTATATCAAAAAACATAATTTATGCTTACCTGATAAATTTATTTCTCTTGTAGTGTATCCAGTCCACGGATCATCCATTACTTATGGGATATTAACTCCTCCCCAACAGGAAGTGCAAGAGGATTCACCCAGCAGAGCTGCTATATAGCTCCTCCCCTAACTGCCATTACCAGTCATTCGACCGAAAACATGCAGAGAAAGGAAAACCATAGGGTACAGTGGTGACTGTAGTTTAATGGAAAAATTACCTGCCTTAAAGTGACAGGGCGGGCCGTGGACTGGATACACTACAAGAGAAATAAATTTATCAGGTAAGCATAAATTATGTTTTCTCTTGTTAAGTGTATCCAGTCCACGGATCATCCATTACTTATGGGATACCAATACCAAAGCTAAAGTACACGGATGACGGGAGGGACAGGCAGGCTCTTTATACGGAAGGAACCACTGCCTGAAGAACCTTTCTCCCAAAAACAGCCTCCGAAGAAGCAAAAGTGTCAAATTTGTAAAATTTGGAAAAAGTATGAAGAGAAGACCAAGTTGCAGCCTTGCAACTCTGTTCAACAGAAGCCTCATTCTTAAAGGCCCAAGTGGAAGCCACAGCTCTAGTAGAATGTGCTGTAATTCTTTCAGGAGGCTGCTGTCCAGCAGTCTCATAGGATAACCGTATTATGCTACGAAGCCAAAAGGAGAGAGAGGTAGCCGAAGCTTTTTGACCTCTCCTCTGACCAGAATAAACGACAAACAGGGAAGACGTTTGTCGAAAATCCTTAGTTCCCTGTAGATAAAATTTCAGGGCACGGACTACATCTAGATTGTGTAGCAGACGTTCCTTTTTCGAAGAAGGATTAGGACACAAAGATGTAACCACAATCTCTTGATTGATATTCCTGTTAGTGACCACCTTAGGTAGGAACCCAGGTTTAGTACGCAGAACTACCTTGTCTGAATGAAAAATCAGATAAGGAGAATCACAATGTAAGGCAGATAACTCAGAGACTCTTCGAGCCGAGGAAATCGCCATTAAAAACAGAACTTTCCAAGATAACAACTTGATATCAATGGAATGAAGGGGTTCAAACGGAACCCCCTGTAAAACATTAAGAACTAAGTTCAAACTCCATGGTGGAGCAACAGTTTTAAACACAGGCTTGATCCTAGCTAAAGCCTGACAAAAAGCTTGAACGTCCGGAACTTCTGACAGACGTTTGTGTAAAAGAATGGACAGAGCTGAAATCTGTCCCTTTAAGGAACTAGCGGATAAACCCTTTTCTAAACCTTCTTGTAGAAAAGACAATATCCTCGGAATCCTAACCTTACTCCATGAGTAACTCTTGGATTCGCACCAATATAAGTATTTGCGCCATATCTTATGGTAAATCTTTCTGGTAACAGGCTTCCTAGCCTGTATTAAGGTATCAATAACTGACTCAGAAAAACCACGTTTTGATAAAATCAAGCGTTCAATTTCCAAGCAGTCAGCTTCAGAGAAATTAGATTTTGATGTTTGAAGGGACCCTGGATCAGAAGGTCCTGTTTCAGAGGTAGCGACCAAGGTGGACAGGATGACATGTCCACTAGATCTGCATACCAAGTCCTGCGTGGCCATGCAGGCGCTATTAGAATCACTGATGCTCTCTCCTGTTTGATTCTGGCAATCAATCGAGGAAGCATCGGGAAGGGTGGAAACACATAAGCCATCCCGAAGGTCCAAGGTGCTGTCAAAGCATCTATCAGAACCGCTCCCAGATCCCTGGATCTGGACCCGTAACGAGGAAGCTTGGCGTTCTGTCGAGACGCCATGAGATCTATCTCTGGTTTGCCCCAACGTCGAAGTATTTGGGCAAAGACCTCCGGATGAAGTTCCCACTCCCCCGGATGAAAAGTCTGACGACTTAAGAAATCCGCCTCCCGGTTCTCCACTCCCGGGATGTGGATTGCTGACAGGTGGCAAGAGTGAGACTCTGCCCAGCGAATTATCTTTGATACTTCCATCATTGCTAGGGAGCTTCTTGTCCCTCCCTGATGGTTGATGTAAGCTACAGTCGTGATGTTGTCCGACTGAAACCTGATGAACCCCCGAGTTGTTAACTGGGGCCAAGCCAGAAGGGCATTGAGAACTGCTCTCAATTCCAGAATGTTTATTGGTAGGAGACTCTCCTCCTGATTCCATTGTCCCTGAGCCTTCAGAGAATTCCAGACAGCGCCCCAACCTAGTAGGCTGGCGTCTGTTGTTACAATTGTCCAGTCCGGCCTGCTGAATAGCATCCCCCTGGACAGATGTGGCCGAGAAAGCCACCATAGAAGAGAATTTCTGGTCTCTTGATCCAGATTCAGAGTAGGGGACAAGTCTGAGTAATCCCCATTCCACTGACTTAGCATGCACAATTGCAGCGGTCTGAGATGTAGACGTGCAAAGGGTACTATGTCCATTGCTGCTACCATTAAGCCGATCACCTCCATGCATTGAGCTACTGACGGGTGTTGAATGGAATGAAGGACACGGCATGCATTTTGAAGCTTTGTTAACCTGTCTTCTGTCAGGTAAATCTTCATTTCTACAGAATCTATAAGAGTCCCCAAGAAGGGAACTCTTGTGAGTGGAAAGAGAGAACTCTTCTTTTCGTTCACCTTCCATCCATGCGACCTTAGAAATGCCAGTACTAACTCTGTATGAGACTTGGCAGTTTGAAAGCTTGAAGCTTGTATCAGAATGTCGTCTAGGTACGGAGCTACCGCAATTCCTTGCGGTCTTAGTACCGCCAGAAGAGCACCCAGAACCTTTGTGAAGATTCTCGGAGCCGTAGCCAATCCGAATGGAAGAGCTACAAACTGGTAATGCCTGTCTAGAAAGGCAAACCTTAGATACCGGTAATGATCTTTGTGAATCGGTATGTGAAGGTAAGCATCCTTTAAATCCACTGTGGTCATGTACTGACCCTTTTGGATCATGGGTAAAATTGTCCGAATAGTTTCCATTTTGAACGATGGAACTCTTAGGAATTTGTTTAGGATCTTTAAATCCAAGATTGGCCTGAAAGTTCCCTCTTTTTTGGGAACCACAAACAGATTTGAGTAAAACCCTTGTCCTTGTTCCGACCGCGGAACCGGATGGATCACTCCCATTAATAAAAGATCTTGTACGCAGCGTAGAAACGCCTCTTTCTTTATTTGGTTTGTTGACAACCTTGACAGATGAAATCTCCCTCTTGGGGGAGAGAATTTGAAGTCTAGAAGGTATCCCTGAGATATGATCTCTAACGCCCAGGGATCCTGGACATCTCTTGCCCAAGCCTGGGCGAAGAGAGAAAGTCTGCCCCCCACTAGATCCGTTCCCGGATCGGGGGCCCTCGATTCATGCTGTCTTAGGGGCAGCAGCAGGTTTCCTGGCCTGCTTGCCCTTGTTCCAGGACTGGTTAGGTCTCCAGCCTTGTCTGTAGCGAGCAACAGCTCCTTCCTGTTTTGGTGCAGAGGAAGTTGATGCTGCTCCTGCTTTGAAATTATGAAAGGAACGAAAATTAGACTGTCTAGCCTTAGGTTTGGCTCTGTCTTGAGGCAGGGCATGGCCTTTACCTCCTGTAATGTCAGCGATAATTTCTTTCAACCCGGGCCCGAATAAGGTCTGCCCTTTGAAAGGTATATTAAGCAATTTAGATTTAGAAGTAACGTCAGCTGACCAGGATTTTAGCCACAGTGCTCTGCGTACCTGAATGGCGAATCCGGAATTCTTAGCCGTAAGTTTAGTTAAATGTACTACGGCATCTGAAATAAATGAGTTAGCTAACTTAAGGGCTTTAAGCTTGTGTGTAATCTCATCTAATGGAGCTGATTCAAGTGTCTCTTCCAGAGACTCAAACCAAAATGCTGCTGCAGCCGTGACAGGCGCAATGCATGCAAGAGGTTGCAATATAAAACCTTGTTGAACAAACATTTTCTTCAGGTAACCCTCTAACTTTTTATCCATTGGATCTGAAAAGGCACAGCTATCCTCCACCGGGATAGTGGTACGCTTAGCTAAAGTAGAAACTGCTCCCTCCACCTTAGGGACCGTTTGCCATAAGTCCCGTGTGGTGGCGTCTATTGGAAACATCTTTCTAAATATCGGAGGGGGTGAGAACGGCACACCGGGTCTATCCCACTCCTTAGTAACAATTTCAGTAAGTCTCTTAGGTATAGGAAAAACGTCAGTACTCGCCGGTACCGCAAAATATTTATCCAACCTACACATTTTCTCTGGTATTGCAACTGTGTTACAATCATTCAGAGCCGCTAACACCTCCCCTAGTAATACACAGAGGTTTTCCAGCTTAAATTTAAAATTTGAAATATCTGAATCCAGTTTGTTTGGATCAGAACCGTCACCCGCAGAATGAAGCTCTCCGTCCTCATGTTCTGCAAATTGTGACGCAGTGTCTGACATGGCCCTAATATTATCAGCGCACTCTGTTCTCACCCCAGAGTGATCACGCTTACCTCTTAGTTGTGGTAATTTAGCCAAAACTTCAGTCATAACAGTAGCCATATCCTGTAATGTGATTTGTAATGGCCGCCCAGATGTACTCGGCGCTACAATATCACGCACCTCCCGAGCGGGAGATGCAGGTACTGACACGTGAGGCGAGTTAGTCGGCATAACTCTCCCCTCGTTGTTTGGTGAAATATGTTCAATTTGTACAGATTGACTTTTATTTAAAGTAGCATCAATACAGTTAGTACATAAATTTCTATTGGGCTCCACTTTGGCTTTAGCACATATAGCACAGATATCTTCCTCTGAATCAGACATGTTTAACACACTAGCAAATAAACTAGCAACTTGGAAATACTTTTCAAGTAATTTACTATAATATGAAAACGTACTGTGCCTATAAGAAGCACAGAAAAAGTTATGACAGTTGAAAATTAATAAACTGAAAAGTTATAGCATCAAATCTTTTATAGCAAAGGATAACTAACCCTGATAGCAGAAAAAAAAAAAAAAAATACAGAAATAAACGTTTTTTTATCACAGTCAACTACAATCTCACAGCTCTGCTGTGAGTGATTACCTCCCTCAAAACAAGTTTTGAAGACCCCTGAGTTCTGTAGAGATGAACCGGATCATGCAGGGAAGACAATAAACTTCTGACTGAATTTTTTGATGCGTAGCAAAAGCACCAAAAAAGGCCCCTCACACATAACAGTGAGAGAGATCAGTAAACTGTCATAAATTAAATAAAACGTCTGCCAAGTGGAAAAAAATAGTGCCCAAAACATTTTTTCACCCAGTACCTCAGAAAATTAAACGATTTTACATGCCAGCAAAAAACGTTTAACATTAATAAATTGAGTGTTATTAAAAAGCCTGTTGCTAGTCCCTGCAAATTAGGCTAAAGTTTTATGCATACAGTATAATTCCAGTGAAGTGCCATTCCCCAGAATACTGAAGTGAATTTTCTCATCAATTCCATTGTCAGAAAATAATAAGCTGCTACATACCTCTTTGCAGATTAATCTGCCCGCTGTCCCCTGATCTGAAGTTTACCTCTCCTCAGATGGCCGAGAAACAGCAATATGATCTTAACTACTCCGGCTAAAATCATAGAAAAACTCAGGTAGATTCTTCTTCAAATTCTACCAGAGAAGGAATAACACACTCTGGTGCTATTATAAAATAACAAACTTTTGATTGAAGGTATGAAACTAAGTATAATCACCACAGTCCTCTCACACATCCTATCTATTCGTTGGGTGCAAGAGAATGACTGGTAATGGCAGTTAGGGGAGGAGCTATATAGCAGCTCTGCTGGGTAAATCCTCTTGCACTTCCTGTTGGGGAGGAGTTAATATCCCATAAGTAATGGATGATCCGTGGACTGGATACACTTAACAAGAGAAATACAATTTATTTATAAAAAAAGATTTTTTTTAAAAAAAGAGAACAATCACATTTGTTGAAGAGCAGATCTAAAAATGTCAAAATATAAAATTCAATACCAGAAAGGGAATTACACAATATTAAAAAATATGCTACTCTATAAAAATATACTTAAATCTAATTCCCTGTTCATGCCATTGGGGATTAAAGTGTCTAGTTTATTAATCCAAAATGCTTCACATTTTTTGAGAAGCAACTCTCTATTGCCACCACGTCTAGGACTCTGTATGTAATCTATTATTTGAAATTTTAATTGTGCAATAGAGTGTCCTTTAGTTAAAAAATGGTGGGCAACTGGGGCCTTTAGGTCTCCAGTCCTAATGTTAGATTTATGTTGGACTATTCTGTCCCTCGCTCTCTGGGTCATCTCTCCAATGTAAATAAGCCCACACGGACACTTAATTAGATATATAACAAAATTGGCATTACAGTTATAATAACCATTGATCCAAAATTTCTGTCCCGTAAGGGGGTGGATAAATTCATCACCTTTTATCATGTTATTACAACTGGAGCAATTGAGGCAAGGGAAACAACCATTTTTCTCAGAGTAATATATCCCAATTTAGATTTCTTTTTGGAACCAACATCAGCTTTAACAATTTTATCTTTTAAACTAGGGAGTCTAGTATAGGCTGGCATCGGCGGTTGGCGAAATGCTGGTACCCCAGGGTTGCACTCTCTTAAAACATACCAGTGCTTCCTAATGATCCTTTGAATTTCTGTACTACAGGTACTGTACTCAGACACAAATACCATCCTGTCAGGGTCCTTTCTCTTATGGGTATTTCCAATATTGGCCCTTCCATCAGGTAACTGTACCACCTTATCAATAGTCTCCTGAATCAAATCAGGAGGATACCCTTGCTGTACAAATCTAGTACCCATCTCCTGCAGTCTCTGTAAAGCCAAAGACTCATCTTTTACTATCCGCTTTACTCTCAGCATTTTACTGTATGGCAAAGATTTCACTAAAGCAGGTGCATGGGCACTAGAGAAATGTAGGAGACTATTCCTATCAGTATCCTTTCTGAATAGATCTGTTTTTAAGAGGGAACCATCTTTATAGACTTTAGTATCAAGAAAGTTAATCGACTCTTCGCTCCAAGATATTGTGAATCTAATACATCTTGATGCCCTGTTCAATTCACTAACAAACTGTATTTTGACATTTTTAGATCTGCTCTTCAACAAATGTGATTGTTCTCTTTTTTTTTTAAAATTATTTTTGTATAAATAAATTGTATTTTTGATATAGGTTTAGACCACTAGATGTCAGTAGAGATTAAGAGATATGTATGTCTAGGTAATTTAGTGGAAAGGTGTGGTCTCACCTGGCTGTTAGCTATTTAAGGGTGATTAGGACTTACAAACACTATGTAAACATGACTAAGGGTTGACTACCCGAAACGTTGTTTGATTTCTTACCTGCTCCCACTATGTGTTAATAAAGGAACTTTTTATGGATGATGAGAAGTGGTGCTGCTGCATTTCTTGGATATATTTGATGTTACTTGGATCTTTGCAGTGATCCTGTGTCAGCTTGCACACACCTTGGGCCTGAGTGCTGGATATTTACTGTGCTTTTTGGATACCTACTGCTATTTATCCTTGCACCTACCCTGCCATGGACGATATACAGGATTCCCAGGGAGCAAAGGTTTTTGCATACACAGATGTTGAAGCTGCCAGAATCACAACCCTGGTAAGGGGCTCTCGTGACTTTCTGAGGACACCACAGACAGAAGTCAATATGAATCATTATGAGAGACTTGCTAAGAGAAATATGTCTTATCAATTACATGCATCTACCTTGGCAGAGTACTACAGAATCAGACGTATCCCTAGAGGGTTAAGGATGAGTACAAGACCAACACTACTATCAAGCAATAAAGAATATTGCACCAAATTTGAACAGATTTTGAACAAGTGCTCGCTGGATTTAATCATACTCACGGTTGAGTATTTACAGATGGCTATTGATGCCCAGACGGAGGAAATTAAGGTGGTAGTGACAAGCCTCAAACAGTCCTCAGGAGATCTTGACATCGATAAATCAATAAAAGAGATTAATACAAATATTACAGAACTGAAGAAAGAACTTGAGAACAAGAAACGGATTAAGTTCAACCGTGATGAAAACGATTATCTGACCGGAGCGGTTTACAGGTGGACCCGGGACCCGACCGGAAGTTCGAGAAATGTCACTTCCGGTGCGGCTCGTCGACGAGAACGGAGGTCACAGAAGACCGTTAGCAGCTCTGACAGTACCATGGAATCCACGTCGGGGGATTCAGATGTTGGAGGAGACTGGGCGGTAGGAGGCATCACTGCAAAACCGGTTCACAGCCAGTTGTCACAGGCACCACCAAGGAGGACACGTCAGGGGAACAGACGTTAGTGCTGAATATCTCCAAGGTAGAACTTACAGATGCCCAACATAAGGTACTGGAAAAGGGACTGTCTTTTTGCAAGCAAGATAACTGCAACTGGTTCAAATTAGATCAGGACCTTTATAAATTTAACAGAAGCCTTAAGTTGATATCCTTTTTTCCAATGCTGACTGTGGGTTTAAAATTCAACCAAAATTTTTTTCTACCATTGATGAATTAGCAATTAAGAGTCTGGGTTTAAAAAATAAGAGCACATTTGTTCCAATATTTTATGATCAGGGATAGGCAAGGTGTCCGTACACGGACACTGGTGTCCGTGACTAGCCCTTGCAGTGTCCGCCACAACCTTAGTATATCTTTTCTTTCTGATTAAATAATAGGAATTAAAAAAAAATATGTAGTGTGAATAAAGGTAGTGGCTTGTCAAGAGACTGCTAGCGATATTGGGTAATAAGTTATGGAATAAATAAAGCCTGAGTGAAATACTGGATGTGTATCTGCATAATAACACAGTAGTGACACTGGCACATGCGTATAGCCAGACAAGGGCTGGCTATAGGGTCAGTGGTATCTGCATTATTTTAATAACACCCAGCACTATATAATGACACAGTAGTGACACTGGAACATGGGTTTAGCCAGAGGAGGGCTGGTTATAGGATCAGTGGTATCTGCATCAGTATAATAACACCCAGCGCTATATAATTACACAGTAGTGACACTGGCACATGGGTATAGCCAGACAAGGGCTGGTTATAGGATCAGTGGTATCTGCATCAGTATAATAACACCAAGCACTATATAATTACACAGTAGTGACACTGGCACATGGGTATAGCAAGAGGGCTGGTTATAGAATCAGTGGTATCTGCATCAGTATAATAACACCCAGCGCTATATAATTACACAGTAGTGACACTGGCTCATGGGTATAGCCAGACAAGGGCTGGTTATAGGATCAGTGGTATCTGCATCAGTATAATAACACCCAGCGCTATATAATTACACAGTAGTGACACTGGCTCATGGGTATAGCCAGACAAGGGCTGGTTATAGGATCAGTGGTATCTGCATCAGTATAATAACACCAAGCACTATATAATTACACAGTAGTGACACTGGCACATGGGTATAGCAAGAGGGCTGGTTATAGAATCAGTGGTATCTGCATCAGTATAATAACACCCAGCGCTATATAATTACACAGTAGTGACACTGGCTCATGGGTATAGCCAGACAAGGGCTGGTTATAGGGTCAGTGGTATCTGCATCAGTATAATAACACCCAGCGCTATATAATTACACAGTAGTGACACTGGCTCATGGGTATAGCCAGACAAGGGCTGGTTATAGGATCAGTGGTATCTGCATCAGTATAATAACACCAAGCAGGGCCGCCATCAGGGGGTGACAGGGGTGACTACTGTCAGGGGCCCAATGAGCCAGGGGGGCCCCATGAGTCAAGAACTAAAATTTTTTTTAATTTTGGCAGCCACCAGTGGGTACTACAGCAGAGTGCTAATTGAGCATGGGAGATGTTATTACAGGGAGTAAAGTATTAGAATTTGAGAGGATTTCTTAGTGTGCACTAAACCACTATGCGCAGTGTGAGACAGACTTGGCACTTTGTACAGTGTGTGCCTGAGTCAGACGGCAGATCACTTTCATTTGCAGAGGAGGTAGGACTTACTTAGCAAATGTTTTTTTATTTCTTTGTGCAATTTTGGATTGTAACTTCAGTGTGGTAGTAGTTGTTTGGTGGGGCTAGGGGTCCATAAAAACACATTTTTTTAGCAGCAGTGTATTTATGATTATTTGACAATGCTGTAGAAATTCTATATTTAAAAACATGCAGAAATGTTTCCTCCTCAATACACAAATGGTAGATGCCCTTTTGGCAGATATGATATATATATATATATATATATATATATATATATATATATATATATATATATATATATATATATATATATATATTACATTCCAGTTTACTGCCCCTTTATGCAAGGACTTTCCAGAAGCAAGGAGGCATTTTACATCTGCATAAAATGTTATATTAGACTAAGATTGCTCAGTGTTTGAAATGAGACAGGTTAACTTAAAACTTTTCAGTTTACACTACAGATGACTTAATTTTGAAATACATACCAACAAGCCTAAATCCTGCATTTAACCAGATCTAATGGTATGAGTACCACAGCTTATGGTCCCACCAAGACCATATAGAGTACAGCATTTTCAAAATCCATAAGTACAGCTGAACGCTGGGAAAATTTGTACACTATATTTGAAGTGGTGCTCTTGGTTGGGGAAAATGGGGACAAAACAAACAAACAAACATATGTCAACCTTTTAAAGGTACGTTTCTTCATCTATCCATCTACCCAGCTCATTAATGTACAATTTTGAATTCACAGAATTATTTTTGTTTGCACATTTACAAATATGATTCTTTAAAAAGTGATCTCTTAATTTCTAAAAAAAATTTTATCATGCATGTCACACACTGTTGATTTAGGTGATGCAAGGTGCATAAATGTTTCCTCCTGTGAGTGTTTCTGTGGGTGTCTGTGTTTATGTCTTTGTGCTTTGGTTTGTGTCTCTATGAGTGTGTATGTATTTTTTATCTGTGGGTCTCTCTGTGGGGGTGGGTGTGTATGTCTTTGAGCTTTTTCTGTGGGTGTCTCTGTGAGTGTGTGTGTATGTTTGTCTTTGTGTATTTTCTCTGGATGCCTCTGTGAGGGTGGGTGTGTCTGTGTTTTCTGTGGATGTCTCTGTGAGGGTGTGTGTGGGTATGTATGTATGTCTGTCTGTCTGTGTTTTCTGTGGATGTCTCTGTGAGGGTGTGTGTTTTATGTGGGTGTCTATGTGAGGGTGTGTGTATGTCTTTGTGTGTTTTCTGTGGATGTCTCAGTGAGAGTGTGTGTATGTATGTCTTACTGTGTTTTTTATGTGGTTGTCTCTCTGTGTGTGTATGTCTTTCTGTGTTTTCTGTGGGTGTCTCTGTGTGTGGGTGTATGTCTTTGTGTGTTTTCTGAGGCTGTCTCTGTTGGTGTTTCCTTGGGTATATGTGCAAGTTTGAGTTTGTGTGTGTGTGTCCATTGTCTGTTCCTTTTTAGGACATTTTGACCTTACTACTAATTATTCACATCTTTCTACAGACTTTGAGACTAACAAGACCTTTCTGGAAGTAACCAATCCACCATTTAACCTTTAAATTATTGTTTAGGCAGTTCAGGGCCCTTCCTTTCAGCCACTGCATGCTGTTGTCATAATTTAGTTGTCATCTTCCTTTACAAAAAGATAATCAGAACTCCATATTTTGTTTTCTAAATCTCCTTTTTTTTTTTTTTTACAAAACTATAGATTACCTCATTACTTGTCAGGTCAATGTAAACAAGTGCTAAGTGTCTGTTTGGGTGTCTGTGTCTGAGTGTGTTTCTTTGCGTGTCTGCTAGAGTGTCTATATGTGAATCCTTATGTGTGAGTTTGTTTGTGTGTTTCAGTGTATGAGTGTGTCTGTGTGTGTGTATGTTACTACCTTTACAACATTTCCAAGTTTAAATAGACAATTAAGAATAAAGTGCATATACGTTTTAGTCACTTGGTCAAAAATTGCACATGTCAAAGGAGGGGGGGCCCTGATCAATGGATGAGTCAGGGGCCCCGAAATTCCTAGCGGCGGCCCTGACACCAAGCACTATATAATTACACAGTAGTGACACTGGCACATGGGTATAGCAAGAGGGCTGGTTATAGAATCAGTGGTATCTGCATCAGTATAATAACACCCAGCGCTATATAATTACACAGTAGTGACACTGGCTCATGGGTATAGCCAGACAAGGGCTGGTTATAGGGTCAGTGGTATCTGCATCAGTATAATAACACCCAGCACTAAATAATTACACAGTAGTGACACTGGCTCATGGGTATAGCCAGACAAGGGCTGGTTATAGGGTCAGTGGTATCTGCATCAGTATAATAACACCCAGCTCTATATAATGACACAGTAGTGACACTGGCTCATGGGTATAGCCAGAGGAGGGCTGGTTATAGGGTCAGTGGTATCTGCATCAGTATAATAACACCAAGCTCTATAAAATAATGTTTTTAATTTCAAATGTACCTTCGTGTCCTTCACTAAGGTCTGTACTTTGGAAAATGTCCGCCATAGACTTTGTCTGTTCCTATCCCTGTTTATGATTCTAGTGTTGATGTATTCATGAAATTGGTAAAATCTGATTTAGACAATTTTAAGAAAAAATACTGTAATAAGAAACAACGTTTTTTGCCTAATATCTCAAAGGAAGATGGTCAAGCCTTACAAGCACTTTGTAATAATAAAGAGTTAATTTGCAAACAAGCTGATAAGGGCGGAGCCACGGTTATTTTGGATAGGGGTTATTATATTGGTGACATTAAAGCTCAATTAGCTAATACAGATGTATATATGCCACTTACATCAGACCCCTCTTCTAAACTTTTGGTTGACATAAAGAGATGCATACAGAGAGCATTCCAGAATGGGATTATTGATAATGCAACTAAGAATTATCTTATTAAAGAGGAATACACTATACCAGTGCTTTACACTCTCCCAAAGGTCCATACAAACTTGGGGACCCCTCTGGACGTCCCATAGTGGCAGGTACTGACTCTATTTTCACCAACATATCCATATACCTTGATAGACTGTTGAGACCATTTGTAGCTCAGGCTATGTCATATATTAAAGATACCAATGATTTTCTAACTAAGATTGAAAGTCTATCAGGGAATATGGATAAATGCATTTTATATAGTTTGGACATTGTGAGCCTTTACACTTCTATACCCCACAGTAGTGGGTTAGATTCTATTAAATATGCTATTGGTAAAAGTAATAGGTTCACTGCCATGCAACAACAGTTCATTGTAGAGCTAATGGAAATTATTCTGTACTGCCATTATTTTCTTTTTGAAGATTTCTATTTCTTACAAAAACATTGGACTGCTATGGGGTCCAACGTCGCCCCTACCTATGGCAATATTTTTATGAATGTTTTCGAGGAAAAATTTATATATGAAAACGAACTCTTTATTATATGTGGCGCCACCTGGTGGCGCTACATAGATGATATATTTGGCATTTGGTGGGGTGACGTTGGATCCCTTCAACAGTTTGTTAGTGAATTGAACAGGGCATCAAGATGTATTAGATTCACAATATCTTGGAGCGAAGAGTCGATTAACTTTCTTGATACTAAAGTCTATAAAGATGGTTCCCTCTTAAAAACAGATCTATTCAGAAAGGATACTGATAGGAATAGTCTCCTACATTTCTCTAGTGCCCATGCACTTGCTTTAGTGAAATCTTTGCCATACAATCAAATGCTGAGAGTAAAGCGGATAGTAAAAGATGAGTCTTTGGCTTTACAGAGACTGCAGGAGATAGGTACTAGATTTGTACAGCGAGGGTATCCTCCTGATTTGATTCAGGAGACTATTGATAAGGTGGTACAGTTACCTGATGGAAGGGCCGATATTGGAAATACCCATAAGAGAAAGGACCCTGACAGGATGGTATTTGTGTCTGAGTACAGTACCTGTAGTACAGAAATTCAAAGGATCATTAGGAAGCACTGGTATGTTTTAAGAGAGTGCAACCCTGGGGTACCAGCATTTCGCCAACCGCCGATGCCAGCCTATACTAGACTCCCTAGTTTAAAAGATAAAATTGTTAAAGCTGATGTTGGTTCCAAAAAGAAATTTAAATTGGGATATATTACTTCTGAGAAAAATGGTTGTTTCCCTTGCCTCAATTGCTCCAGTTGTAATAACATGATAAAAGGTGATGAATTTATCCACCCCCTTACGGGACAGAAATTTAGGATCAAGGGTTATTATAACTGTAATGCCAATTTTGTTATATATCTAATTAAGTGTCCGTGTGGGCTTATTTACATTGGAGAGATGACCCAGAGAGCGAGGGACAGAATAGTCCAACATAAATCTAACATTAGGACTGGAGACCTAAAGGCCCCAGTTGCCCACCATTTTTTAACTAAAGGACACTCTATTGCACAATTAAGATTCCAAATAATAGATTACATACAGAGTCCTAGACGTGGTGGCAATAGAGAGTTGCTTCTCAAAAAACATGAAGCATTTTGGATTAATAAACTAGACACTTTAATCCCCAATGGCATGAACAGGGAATTAGATTTAAGTATATTTTTATAGAGTAGCATATTTTTAATATTGTGTAATTCCCTTTCTGGTATCGAATTTTGTATTTTGACATTTTTAGATCTGCTCTTCAACAAATGTGATTGTTCTCTTTTTTTTAAAAAATTATTTTTGTATAAATAAATTGTATTTTTGATATAGGTTTAGACCACTAGATGTCATTAGAGATTAAGAGATATGTATGTCTAGGTAATTTAGTGGAAAGGTGTGGTCTCACCTGGCTGTTTAAGGGTGATTAGGACTTACAAACACTATGTAAACATGACTAAGGGTTGACTACCCGAAACGTTGTTCGATTTCTTACCTGCTCCCACTATGTGTTAATAAAGGAACTTTTTATGGATGATGAGAAGTGGTGCTGCTGCATTTCTTGGATATATCTCATGTATATTTGTGCCATTGTAAGATTGTGGAGATATTAGACATGGAAAATCACCCCACTGTATTGTTTTTTATTACAGTTTCGCAAGTTTCCCTGAATTTTTTTATTTTTTTTTTACTTAAATTTATTGTTATATATTGTGTATGTGTGACACCTAGTTTCATTGTGACACTCCCTTCTTAGTACATGCAGGGAAATATTCATGTAGTGCTATTATTGTACATTCATACCTTCTAAACCTTCTAAACCGGATCCCCAATAGAGGATAGGTGATTAGTTTTGGTATTCAAGTAGGTTGCAGAATAGGCCTCCATGTTAACTCCATTTGCCCTCACTATCTTAACCCTCTAGTGTCACATAACTTTCACATGGAGGTCTTGTAGTACTGGGAGAGAGTTAGATTATCTTTACTGGAATATGTTTTTTAGGAGCTATGCATAATCCCATGTAACAAAACAGTAGATCTCTATGATATGTCACAATTTAGGAGATTTTGCATAATGTTTTGGTATAGAATGTTCTGTTTAGCTTCATATTATTATATTTATGTAATGCTTAATCCTTTCATGGGACCTAAATACTTCCTATAGGCTAAGTACAGTAGTGGTGCTTTTTGCAATTTAATCTGCACATACATATATAATATCTGGAGTTAGGCAGGTGCTGCTTGTATTATCTTTACCACATGTCCCTGGAATTGTATTCGGTTCTCTCTTTATTGTTTATTTTTTGTACCTTAATATTTAATCTTTACATAGGTTACTCAGTATGACACTGGCCATCGCTTATATTAAAATATTGCCTGAGATACTAGGCAAACTCATATAGTTACCACTAATAGCCCCTGTTTTGTATCTCCTCTTATTGCAACCCTTATAAGCAGTACCCCACGGTTTAGAATATAAGATATTATTCACTGTCATACTATTGAGAGGACAGGGGAGATGTACCACCTGGCTACTAACATGGGCATCTCTCTCAGACTATTTCTTCTGTGCTATATACCTCTGTATCATATCCAAGTATGCTATTAGTCTCTAGCTAATATTATGTCAAAATTAGGTATCCATAAAAGCATTCTTCTCTAGTATATTCAAGCGTTAACTCAGATGTAGGTTTAACATCACATTCTATCATATCTATAGTAATAGCTTATAAAAGGATGCAGATGTATTATACAGTTAACCTGTTATTGATGTTATATACTACAGGGAGTGCAGAATTATTAGGCAAGTTGTATTTTTGAGGATTAATTTTATTATTGAACAACAACCATGTTCTCAATGAACCCAAAAAACTCAATATCAAAGCTGAATATTTTTGGAAGTAGTTTTTAGTTTGTTTTTAGTTTTAGCTATTTTAGGGGGATATCTGTGTGTGCAGGTGACTATTACTGTGTATAATTATTAGGCAACTTAACAAAAAACAAATATATACCCATTTCAATTATTTATTTTTACCAGTGAAACCAATATAACATCTCAACATTCACAAATATACATTTCTGACATTCAAAAACAAAACAAAAACAAATCAGTGACCAATATAGCCACCTTTCTTTGCAAGGACACTCAAAAGCCTGCCATCCATGGATTCTGTCAGTGTTTTGATCTGTTCACCATCAACATTGCGTGCAGCAGCAACCACAGCCTCCCAGACACTGTTCAGAGAGGTGTACTGTTTTCCCTCCTTGTAAATCTCACATTTGATGATGGACCACAGGTTCTCAATGGGGTTCAGATCAGGTGAACAAGGAGGCCATGTCATTAGATTTTCTTCTTTTATACCCTTTCTTGCCAGCCACGCTGTGGAGTACTTGGACGCATGTGATGGAGCATTGTCCTGCATGAATCATCTTTTTCTTGAAGGATGCAGACTTCTTCCTGTACCACTGCTTGAAGAAGGTGTCTTCCAGAAACTGGCAGTAGGACTGGGAGTTGAGCTTGACTCCATCCTCAACCCGAAAAGGCCCCACAAGCACATCTTTGATGATACCAGCCCAAACCAGTACTCCACCTCCACCTTGCTGGCGTCTGAGTCGGACTGGAGCTCTCTGCCCTTTACCAATCCAGCCACGGGCCCATCCATCTGGCCCATTAAGACTCACTCTCATTTCATCAGTCCATAAAACCTTAGAAAAATCAGTCTTGAGATATTTCTTGGCCCAGTCTTGACGTTTCAGCTTGTGTGTCTTGTTCAGTGGTGGTCGTCTTTCAGCCTTTCTGACCTTGGCCATGTCTCTGAGTATTGCACACCTTGTGCTTTTGGGCACTCCAGTGATGTTGCAGCTCTGAAATATGGCCAAACTGGTGGCAAGTGGCATCTTGGCAGCTGCACGCTTGACTTTTCTCAGTTCATGGGCAGTTATTTTGCGCCTTGGTTTTTCCACATGCTTCTTGCGACCCTGTTGACTATTTTGAATGAAACGCTTGATTGTTCGATGATCACGCTTCAAAAGCTTTGCAATTTTAAGAGTGCTGCATCCCTCTGCAAGATATCTCACTATTTTTGACTTTTCTGAGCCTGTCAAGTCCTTCTTTTGACCCATTTTGCCAAAGGAAAGGAAGTTGCCTAATAATTATGCACACCTGATATAGGGTGTTGATGTCATTAGACCACACCCCTTCTCATTACAGAGATGCACATCACCTAATATGCTTAATTGGTAGTAGGCTTTCGAGCCTATACAGCTTGGAGTAAGACAACATGCATAAAGAGGATGATGTGGTCAAAATACTCATTTGCCTAATAATTCTGCACTCCCTGTATAGTACCTTAGTGCCGCTGTTAATTTGCGCTTGTGGCTATTATTTCAAGAAAAGTTCTAAGTGTAGCACCTTAAACCCACTCCACTATTGTAAGTTATATTACTTATACATGATGCCTTATATATTCCCCCCTCTGTACATGTCACCAACGCATTTCTCCACTTTCTCAGATATATCATTGTTTCAATATAATTGGCTCCGCCCCCCCTTCTTTTACTTCCCTTTATTTTTTTTTATTTTTTTTTATTTTTTTTAAATATTTTATTTATAACCAGCATGAGGTACAATAATAAACAGTGTATCTGTGATGCACCACGCAGGGTGTAATAAGAGATAACAAAGTTGATAGAGCAATATAGTAAAGTATGACTGTCAAATACATGTATGTCAGAAGAAAAAGAACTCACTGTTCACAGTTACAGCGGGGCTGCAGGAGTCTTCTACAGATTAGAAAGCATTCTAGTATATATGCATATGTACCTCAGCGCTGGGGTTTTATTATATTATAACCTAAAACAACTAAACATCTATAAACAAAAACAAAATATAACTATAACTAAAACTAGTACGCTCAGTAAATTCCACCCTGATGATCTATGAATGTTCCCTTGATATTAGGCTTTTTCCCACCTAGAGAAGTTCTGACCATATGTATAACATCAATTTTATAGTGAGTAGATTAGGTAAATTCTAAACATCATATATGGGCTAGGCACTTTTGTAGAAATAGTGCTACTTTATATTATGCTCTTGTCCAGGACTTTGTGTTACCAAGTTCCAGGTTATGTAGAGCCAAAAGACAGGTTTACTGGAGATTTTTAAGTCTGGCAGATATTTATGTAGTTGACTCCTAGCCTATAACCTGGACGTAGCATGCCATCATCAATCTAGGGGCAATTGCAAGATTCCTGCATTTAGACTAACTTCAGGAAAGGGGGAGCTGCCTGTGATGACATACAATGCTCAAATTAATATGCAATAACAACTAGCAGCATTAAAATATTATGGGGCATAGGTGTTGAACAGCAATAAAGGGACCAAGCTAAAAAAAACACATGCTCCTGCTAGATTAAGTGGCATTCTGCCAAATATGTACAAAAGGTAAACGTTTATTTAGATCTCCCAGATTACAATAAACTGGGACTCCAGTACTTTGAGGGGATGGAACTGACAGGAACATACAACAGTCTACAAAGCGATGGTAGGCTTAATAATTGGTATTCTTGACTATGCGGGATGACCTATCTGTAGCGTTCTCATGTACCTTGCGTAAAAGGTGGGGATGCATATAAAATAAGATACTATTTTCAGGGTGGCAAGCGCTAGGTAAACAAAATTCAAAATACTAAATCTGATGATAGCATTATTGAACAAAACAAAACAAAATAATTAGCCAACAGGGCCAGAATTAGAATGGACAGGGAGTGCAAATTAGGATACTTGGCAGCAAGTAGAAGGGAATCTCGCCTTAGTGAGAGGGCATGTAGGGCCTTGGATAGATTTTTATGGAGGTATATATACCTATATATATATAGCTTGGTGTGGTGAACCCAAACACTCATTAAGATTTCCCAAATTCCAGACCCCCTCTGTTTGACATGACAACAAGTTTTATAACTAACATTTTTAAGCAGCGATATTAGACTTCAGGGTTATGCGCCAGTATACTTACAATATGCTGGTGGGTATTTACAGCAACCCCCCCCCCCTAATAGAATAGACAAAGTTACTCTTTATCTAGCTCTCGTGACCACACAAAACCTATATTGATATTAAGCAGAACCAAGACTGCATTGGCTCATGATACTTATCTACGTATCAGTTTACTAGAAAGGGATGCCAATGAGATATATTTCACATAGGACAGCAAGCTAGCTATGAATGTGGGTCTAAGTCGAGATCAAGCTTGTGGGGCTGTACTGAACAATAACTCTGCTGAGACGCCACAGCTTCCAAAAATATGACTGGTAAAGACAATCTTAGGAGATACCCCTTTAAGTACAAAAATGCTGTACATGTATATAAAAACAATCCTAACCTATTCTAAATATCAAAATGTACCATCCTTAGCTTAAAAGAATAACAATGTCAAACAAATAAGGAAAAAGTGACAATACATGCTGTCCAGCACAAATATATTGGATATAGATGCAGTTTAGAGTCTATGTGGAGAATAGCGACTTGTGCAGCACAGCACTGCCCGTTATCCAATGTGACATCAAAGAGCGTGTTAGTCAAAGCAGCACAAGTGTTAGCAATATTTCAAAGTTGTCACCACTATAGACTTGAATGTGTAGAGGTATAGAGATTATTAAACACATGCCGGCTCCAGAAGAAAAAAAAAATACTGATTGATTAGCTGAGCTATAACCGTTGTTATGATTAGCAGTATACTGGTGGAGGATACCCAAGTTAGTTATTCCTGTTGTGGCCAAGGAGCTATACTATTGAGTAAAGGGGGTGTAAATCAGCCGACACCCATAGATAATCAGTACTTAGAAGCCGGCCAAATGATAATGGAATCCACCAACCCCTGTGAGAAGCGAGCGTGAGATAGCAGCAAGTGTCCTTTGGGGGAAGATGGCAGATTGCAATCAGGTTAATGTCCCATGTTTGAACCGTATGCACCCAACCAAAGCTTGAGCCGTATAGGGGACTGTTCCATTGCCTGTGCAAAGAAGCCTAAAGCGTTGGTATCTTGTAGCACTTCTCTAGAGCTCTCTCTCCTTTTTAGCTTTGGCTCATTATAGGTATCCTCAGTGCGAGGTGGCACTCCGCCCCAGCCCGACTCAGGCTGTGTATCTTCTAGCCCCATAGCCTCACTGGAGAAAGGGTGACCTGGCGACTGCTGACCTCGGAAGGCTTCACTGGGAATCAGACGGTCGTCCCTCAGGTGCTGAATCAGAGAGCCTCCAGTCGGCCCGGCACACAGAGATGTTAGGTCCGCGGCCATAGTCTGGACGCAAGTGGGAGGTGAGGTGCATGTCATCAGACAAACCGGCACAATTGTAGGGAAGTCAGTTGCTCGTAAACTTCTTGTCTCTAGCAGAAGTTCTTCCATAGCTGCTGCCAAGGAGTCGAACAATGGTAGGAAAGCTTCAATGAGACACGAGGCTATGTGTTCCATCTTGTTTGCCACGGGATGAACACGGTAGAAAAGCCTGCAGGCTTAATTTTATTTTTATGCCTTCTCGGTGGCCAGGAGTTGAAATGTCCTGATCCTAATAGTTTCCCGGGCACACTTATTGCCAAGGGAGGTCTGGATGGCTTCAGATTCGGCCACAAATCTTTTGATTGCAAATATAAGTCACAGAGCAGTGAAAGACAGTGGCCATCTTGGTGAGCCGCTCACCGGAAGTCCACTTCCCTTTATTTTAAAGCGGCTCTTTGCCCGCTGACTATCCCCACTTCCCCTATATATATTCATCATTGGGGCCAGATGGGGCCCCCCTAGAGACTACCATGCCTGCATCATTTTTATGACTATTTGACCCATACGTGGTCTGCTCAGTAGTCCCCCAATAAGCTTTTATTATAAAAAGGAGGATTCAGAAGCTCATGTCACTTCTTATTTCAATTTCTAATGTCAATATATCCTATACTTGTATTTGGTATGTTTTTTTGAGTCTACAATTGTATTTCCTGTGACTATTACCTACTGCTGTAATGTTTGAAAATCCTCAATAAAAAAATAATTAAAAAAAAAAAAAAAAAAAGAAAGCTACTTAAAATTGCATGCTCTATCTGAATCATGAATGAACAATTTTAGCTTTTGTGTCCCTTTAAGATGTGCTAATTTTACCATTTTACAAATTTACAAAATTCAGTGTCTTCTCTTGAATCCTCTAATTTTTTTTCTTTCCTTTCTTTGTGCCTTTTTTAGATTTCTTATTTGAAGGGATAGGTTCCTCTTGCTTCCCCTCCTGTATACCATTTGATCTATGTGCATTGCTTGAGCTACAGAGAGAATAGATAGTGCAAATAGGTGGGGTTTGTTATGTAAAGTGCAATGAATATACTAGTTCTTCATAACAAATCATTATTGTATATCGACTGACATATCAGTCATAGCAGTCAAGGAACTTACTTGACAATGAATTTCCAGTAAAACAGGCTGCACACTCTGTCTTACGTTTGCATATGTTCTAATCTTTCTGGAATGTATATTAAAGCATTTATACTTTGAAAATAGTTCTTAGTATATAAATACAACACTGGAAATAAAAGCATCCAGTTTATTGGTTTTGTACATATTTTTTTATATAAATACTCAACAAACAAGCAGAGTTGAAGCATTTATTTTATATAGAATATTCAAAGAAAAAAATTATAAAACATTGTTCAAAATTTTTGTTAACATTTTTTGACTTTCATGACACCAAAATGTACAGGTGCATAGCTCATGAACACATTCCTGGTAGAATATTACAATGATAAAATGTAGGAATTAGTGTTAATGTAAAACCAGCCTCAGTATCAGCTATGGTGAGTAATAAGCATGAAAAACAAAACTGTAAACAAAATGAAACAAAATAAATTATTGTGCAGCACATCTGTTCATCCAAATACATAATGTGACTTTTGTTTGTTCAGAAAAAGTTATGTTTTTACTACAGCAGAGGATTATGGGTAAGCATAACCAAATGAGCTTCAAAATGTCACAGTTTTTAAAATTAATTTTACATCTATAAAACATAATGATTTTTTTTACTGCACTACACCATGACCAGCAAAGAAACTAAATACATTTAGTATACACTAAGTTTATTTTCTTCATATATTAATGTTATTGCAAATGATTATCAAAAGTGAATAAATATTGGGTAATCTTATGCGCTGAACACCACACCAAATAATTGCATATCTCATTACATTTGCCAGATGCTTTCTGGAATGTGAGAGTTTAAAGAGCTGGTGAGTAGTGTCCCCCTGGCATTTTGTGGGTGGGGCATTGTGTGGGAAGGGAGGAGTCACACAGGAAGGGATGGGGTTGCAATGTGTCTGGGTGGGCTGTGGGCAGGGCATACAGTATCTAGGGAGGTTGTGGGCATAGTTCCACCAGTCTCATAAAAATGCTACACTGAGGGTTTGTGGACAAGATGTAAGCCATGCCGGATGGGGGACAGTTGGGAGGAATGCAATTGTAACTCATACTCATACCTCCCAACATTTGTAGCTAGGTGTTAGGGACTCAGCAGGTTGATAGGGGCATTGCCCTTTTGTGGGAGAGGTGGGGTCCGGGTGTATAGTAGACAGGAATGTGGACATGTCTGGCTGTTCAGTGGGCATGTTTAAGAGGTTAGTGGTCATGTCTGGGTAGTCTGTGGGAGGAGCTAAGGGAAATTCTGCAAATCAGGACATATGGCTGTCTCAAAGGGACAGTGGTATAGAGCTTAGAATTAAGCACTGTCCCTCACAAATAGGGACAGTTGAGAGGTCTGTATACTGGAGGCCACAGACACATGGCAGAGTCAGAAAGAGAAGAGATCCCAGGCAGGCAGGTAGGTAAAAACACAACTTTATTTATACATCCAAATTAAAAAACAGGTACAACAGAGGCTCCAGCGGTTACAGCACCGTCTTACACATTTCAGCTGAAGCGGCCGTAATCATAGACTTAAATCCCTCATTTAGAGGGTGCGCTTATATAGGGTATAACTTTATAATGTTTAAAAACTAATTAACCCATTGACTCCCAAATCACTAGGATAATGACAGGTGAGGACTGTGAAGCTTAGAGACAAAATATAGATAAAAGGCAAATATTTTCACATCCATTATACAGGTTATCAGTTCTTAAGATTGTACATTAAATATACATAGTAGAGAACAAAGATATTGACTTTACTCATGAAATATGTTACGGTTTACTTAATGCAAATAGAGAAGAGAGAAGAAGGTGTACCAGACTGTCCATGTATATAAAGACATAAACAGGGGGAACACTTAAGAGACATCAAAAAGCATGTAGATAATTTGTTAGAGCATGGAAATAATGACACACAGCAACAGAGGTATCTATACTGAAGGCCATTATATTTTTGGCAAAATTTCACTGTTCATCCATATCCATATATAGATTTATCCTCATGTTTGCTGTATGTAGCCATTTCACATGTTTAGAACGCTACTGTTTATGCTTCTCAAATAAACCACAGATGTCTAGGTATAAACCAAAGAACAATTATACATACAGACATGTTTATATTTACTTTGATGTCTATACTATATGGGTGCTATTAAACAATTCTTATACCTAATTCAATCTATGCTTCTATGGCTTAAAGGGACATAATACTCATATGCTAAATCACTTGAAACTGATGCAGTGTAACTGTAAAAAGCTGACAGGAAAATATCCCCTGAACATCTCTATGTAAAAAAGGAAGATATTTTACCTCACAATATCCTCAGCTCAGCAGAGTAAGTTCTGTGTAAAAAGTTATACTCAGTTACTGCCCAGCTGCAGGTAGAAAAAAAAAATGAAAAGCAGCCAATCAGCATCAGCAGTGCTGAGGTCATGAACTCTTTTACTGTGATCTCATGAGATTTCCCTTAACTCTCATGAGATTTCAGTGTAAACTTCCTTAAGCTGAATAGGAAAATAAGATGAGAGTGCACGTAAGCTCACTCCTTTGGTTGTCCCGGGACAGACATACTGATTTGCTGTTTAGAATTTCTTTACAATGGGATGTGGCTACTGATGAGCTTTTGAGGTAAAATATCTTTCTTTTTTAAATAGAGATGTTCAGGTGATATTTTCTAGTCAGCTTTTTACAGCTATACTGCATCACTTTCAAGTGTTTAAACATTTGGGTATTATGGCCCTTTAACATGAGTGTTTAAATTTCAGATGAACTTTTTGTTAGTGATTTAAAACAACATTCATACACTAAAGTAAGCCTCAATGATCCCTTGCAGTCTTCTGTATATGTATTGCTCTATACTCTACTCTATTACTCACAGTACTCTATAACTCCCATTGCCGCCCCCCGTCTCTGCAGATAGAACACCCCTTCAAACAGGAAAAAATTATGCACAAGCAGAAACTCAACCACTAGTGCAACATAGCTACTGTGAGCATCTCTCAGATCCGTTTCAGTATTGAGAAAAAAGGAAACTGCTTTCAGACCCATCTTGTGAGGAATTGCAGAATACAATGACACCACGTCTATGGTTAGCCAGCTTTCCCCCTCTTCCCAAGATATCTCATCAGTCAAGTTCAATACATGAGTTGTGTCTCTTACATAGCTAGGGAGTCTGCTAACTAGAGGCTGTAAAAAAGAGTCAAGACAATTTGACAGGGGTTCAAGCAGGGAGCCAATGCCCGACACTGTTGAGCAGCCCCTAACTTCCTCTAAACTCTTGTGCACTTTGGGTAGATGGTGGAAAATGGGTATGACAGGGTGCTGTACATAAAGGCTCTTAGCGGTCCTATGATCTATAATACCCATTTCCACACCATCATCCAATAGCGACAAGAGTTCCCTTTGGAACAGGTGCATGTGATTTCCACTCAAACGTGTATACACATCCGGATCATTCAGTTGGCGAAAAAGCCTCTGCTAGATAATTAACCTTATCCATTATGACCACACTTCCTCCCTTATCAGAATTCTTTATCACAATTTCCTTATTAAGTTGTAATGACTTAATGTCCTCCCTTTCTTTATACGTGATGTTAGTGCGTTCATTTGCATTACTGGATGACAACAAGGTTAAATCATCCAAAACCCTTTTATAAAAAAGCTCTAGTTAGGTGCCTCTTGTGTTAATGGGGTAAAACATGGATCTCGGTCTTATACGGCTTCCTGTATTGCGTGTGTAGGGTACATCTGGTGAATCACTAGTATCCAGACTTTTAAAGGAACATTAAACACTTTGAGATGGTTATATAACATGATTAATCATATATATATAAAAAATCTCTGCAATATACTTTCACAATACATTTTACCCATTTTCCTGTAATTCCATTATGAAATTGTGAGCATTTCAGTTCCTGTTAGAAATAGAAGTGTAGAACACTGTTATATTGCTCACAGCCATTGGCTACATACTCTAGTTACCTATTTATAACTGCCCCTAATTGGCCACAGCAGAGAAGGTAACCTAAGTTACAAGATGGCAGCTCTTATTGTTTTATAGACACTAAAACGTTACACTTTTTTGTGTGTCAATATTTAAACAGCTAAGGAAACTTTAAAAAATACATCTCCATGTTATTCTCAAACTAATCTTTTTTTTAATGCATCATTCTATCTAGCATTTATTTAGTGTTTAATGTCCCTTTAAGCGTCAGCAAGCTACCTGTTTCTTCAAAACTTAAGAAACCTATCTCATCCTGACCATTCTTTGTAACTTTTTGTTGTATTCATGTTAAAGGGACATTCCAACCAAAATTGGAATACACTTGGATACATTTCAGATTTGAATAGAAGCATTTTTGTAATATACATGTATTATCAAAAATGCTTCTAGTAAAAGCTATAGCTGTTTCAAATGAGTATCTAAGTATGCACCGTGCACCAGCATTTTAAACACAGTGCTTGCTCAGAGAGCCTAAGGTGCTTGTACCATCTGGTAATGACTCAATTTGTTAATTGCTGACATGATACAAGCCCCGCTGGCGCTCTGAGCAGCTGCAACACTTAAAATGCTGGTTCACTGAGAATATCTAGCTATGCTTCACATGCACGTGCATAGAAAAATGTTAATACTAAAACAGTTATAACTTTTAATAGAAGCATTTTTGCAAATACATGTATAGTGGAAATATGTTTCTATTTAAAGATGTAATTTATCTATGTGCATTTAAATTTTCATCGGAATGTCCCTTTAAAGCCATTCTCTTTAACAAAGGGTACATTTTTCTTAATTTTTTTTAACAATAACATTAAAGTTACGTTTGTTTTTTTCCAAAATAAAACGACTTTCCCATGCTTGTGATGCATCATGCCTCTTTCTACCAATGCATTATAGGAGTAATCTCTATCATGAAATAAGCAATTTATTTCTAGTCATCAGCTGGGTGCAAGCATTTCTTTTTAGCTCTCTTATAAACAGCAATAACAGTCCCACTCTCTCTTTTCACATTTTTATTTGCATGATGATATTTTTTAAGTTTAATTTCTAGTTAATTAATACACTACTTAGTAACAATGTTTATACAGCTTCTTTTTTAATTTGTCAAAAGCCATCTATTGTTACACTAGCCCTTTGGTTTAACAGATTGAGGTCCCTGGTATCCCCTTTAAAGGACCATTAAACTTGACATTTCAACAATGCATAAAATGTTTAATTATTGCAAGTGAAACATTATTGCAATATACATTTATTATTTATTTTGCAGCCTTTGCTATAAAATACATCTAAAAATTGCACTTGTTTCACTTTCTCCCAGGAAGGCTTGGGTTAAAACTTTTAGGCAATTTATGCAAGCTATTGTTTACTTTTCAATCCCTAAGCTTCTATGGTGTCACATGTTTTAAAAAGGTGTGCTTATCAGTTTTGCATAAACATTCATGATAGGAAATAGTAACTAATCAGTGCTAAACCACCTTAAAGGGAAAGAAAACTAAAAAAAAAAATATTTCATGATTTGGATAGAATATACACTTATACACAGCTACTCCCCTCCCTCTCTTCTACCCTCACCCCCATACTCACACACATTTTCATCTTTTCCCTCAGCACTGGTATATTTCCCTCATCTCTAAAACATGCACTGGTCACACCTATCCTCAAAAAAACTTCCCTCGATCCAACCTCCTCTTCCAATTACCGCCCTATTTCCCTACTCCCTCTTGCCTCAAAGCTCCTCGAAAAGCTAGTTTATGCACATCTATCCCATTTCCTTACACTAAACTCTCTTCTTGACCCACTGCAATCTGGATTTCTTTCCCATCACTCTACAGAGACAGCAATTGTCAAGGTTACCAATGACCTACTTACAGCAAAATCCAAAGGCCACTTCTCTCTGCTTATCCTCCTTGACCTGTCTGCAGCCTTTGACACTGTTGACCACCATCTTCTGCTCCAAACCCTCCAATCCTTTGGCATCTGTGACACAGCTCTCTCGTTGTTCTCTTCCTATCTGACTAACCATACATTTAGTGTAGCCTTCTCCGGAGCATCCTCTGCCCCCTTACCACTTTCTGTTGGGGTACCTCAAGGCTCTGTCCTTGGTCCCCTTCTCTTTTCAATCTACACGTCGTCACTAGGTTCCTTAATAAAGTCCCATGGGTTTCAATACCATTTGTATGCCGATGACACCCAAATCTACCTCTCTGCACCAGACCTACCTCCTTCCTTACTAACCTGTGTCACTAACTGTCTTTCTCACATCTCATCTTGGATGTCCTCTCACTACCTTAAGCTAAATCTCTCCAAAACTGAACTCCTTATTTTTCCCCCTTCTTCCAATGTCTCCACCCCCAAAATTTCTATAACTGTTGATAATTCCATCATTACCCCTACCCCGTACGCCCGATGTCTTGGGGTCACACTTGACTCAGATCTTTCCTTCACTCCTCACATTCAGTCCATGGCTAAAGCCTGCCGCTTCCACCTTAAAAACATTGCTAAAATTAGACATTTCCATACACAAGATACAACCAAGATTTTAATCTACTCTCTCATCCTTTCCCGCCTCGACTACTGCAACTCCGTCCTCTCTGGTCTACCTAGCTGCCGCATAGCTCCTTTACAATCCATTATGAATGCCTCTGCCAGGCTCATCTTCCTTACTTGTCACTCTTCATCTGCTGCACCTATCTGCCAATCCCTTCACTGGCTTCCTCTTGCCTCTAGGATTAAACATAAAATCCTCACCCTGACATATAAAGCTCTCAACTGCACTGCTCCCACCTACATCTCAGAACTTGTCTCTAGATACTCTCCCTCCCGTCCCCTTCGATCAACTCAGGATCTCCTCCTCTCCTTCTCTCTTGTTACTTCCTCACATTCCCGTTTACAGGACTTCTCCAGACTGGCCCCCATCTTGTGGAATTCCCTGCCTCGCTCCATAAGACTCTCCCCTAGTTTTAATAGCTTCAAGAACTCCCTAAAAACTCTACTATTCAGGGATGCATACAACCAACACTAACCTTTCCTAACTCCATTGCTTTCCCCTTGAACCCCTGAGAATGTAAGCCTATGGGCCCAGCTGTTTACAGATCGCTTCATAAGAGCCGACTACAACAGTGAAACTCTCGGCAGGGCCCTCTACCCACTTGACCCCTACAAAAGCTATCCTGTACACCCACTATGTTTACAGCGCTGCAGAATCTGTTGGCGCTCTACAAATACCTAATAATAATAATAAACAACTTTCCAATTTACTTCTATTTTCAAATTTGCTTCATTCTCTTGTTATCCTTTGCTGAATCAGCACCATTGCGCTACTGGCAGCTAGCTGAACACAATCTAGTTAGCCAATAACAAGAGACAAATGTGTGCAGGCACCAATCAGCAGCTAGCTCTCACTAATGTAGGATATGTGCATATTCATGTTTAACAAGGAATACCAAGAAAACTAAGCACATTTTAAAATAGAAATTAATTAAAAAGTGTCTTAAAATTACATGCTTTATCATGCAAGTTTATTAATTTTGACTTTTCTATCCCTTTAAGGGAGTACAAGAGGGCAGGCTTCCTCAGCCTGCACATGTGCAAACAGAGTTTGTGCTATATCTGAATATTAGTCTTGTGATTGGTCAGCAAGGGTTCTTTTGTTCTGGGGGACAGGGAAATCTGTAAACATACACATAAAAATATATTCATTTGACAAAATAAAGCTGCAGTTTTCATTGCAAAATTATTCTTATATATGAAGGTTCATAATCATGTAGTTTACAATTTGTGTTTAATGTCCCTTTAATGAGAGATAATATCACAACTGATTAATTAGATTAATATGATTACAACAAAGCAACCAAATGCATTGTACAGTTCCATATGGTTTTATCAACCATTAGTAACACAAAATAACAATCTAATAAAAATAAATTGAAATATCATGTTTATTTAACTGTAACATATTTACAGAAATACATCTGTAGAAGTTATATGGTTTACTAAAGTTCACATTAAAGGGACAGTCTAGTCAAAATTAAACTTTCATGATTCAGATAGGGCATGCAATTTTAAACAACATTCCAATTTACTTTTATCATCAAATTTGCTTTGTTCCCTTGATGGTATTTTTGAAAAGCTCCTAGGTAGGCTCAAACTCAACTAGAAAGTTGTTTAAAATGTAATGCTCTCTCTGAGTCATAAAAGTTTAATTTTGATATTACTGTCCCTTTAAGCGTATTTTTTTATTTGCATGAGAGATCCTGTTTCTGTTTTCTTTCACACTGCAACAGAATACTGCTTGAGTGTCCAGACACACTAGATCTCTGTGTAAAAATGTGATATAAAACCATTGTCTTCCATTCCCTTTCAGTGCCAGCCTGCACATTCCGTACTAACAGCATTAGCAGATGTAGTTTGGTTCTTAGGGTTTACATTTGTATTTGATTATTGCGTTTTTCTCCTATAGCTCTCCTCTCTTACCATAATCTGGGCACCTGTTGCAATTATTTTTCTTATTTTATAAAAAACAAACACATTACATATAACTTAATAACATGAAGTAGGCAAAATATATATTTAAAAAAGACAACTGTTCCAGCATATTCATTTTATAAAGGGTGTTGTTCACAGACAACAACTAAAGCAAAAATAATAGGTATAGTATATATATATATATATATATATATATATATATATATATATATATATATACATACACATACACATATATACACACATATACAAAAAAGGAAATGGACTGCACTCTCAAACCGGACTGAGTATGTGTGACCCTGCAAAACTCACAGCCCTGGACACTTACCAGCACTCACCGACCAGCTGTAGAGCTTTCAGTGACTCAGGTCCTTAACCCTAGACAAGCACACAGGGGAAATTACATAACAAAATTGTTAACACAACACACAGAATGTCTGGCACTCTTTTGCAAGCACACAGCTAGATTAAAAGCAAAATTAAAGAGTTAGTTTTAGCATTTGACCAAAGGGTGATAAGCCCAGAACCAAGTCAAATGCTGTAACTAACTCTTCCATTTTGCTTTTATTCTAGCTGTGTGCTTGCAAGACAGTACCAGACTTTCTATGGGCTAGATTATGAGTGGAACACAATATTGCGCGTACGCTAGCACAATATATGTGCTCCACTCATTAAAATCAGCGTTAATTACAGGTGGGGCGCAATGCAAATGTGACCTTGCGTTCGCATTGCCTAGAAACGAAGCCCTCACGAGAACATGCTACCATAGGCAAACAATCATGCGCAGTGCAGGGGGGAAATTGAGCTGCAATAAGAAAATATATATGTATATGCTTATATACATATATATTTATGTGTTTATATTATATGTGTATATAGCGAAAACACAGTGCCCTATTGACCTCCATGTTTTTTTTCTAACACCCCACATGCCCTCACTTTAACCCCTTATAACTGCTTTGTGCAGTTTAAAAAAAAAATGGTCATATATTTATTTGATGTTACTGTGCTGTCCTTTTTATTTGGGGGGCAATTGGGGCAACTTTGTTTCATTAACCAGGGGTCTGATCTCTGGTTAATGTTTTTTAGTGCTAAGTGTAAAAGTGAGTTCATGGTAGCATTAACTAGCCAATTGTAATGGCTGGTTATTTAACATTCGCTGGTAAATGGACAAATTTGCCTCTTTACCAGTGAACGTTAAGATAGCACCTCACTTAGAATCTAGTCCTTTGTGCACAGTCAATTTCTGTGTTTTGTATGTGTCTAGGGAAATTAAAAAATAGTCGGTGTCACCTGTGTTTGTATCTCAAGGAAGAGACCTTGACTTTGTCCTGGACCGATTAACATTTGGCCAAATGCTGTAACTAACACTTCCATTTTGCTTTTAATCTAGATGTGGGCACAAAAGAGGGTACCAGACTTTCTATGTGTTATATTTATGTAAAACTCATCATCCAAACAACACCATACCGACTTTGAAGCATGGTGGTGCTAGCATCATGCTTTGAGGCTACTTCTTTTCAGCTGGTTCAGAGGCTCTTGTCAAGGTAAATGGGATAACGAATAGCTCAAAATGTCAAGATATTTTGGCACAAATCCTGCAGGCCTCTGTCAGAAAGCTGAAGAAGAAGAGGAATTTTACATTCCAGCATAATAATAATCCAAAGTACACATCCAAATCGACCTAGGCATGGCTTCAGAAAAGGAAAAATCAAAGAGGCCCATTTATCAAGCTCCAAATGGAGCTTGAGGGCCCGTGTTTCTGTCTTCAGACTCGCCAGAAACAGCAGTTATGAAGCAGCAGTCTAAAGACCACTGCTCCATAACCCTGTCGCCTGCTCTGATGAGGCGTACAGGAATTGCCACAATTCAACCCGATCGAGTACGATCGGGTTGATTGACACCTCCCTGTTGGCAGCCGATTGGCCGCAAGTCTGCAGGGGGCGGCGTTGCATCAGCAGCTCTTGTGAGCTGCTGGTGCAATGCTGAATACAGAGAGCGTATTGCTCTCTGCATTCAGTGATGTCTGTCAGATCTGATCCACTCTGTCGGATCAGGTCCACAAGACATTTGATAATTCGGCCTCAAAGTCTTGGAATGACCAAAAGAGAATTGTACGTTGCAACAAAGTACAGCACCATTTATTTGCTAGTGCACCAACAGGTTCCCTTTTATTGGGAAGAACCACAAAACAGATGCAACGTTTCGGGCTAAAAACCCTGGTTTCTGTCTTTACATTTCACAAACCTGCAATTTTATAAGGGTGTGTAGACTTTTTATATTCACTGAATATCTGTGTATATCTATATCTATATACTGTATATCAATAGAGAGATAGGGGCATATTTATCAAGCTCCGAACGGAGCTTGATGTCCTGTGTTTCTGGCGAGCCTGCAGGCTCGCCAGAAACAGCAGTTGTGAAGCAGCGGTCACAAAGACTGCTGCTCCATAACCTGTCCGCCTGCTCTGAGCATATTGCTCGCCGTATTCAGCGAGGTCTGTCGGACCTGATCCGCACTGTCGGATCAGGTACGACAGACCTTGATAAATAGGGGCCATAGAGAGATAGATAGATGATAGATAGATAGATAGATAGATAGATAGATAGATAGATAGATAGATAGATAGATAGATAGATAGATATTGATTTATAATTTTCTTCTGTTCACTCACTGCATTTTGGTCATTCTTAAAGGGACAGTAAACATTAAAAAAAATGTTATATAATTCTGCACATAGTGCAGAATTATATAACATTACATTAGCCAAACGTTTTAAATCATAATATTGCCTTTTTATTTTTAAAAAATATCGCCGTTTTACAGACCCGCTCTCTGGGCTCTGCTGAGCGGGTCTGTTTTTTTTACTGAGCGCATCGGGCCAGCTGTATAGTCACAGCCCGGCCCGACCGCGCCATTAGACACAATGCAGCTCGCTCCCGCTGTCAGACAGAGCAGGAGCGAGCTGCATTGTGTCTAATGGCGCGGTCGGGCCGGGCTGTGACTATACAGCTGGCCCGATGCGCTCAGTAAAAACAACAGACCCGCTCAGCAGAGCCCAGAGAGCGGGTCTGTAAAACGGCGATATTTTTTAAAAATAAAAAGGCAATATTATGATTTAAAACGTTTGGCTAATGTAATGTTATATAATTCTGCACTATGTGCAGAATTATATAACATTTTTTTTAAGGTTTACTGTCCCTTTAAATAAATAAACTATTAGCATTTCTATTTTTTAAAGCATTGTTACTATACAGCATTTTTTTCAAACCACCCTAAAACTTGTACTGTATATAAATATATGTAAATATGCTGTATAACGTTTTGCAACAATACAAGCAAAAAGCAAGTAAATAGACTTCATATTCACATGAAGTTTGTGATACTATGTATCACCTCTTCTTGTTTACAAGTAAATATTCTCATGGACTTTATATGCTCACCATATATGTACAGCATAGTTAAAGCCTCAGAAACCATGAAAAGTATTTGTAGAAAACATATCTAACTTTTTGGCTTTTTCCTATAAAGCTAAGTTAGTTATACTATATGTTGTACGCCCTCATTTCTTGGCAGGATTCCCTTTCTCCAGCAATAATATTTCAGCATAAACTACAAACTGTAAAATAACTGGAAAGCAATCAATAATAACAGTTGGCAGTTGGCAAGTCTAGTAACCTGATTTTGACTGGGTAAAAAAGATGGATGTCGAGATATGGAGTAAGAACAGATAGGAGATGCAAAATATATGGAAGTAAAAAGATTTTTATTATACTGTGACAAACATTTTTTGTTTAAGGATTTTAAACAAATATATCTACATAATATCAACACCGTTTAAGGATATTTATTATTTTACTTAATACATTTATTTTATTTGTTTTATATAAATTTAAAATTGCTCCCTAGGTCTTTTATTATCTTTAACTACAAATATGAGACACGGATACTGATGTTAATGTTTAAAATCAAAGGAGCATAGAAGCTAGATATTAAATGAATGTGCCATTGTGATACCACTTCAAAGCACTATAAAGTTTAATGCGCATTAACCTATACAAGACAATACCCCTCCAGAACCCTTATCTGTGTGACCCTCAACTTCAATATCTTACATAATTCCTCTCCATTAACCCTTCTTATATATTTTCTAACAACGTAACTTCCAATACCTCCTAACATATGATTTTTTCATTCCCTCTTTTGAACCTTATGGGTATAGGCTTTCAGTTGACCATTTATCATCTGACCATCTGATCATCTTCTGGTAATAGGTTCAAGATTCCATCCCGAATTCCATGGGGTAGATTTACTATGGGTCGAGCGGATCAAGTCTGCTCAACCTCACTAAATGCCGACAGCATGCGCTGTCTGCATTTATCATTGCACAAGCATTTCTAGTAAAATGCTTGTGCAATGCCACCCCCTTCTTATCGGTGTCCAATGGGCCGCTAGCAGGGGGTGTCAACCATCCTGATCATATCGGGTTGATTTCAGTCTGCCAACTAAAAGGTGAAGTTAAGGAACAACAGTCTTACGACCGCAGCATCCACTGCTTAATAAATCTAACCCCAAATATCAATGGGTTAGATATACAGACGCTTGTAAGGCCGCAGATGGGGCTTCATTAAGGAGCGATCATGTTCAAATTTGAGGCTTGCTTCACTTGTCTTTTCTAGCATTTCAATAGTGGTTGTTCCCGCCATTAACATCTATAGTTGTGTTAAGTGCCCAGTACATAATATCTTGCACATCAAATGGAAAACCATTTGCAATACAGAAAATCCATATTAAACCACATCACTTGTCTCTTTTTATTAAGGTAAGTAGTCTAACCTTGCAAAGGCCAACCTTAATAAATGGAGCCCACTAAGTCTTTTGTTTTGTTTGCTGTAGTATTAGTGTTTAAATGAAGAAATACAAAAAATATTGCTGTAGGATATGTTTTAAAGTAATTTGTTAGTGTAAACTATAAAGAAACGTTTTTTAAACTTTTTGCAACATTGAATTAGTAGATAAGTCTTTATTTTCTTATGTGTTTATTGTTTTTTAAGCTGCACAATCTCATTTTCTTCTTTATATAACTACATTTTGAAAGCTGCCTGATTTTCAGGGGCTAGCCAAATAATAAGCTCTGCATGCTACAGGTGATATTAATACATATAGAAATGCCTATGAAGTATTACATTCTCATAGAAAAGAAAATAGTTGTGCAGAGAAATTGCCAAATTATTTATCTACTGCATTAAAATGAGTGGTTTAAAATTCACATTTAATAAAAGGTTAACGTCCTAAATAGAGTCCTGCCACGTGGCAGCAACGAGATAATAGATACACATACAAAAGGTCACGCAAAAAAAATTGTTTAAACTACCTAATCTAAGCTGGAAAGCAAATAACAGCATTTGCACACAGCTTTTAAAGAAAATTCTCTATTGCACTATTGTTTGCAAATAATTACAAAGGAGTTAAACTTATTGATAAAATCAGCTTCAGAGCAGCAATTTACTACTGGGAGATAGCTGAACACATCTGGCGAGCCAATGACAAGAAGGATATGTGTATAACCATTAATCACCAGCTAACAACCAGTAGTGCATTGCTTACACTGCTGCTCTTGAGTCTACCAAGATATGCTTTTTAACAAAGAATTTGAAAATAACTAATGCACATTCGTTAAGAAACACGGATATTTGTCTCATTTTAATGCAGCACGAAATTTAAAGATAACAAAGGAATAATGTTGAATTTGCCATTATTCATTTGCTTCCTTTAAACACTTCAAATTGCTTACTTAAAGGGACAGTCTAGTCAAAAACAAACTGCCATGATTCAGATAGGGCATGTAATTTAAAACAACTTTCCAATTTAGATTATCATCAATTTTGCTTTGTTCTCTTGGTTAAAAGCTAAACCTAGGTAGGTTCATATGCAAAATTATTAGCCCTTGAAGGCCACCTCTTATCTGAATTTATTTTGACATTTTTTCACAACTAGAGGGTGTTCGTTCATGTGTGCCATATCGATAACATTGTGTTCACGCCCGTGGAGTTACCTAGGAGTCAACACTGATTGGCCAAAATGCAAGTCTGTCAAAAGAACTGAATTAAGGGGGCAGTCTGCAGAGGCTTAGATACAAGGTAATCACAGAGGTAAAACTTATATTAACATAACTGTGTTGGTTATGCAAAACTGGGGAATGGGTTACAAAGGGGATTATCTATCTCGTTAAACAATAAAAAATCTACCGTAGACTGTCCCTTACAAGATCTGGAGAGCCACTCTAACCCGCTCCTCTTCTTCACAGAGCCCCAGTCGCACTAAAAGGAGTTTTAGTTTGGCGGATCCCAGGGCTTGCACTAAAGGAGATGGTCCTTTAGTGCAGGACCTGGGAACCGAAGGGTAATCCTCCTGTTAGTGCAGCCCATGCTCTGTGAATAAGAGAAGCAGGTTAGCTCTTCAGCACTCTTAGGAAAGTATTTTAGTCGATAAATAAGAACTTTTTCACCTGTAGTAGTGGAACATGTACATTAGTTTACCGAAAAACATAATTTATGCTTCCCTGATAAATTCACTTCTTTCATGGTGGTGTGAGTCCACGATCCATTATTAATGGGAATCACTCTTCCCTACCACTAGGAGGAGGCAAAGAATACCTAAGCTCAGGAACTCTATAAAACCCCTCCCATCTCACTGCCAACTCAGTCTGACGTATATCCAAGCCAAAGAGGTAGGAAAATAATCAAGAGCAAAGAAATAGGATTAGGGAAAAGAGATGTGCATAAGAAAAAAATCAGAAAAACCCAAGGTGGAGTCTCGTAGACTCTCACCACCATATAAGAAATTAATTTATCAGGTAAGCATAAATTATGTTTTCTTTCATAAGAGTAAGGCCCCTATTTAAGAAAGTCTGGTGGACCTGATCCCACAGTACGGATCAGGTCCGCCAGACCTTGCTGAATACGGCGAGCAATACGCTCACCGTATTCAGCATTGCACCAGCAGCTCACAAGAACTGCTGGTGCAACGCCGCCCCTGCAGACTCACGGCCAATGGGCCACCAGCATGGGGGTGTCATTCAACCCGATCGTACTCGATCGGGTTGATTTCCGGTGATGTCTGTCCGCATGCTCAGAGCAGTTGGACAGGGTTATGGAGCAGCGGTCTTTGTGACCGCTGCTTCATAACTGCTGTTTCTGGCCAGAAACACGGGGCTCCTAAGAGTCCAATATCCATTACTCCTGGAAACTAATACCTAAGCAGTGGAGTCCACGAGTAATTAAACACATAGGGTGGGATTTAAGAAACATCTTTTTTTCACTTGCAATCTAAATCCCAAAACCCCCCAAAAAAGGGCAAAAATTATGCAACGAAGAAATAACCAACAGGCAAATAATCATTCTGAAACAACTGCCAGATGATGCAGAAACACCAAAATGGTAGAAATTAAGAAAAATTAGGTGCCTTGCAAAGGGACAACTGAAGGCCTATTCCTAAACTGCCACAAAATGGCAATCAATCTAATAGAATGAACAGTAATCCAATAAGGTGGAGGCTAACCTACCTAAAAAAAAGACTTATGGAAAAGAAGTATCAACCATAGTAGCATCAATAAAATACTTTGAAGCCTAAACAACCAGTTTGATACAAACAGAAGATACACGCCTAGGAAAGAAAACCAATCTAGTCCTAAGAAACTGCCTTATCCTAAAAAACAATAAGATAAGAAAGATCACATAAAAGAGCAGATAACTCAGAAAACTCTTTCTAGCAGAAAAACAGCCAAAAGAAACAAAACCTACTGCATAGCTCCAGAAAGAGAAGCCTGCAAACCCCTAAAACCAGAATAAGACTCAAAGAACGAGAACATTGATAGCTAAAACTAGAACAAAGCTATGAATATCTGAAAGATTAGCAATCTTCCAAAGGGAAAAAATTGAAAGAGCTGAAATCTGACCCTTCAAAACTAACTGGCAGATAACCCAATATCCAAACCCTCCTGCAAAAAAAAGGAATTCTTAAAGAATGCTAGGAAAAAACCATGATACTTACATGAGGAAATAATGGTCTTCTAAACCTTATAATAAGACTTCATGAATACAGGCTCACAAACCTTTATCAAAGTCTCAATAACAGAATCAGAGAACATTCTCTGCATAAGAACTTGTTCAGTCTCCATGCAACCCAGCTTAGAGATTTGAGACCTGTTTGAAAAACAAGACCTTAAGACCAAAAAATCTGAAATGCAAAGGAAGAGACCCCAAAAAAGAGCAACTGGAAATCTGAACTAGATTTGCATACCAAAAAAACTGCAAAACCAAATTGGAGCAAATAGAAACACATATGCTTCTTATAGACTGATTAGGCAACCACCCGGGGAAAAAAACAGAGGTGGGATAAAACATGTCAATCAAAACACTGCTTGAGGATCCAAGGACCACAAACACTGTTTGAGGATTCAAGCACCTCACACAGTACCTGGAAAGTCAAAGACTTAAAAAAGGGCCATCAGAACTATCTCTGGGAGACCACAAAGATCCAAAATCTGATAGAAGATATCTAGATGAAGAGATCACTCTCCTGGATACCAAGACCAACAACTGAGAAAAACTGTTTCCCACTTAATCCCTCCAGGAATATGAACAGCAGAAATTAAATAACAATTAACTTCTGCCCAGGAAACAATTCACAATATTTCCCTCATGGTCAGGGAACTGAGAGTTTCCCCTTGATGATTGACATATGCTACTGCTGAAACATAGACAAACTGAAATCAGAAATAAGACTCCAACAGAGGCCAACTCTGAAGGACTCTGAAAATTTCACAGACTTAAAAAATATTAAAAGGAAACCTCACCCCCGAGGAAATCAAAAAAACTCTTGATTTCTCTGAGAGTCCCAGGCGGCCTCTCACCCTGAAAGACTTACAGACCCAGTAGGATGAACAAAAGAAGCCCCCTGCAAAAAAAGCTGAAGATACAGCCACCAAAACAGAGACTGTCTCGATCTGAAATCTAGATGAATCCTAGAAATAGCAGAGTAAGATCCCTGTATCACTGCCGAAGCATACAAAACTGAAGAGGCTTCATGAGAAAGTGAGCAAAAGGAATAGCATTCAACATGCAACCTAACACCTCCATGCAAAGAGCAACTGAGGGAAAAGAAAGAAACAGAAGGTTTAGATAGGTGGGCACTGGATTCATACTCCTTAAAACTGTTAAAAAAAAAAAAAAAGATTGATGGAAACTGAATCTGAGACACATCAATCTTAGTCTGGGAAACCAGCAAACTCTTTGGAAGAAAATATTTTTCCAACCATGAAGCTGAAGAAACAACAACTATTTGAACCAAAACATTATCCAGAAAAGGAAACACTGCAATAACCTGAGTTCTGATTGCAAACAAAATGGTACCCAAGACTTAGGAAAATATTCTGGGAGCTGAACCCAGGCCAGACAGTAGAGCAGCAAACTAAAAATGCTAGACCAGAAAGACAACCCTAGGAAACTAATGATGTTCCTAAAGAAAAGGAACATGAAGATAAACATCCCATTGTTATATATCCTAGGTTACAATGTTATTGAATTCTATCCAAGCAGTAGCATCCAACGTGTTATATATTTATACGTAACAATATTTTGACTAATGGAATTATAAATATTAATAATCAATCATAAAATTATCGTCAGCAATATCAATTCGGATGTGGTAGAATTTGTCAATACACTCCAGTGAAACGTTATATAATCTCTGTAGTGTATTCCGAAATGCTAATGAGATATCTAGAGATGATGACAATAATATTATCATGAACATTAATATTTAATCTCAAATTAAATAAATTCCTGAGTTCTGACCAGTTAATCTCTATAAACACATTGATTATATTTATTCAGAAAATAGTGTATTAATTATGAACAAATATATATGTCTATTATCCCATGAATGAACAAAACACTTCTATAAATTAACCTTAACTCAAAATGAATTAAAGGTACCTCAGTATTATGGACACAATCGGCTAGATTTAGAGTTCTGTGGCCAAAGGGGTGCGTTAGCTACGCTGGCTTTTTTTCTCCCGCACCTTTTAAATACCGCTGGTATTTAGAGTTCACAGAAGGGCTGCGTTAGGCTCCAAAAAGGGAGCGTAGAGCATATTTACCGCCACTGCAACTCTAAATTCACGCGGTGCTTACGGACGTGGCCAGCTTCAAAAACGTGCTCGTGCACGATTTCCCCATAGGAAACAATGGGGCTGTTTGAGCTGAAAAAAAACCTAACACCTGCAAAAAAGCAGCGTTCAGCTCCTAATGCAGCTACATTGTTTCATATGGGGAAACACTTCCTAAGTCTGCACCTAACACCCTAACATGAACCCCGAGTCTAAACACCCCTAACCTTACACTTATTAACCCCTAATCTGCCCCCACTAGGATTTATTTTACAGGTAATTTTGTAATTATTTTAACTAGGTAACTATTAAATAGTTATTAACTATTTAATAGCTATTGTACCTGGTTAAAATAAATACAAAGTTGCCTGTAAAATAAATATTAATCCTAAAATAGCTACAATATAATTATTATTTATATTGTAGCTATATTAGGGTTTATTTTACAGGTAATTATTTAGATTTAAATAGGAATAATTTATTTAATAAGAGTTAATTTATTTCGTTAGAATAAAATTATATTTAACTTAGGGGGGTGTTAGGGTTAGAATTAGCTTTAGGGGTTAAAAAATTTATTAGAGTAGCGGTGAGCTCCGGTCGGCAGATTAGGGGTTAATACTTGAAGTTAGGTGTCGGCGATGTTAGGGAGAGCAGATTAGGGGTTAATACTATTTATTATAGGGTTATTGAGGCGGGAGTGAGGCGGATTAGGGGTTAATACATTTATTATAGTAGCGGTGCGGTCCGGTCGGCAGATTAGGGGTTAATAAGTGTAGGTAGGTAGCGGCGACGTTGGGGGCGGCATATTAGGGGTTAATAAATATAATATAGGGGTTGGCGGTGTTAGGGGCAGCAGATTAGGGGTTCATAGGGATAACGTAGGTGGCAGCGGTGTGCGGTCGGCAGATTAGGGGTTAAAATTTTTTAATAGAGTGGCGGCGATGTGGGGGGACCTCGGTTTAGGGGTACATAGGTAGTTTATGGGTGTTAGTGTACTTTAGAGCACAGTAGTTAAGAGCTTTATAAACCGGCGTTAGCCCAGAAAGCTCTTAACTACTGACTTTTTTCTGCGGCTGAAGTTTTGTCGTTAGATTTCTAACGCTCACTTTAGCCAAGACTCTAAATACTGGCGTTAGGAAGATCCCATTGAAAAGATAGGATACGCAAATGGCGTAGGGGGATCTGTGGTATGGAAAAGTCGCGGCTGCAAAGTGAGCGTTAGACCCTTTCCTGACTGACTCCAAATACCAGCGGTAGCCCAAAACCAGCGTTAGGAGCCTCTAACGCTGGTTTTGACGGCTACCGCCCAACTCTAAATCTAGGCCAATATTTCTATAAATTAACCTCAACTCAAAATGAATCACTTATTAAATATCAATCAGGAATAATACTAGAATAATTTATAAACAGCCAGAAAGTTTAATCAATCCAATATATATAGCATATTTAACAACGTTTGTATTTACCTATGTTCAAATCTCACAATGAAATCTTAGCTTAAAGGGACAGTCAAGTCCAAAAAAATCTTTCATGTTTCAAATAGGGCATGTAATTTTAAACAACTTTCCAATTTACTTTTATCACCAATTTTGTTTTGTTCTTTTGGTATTCTTAGTTGAAAGCTAGACCTAGGAAGGCTCATATGATAATTTCTAAGCCCTTGAAGGTCGCCTCTAATCACATGCTTTTGTATTTGCTTTTCACAGCAGGGGAGAGCTAGTTCAGGTAAACCCTATAGATAACATTGTGAGCACGCCCGTGGATTGTGGCAGACACTGCACTAATTGGCTAAAATGAAAGTCAAAAGATAATAAATAAAATGTCATGTGATCAGGGGGCTGTCAGAAGATGTTTAGATACAAGTTAATCACAGAGGTAAAATGTGTATTATTATAACTGTGTTGGTTATGCAAAACTGGGGAATGGGTAATAAAGGGATTATCTATCTTTTAAAACAACAAAAATTCTGGTGTTGACTGTCCCTTTAACTTCCACAATCTAATGGAATTTCCAGGGAAATATAATTTACTATTTTTAACCCAATATAATCTAATATACTTCACTTAAACCCAGAGATTGTTACACAATACTAACAATTCAACATATATCAATTAATCTAGCATAAGATAACTTCTTATTTAGCCACAATAATATCACAATAACTACAAATAACTTATGACATAAATCCTTTCTTAATAATAATATTTAACACTAGTACACTTACTACCCTGGTTTAATTAATATTAAATAAGAATAAGATACCTTTTAATTCACAGCTGCAGCTATACTATGCTATAACAAATTTGAACTGCTGGTGCACTGATAAATGCCGAGAGCATATGCTGTCGGCATTTAGCAATGTGCAGCGGACATGATCCGCAATATCTGATCATGTCCGCTCGCACAATAATAAACAGGCCCCCTAATCAACAGAACCAAACCTCTTTCTCTGAGGATAAAGTGGCTCCATGATTAGAAACATTGACCCCAGCAGGCTTAGAGCTGATAGAAGGTTAATTCTTACCTGACATTTTACGCTTACTTGAAAGAGGCATGGCCACCAACATTTCAGACAAAGAAGGATTCAGTAGGATTCGCCTGTAAAAAAAACTAACTGAATAGATAGGTCAGAATACATTAGAATAATAATACATTTATTGTATAAATTAATCTGAGATTAAAACCTCATCTTAAAGCCAATATAAACACTTAAGGAGAAGTGTTGAAATGACCTAGCTTCTAAGGCAGATTAAAAAAATTACTAAAAAAAAAATACTAAACAGCAATATCCCCAATCCAAAAATGCTTTAACGAAAAGGAAACACTTACACCTTCTGAAAAAGAAATATAAATAAAAAAAAATTAGAAAAGCAGAGATGAGGTAGAACACAGTTTACCTGTTATCTAAATTGCGTATAGAAGAAAGGAGGCGTGTGTCAAACTAGCATAATATAAAGTAAAAAAGCGAGCCAAAACATACACCATCACTCGAATGCACACAGGCCTGAAAGCCAAAATGCGTCAACATGCATGCATCAAAAAAAGGATGCACCTGGAAAAAAACAAAGTGCATTTTAAAAATAAACGCCAGCAAAAGTCTATTAAGCGTACAAAAATATAGTTCAAAATTATAAGTACTTAATAATAAATGGGAATTACCTAAAACATATATAACTGTACCAAGGTCATATACTACATATATAATAAATATATATATATATATATATATATATATATATATATATATATATATAACAATAGCGAAACAGGCTTATAGAGTGCCAAATATAAGATTAAAATATAAACTACTTACCAATATGCACTCTGCTACTGGAGGAAAACTGTAGGAAGCCAAAACCAGTGCTGAAACATCAGAGGATCTGGAATAGGAGTATATTGACAAACCAACAGAAGGAGGAGATGGGCAAGTGTGACATCCGTGAAAATGCTTGTGACTAAATCCCAATAGGTGAAATATATTCCACTACCTATAGTCCAAATGTATCCCTCTAACAATCACCAACAGAGGCTTCCTAGAGTTTCTGGGGTTTGGGAATCTTTGCCTCCTAGTGGTAGGGAAGAGTAATTTCCAGGAGTAATGGACAGTGGACTCGCACCACCATGGTGGGTATTCAAAACGAATACCGTACACGTCGCCACATATTCGAAATTCAAAGTATTTTAAATATTCTGAACGAAAGATTCAGACGAACCGAACATTTTTCCAATGCACATGTCTAGTCTGAACCATGACAAATTATTTGGAATTTCATTTCTCTTTAAGCAAGATTTGCATATATTTTTATACAAATACTGAAGCCTGGAAGGTAGTCATTGGGAAGGGGACTTGTGAGATCTTAGGATAATTATTCTTAAAAGGGACACTGAACCCAATTTTTTTTTGTGATTCAGATAAAACATCCAATTTTAAGCAACTTTCTAATTTACTCCTATTATCAAAGTTTATTCATTCTCTTGGTGTCTTTATTTGAAAAGCAAGAATGTAAGTTTAGATGCCGGCCCATTTTTGGTGAACACCCTGAGTTGTTTTTGCTGATTGGTCGATAAATTCACCCACCAATAAACAAGTGCTGTCCAGGGCTGAACCAAAAATTGTCTGGCTCCTTAGCTTAGATGCCTTCTTTTTCAAATAAAGATAGAAAGAGAATGAAGAAAAAATTATAATAGGAGTAAATTAGAAAGTTGCTTAAAATTGCATGCTTTATCTGAATCATGAAAGAAAAAATTTCGGTTCAGTGTCCCTTTAGCAGGTCTCGGACCGGTACCCCAGACTGGGTATACCCGCTAAACTCAGCTTCCTCCCACCAAACGCCAACCCATGAACCTCCACTGGATACTTTCTGCTATTAGAATAACGGCCGCTGCAAGTTGTTATAGCTACCCCCAAGAACATTAGCCAAGACTGAATGCTTGAGGGTCAAAATAGGAACTGCTTTATTGCACAGAAAACACAGCTTTTATACATTTCCAACAAAAGGGGGGTAGTTATAACATATTATACAATGAGACAAACATCAGACAATGGTTAGTTAAACAAGATTCTAATCACATCCTGACTTACAAAAGGACAATGGATGACTCACACAATAACATAAAGACACTTCACACCTAGACTAGATATACAGACACATAACAGCAGGAGGTCTCAGCATTATATTGTCTGTGCTGTGTGTAATCTCCTGCTCTGTCTCACACTTAGACTAGATATACAGACATATAACAGCAGGATGTCTCAGCATTAGATTGTCTGTGCTGTGTGTAATCACCTGCTCCGTGTCTCACACCTAGACTAGATATACAGACACATAACAGCAGGAGACCTCAGCATTAGATTGTCTGTGCTGTATGTAATCTCCTGCTCTGTCTCACACCTAGACTATATATACAGACACATAACAGCAGGAGGCCTCAGCATTAGATTGTCTGTGCTGTGTGTAATCTCCTGCTCTGTGTCTCACCCCTAGACTAGATATACAGACACATAACAGCAGGTGGCCTCAGCATTAGATTGTCTGTGCTGTGTATAATCTCCTGCTTTGTGTCTCACACCTAGACTAGATATGCAGACACATAACAGCAGGATGTCCCAGCATTAGATTGTCTGTGCTCTGTGTAATCTCCTGCTCTGTGTCTCACACCTAGACTAGATATACAGACACATAACAGCAAGAGGCCTCAGCATTAGATTGTCTGTGCTGTGTGTAATCTCCTGCTCTGTGTCTCACACCTAGACTAGATATACAGACACATAACAGCAGGAGACCTCAGCATTAGATTGTCTGTGATGTGTGTAATCTACTGCTCTGTGTCTCACACTTAGACTAGATATACAGACACATAACAGCAGGATGTCCCAGCATTAGATTGTCTGTGCTGCGTGTAATTTCCTGCTCTGTGTCTCACACCTAGACTAGATAAACAGACACATAACAGCAAGAGGCCTCAGCATTGGATTGTCTGTGCTGTGTGTAATCTCCTGCTCTGTGTCTCACACCTAGACTAGATATACAGACACATAACAGCAAGAGACCTCAGCATTAGATTGTATGTGCTGTGTGTAATCTCCTGCTCTGTGTCTCACCCCTAGACTAGATATACAGACACATAACAGCAGGAGGTCTCAGCATTAGATTGTCTGTGCTGTGTGTAATCACCTGCTCCGTGTCTCACACCTAGACTAGATATACAGACACATAACAGCAGGAGGTTGCAATAAGCTCAAACATTCTGAGTCTAGGGGAGGTGGTTGGAGCAGGCAATACTCCAACAAAACACAGGCTGTCACCTTATACTCCACCAAAACACAGGAATCCGAACTCTGTATCAGTTCCCTCCAGTCCTCAGAGTCTCTGGGAAATCATGGAAACTGTGTAAACCTGAATCCAGGGTAAAAGTACTCCAAATGTACCCTGGGCACCCACCTCCCAAATCACAGAATCCCCTCAAGTTGGTGGGGAGGAGGCTGGCCTGCAGTCCTCTCCAAGTACAAAAGCAACAGAAGCTTCTGTTACAGTCCCTTTAATAGATATTAATATTAAATGCTTTATTAGAGACCCTGCCATATGAGGTAAGTTCAGCAAATATTTCTGGGATGTGGGTGGGTGGGTGGTTAAAAGCTAGTGGTCAGTGGCCTACCACTTATCTGTAGGTGGGAGCATGCACGGGAGGAGAAGGTTTATAAGTGGATGGTCAGGGATATGGGTGGTCAGTAGATGTGTCAGGAAATAAATGGGCATGTCAGGGTGTTACTTGGTAAGTGCTATAAAATCGGGACATCAAGGAACTGAGGGGGGCAGCTGGACAATCTCATAGGATGCAGCACATTTGGGAGGTAAGTTTTTAAGGAAAGGATATTAAGAGAAAGAAGTCAATTTAATAACAGAAAAACATTGTAATGTCTCTTAAAATTACATGCGCTATCTGAACCAAGAAAGTTTAATTCTGACGTTAATTTCTCTTTAACACTGTACAAATTTTTTTTAAGAATTAACATTATCTTGAATATGTTCATCTAATTAAAATTAAATGGTTGTAAACGATTGCCCTGGCTGAGAATATTATCTACTTTATTTACTTATTGTATATATTTAATAATTATTTCTGCTTTTAATGTGTTGATTTCATTTAAGTCATCAAGTCATATGATTTTCTTTGCTCTTCCTCTACATTTTGGAGAATCATTCTTTTTTAAAGGGATGGTAAACTCACTATGGTTTCAATTACTAATCTAGATAGTCATAGTCTATATTTATGTCCTATGCAATTTCCATCTCAACATCAAATAGCAATTTACCAATTTTTTATCCTATTCAGAATGTCTCCGTTCCGTAAACTCGTCCGCCCACCGTGACGTCACATTGATCTCCACTGCCTGTGCCCAATCATCTCTACAGTCGCTAGACAGGCTGTTCGCTATATACTTCTTAGCGCATGCGCAATTGTCATCATTTTCGACGATACTACCAACCAATAAGAAGCTTTAAAATACGGAGACGACTTTGCGCGTGCACGCTCTATTTCACGCATGCGTTTTATTTCATTTTTCACACGGCACTCTCTGCACTCGAAAGTAAGGAATGTATTGTATACTTTTAGTTTAGGATACATTCCTTACTTGGAGCAGTGCCAGTAAGTACTTCACACTAATTTATAGTGTCACTAATTTTGTTCGTAAAATAAATGAAATTTGTTCTCTGTTGTTTTAATCAGGATGTAATGCACTGATGAGGTTATACAGAGCAATGTTCATTGATATATTTTGCTAATGACTAGTTGTGATGATAATGGGTATTTACTATGTTATATTGATTGTTTTCCTATCAATCGATATATTTATTAAATAACAACATTTATGTAGTGATATATAAACTATATTTATACATATAGATGTTTATATTTATATAGATATCTATAAATATATAAAAATATATATATCTAATTAGAGATATATCTATCTATGAATATTTTTATAAGTATATATCTCTATATATATGTATATATATATGTAGCCAAATATATATATAGATATAGAGATATATAAATATATATATATATATATATATGTATATATACCTCTATTTAGAAATATATATATATATATATATATATATAGATATATATATATATATATATATATATATATATAAAAAAAAATATAAATATATTTATATATATATACATATATATATATATATATATATATATATATAATATTTTGTTGTAGGTGTGTGCACTCTCACTATCTGTCGCCAACCGCCAGGGTGCTATAAGGATATTTCAATAGTTTTCAGATAGGATAAGCACTCACTGGACTTCAGCCGTCTGTGTTATAAACGATTTTATTAGTGACGTTTCGGGACAAAAAGCAGTCCCTTCCTCTGACAAACAGCAATACAAAATGACAAACTTATAAAGGTGAATAAAACCCTCCCCTGTGTTCAAAACCAATCAATGTGATCTGCGTGTTAGGACTGGAGAAACAAGTCTCCTGATAGGCTAGAGACCAAAAGTCAAGCAAGATGATAGGATTAAAAAAGTGTTATGACTCATCTGACCACGTGATAAACGGACTGTTTTGATTGGCAGATCGGGCTAGGTTATTTGTGTGGAGTAATGCCATTGGCTATTCTTGTTGTGCAAATTTATGCCATACGAGCCTCACTCTATATTATGATGTATACTCTTGATCATCTCTATAAGGTTATTTACTATTTGCTGACCTAGGACGTTATTTTAAACACATTTGCATACACATTTTTCACTTTTAATTATTCACATCAATAGGCACTTTGTTTGACATTTTTTTAATCCTATCATCTTGCTTGACTTTTGGTCTCTAGCCTATCAGGAGACTTGTTTCTCCAGTCCTAACACGCAGATCACATTGATTGGTTTTGAACACAGGGGAGGGTTTTATTCACCTTTATAAGTTTGTCATTTTGTATTGCTGTTTGTCAGAGGAAGGGACTGCTTTTTGTCCCGAAACGTCACTAATAAAATCGTTTATAACACAGATGGCTGAAGTCCAGTGAGTGCTTATCCTATCGGAAAACTATATATATATATATATATAAATAAAAAAAAGAGGACAGATATATATATATATATATATATATAGAGAGAGAGAGAGAGAGAGAAATATATACAAACATTGAGAAATATATTGAAATATCAAAGTAAGACTGAATTTTCCTATAGATTTATAAACAAGAATTAGATAACATCAAAATCTAAATAGAATAAGATATCAGTTCTTGAAATATTATAAATTTCAATTTACAATATTATTTATATGCTTTCGAAATAAAAAAATGTATGTACATTTCATATATAACGTTGTTATAAAAACGTTTATCATTTGTTTTAGATAGAGAATAGATCATAATGATATAATAATACATAATTGATAATATTTAAATAATTACATTATTTATAATATATAAACAGAACAATTATTATGGCCAATAATAACCTTTATGCAGATCACTCTAACACCCGATAGACAGCAAATGAGTGCGCGTTACAAATGTGACAAGTAGACATTGACTGTCACGAGTCAATGTTTACTTCATAGACGTAAGGGAAACAAATGCGCATGCGTTTTCATGAACGAGCACATAGGATGACGTAAGTAGAGGGAGGAGAGAGGAGTAAATAGAAAGCTTCGTTACGGACATGTAAGAGGGGCGGAGCGAGGCGAGGAGCTGCGTTGCAAACATGAGAAACAAATAATAGTAAGAATAGTGATAATTTACATTTGAAAATTAAAAAATAATAATGCGGTTTGACATTACATAACATTAACAATGATAATATGTCATTTACAAATAAAAGAGTTTACCATCACTTTAATGTCAAGCGCATTATCAATAGAAATATGACAAAGATTATAAGCCACATATTTTTCAAAATATTCAAAATATTAAAGGAATGTAGAAGATATCAGCTTTTTAATTATTAAAGGCTCTTTTTAATATGCACTAGAAGTTTTTGTTCTGGGATTCCCACTATAAAAATACTTTTATCTTTTAGCATATTTTTTTCTGACCTATTGCCAGAGTAGACGGAGGATAGTACAGACTTCCTTTTTTCATAGACCACACAAGTTGTTTCTACTAACTGATGCCAGTGTACAGTGCATCGGTTTACAGGAATAAACACACAAAATATTTTTTTGAGTTAAAAAAAATACGTTTGCTTCATGGTTATGCTGTGCTGTCACAGGCTGCATAAAATATCAAATCACTGTAATAATTACCCAAACAGCCACATATTAGACTAGATTACAAGTGGCCTGCTAATGTAAGCGCGCATGAAATATAAGAATTTTGCTGGAGCGTTAATTTGCGTTTTTATAACAAGTTGCAAGTAAACGTGAATGCGATAGCACAATCGCATTTAACACACATCAGGTTATCGCGACTAAAGACCTTGCGTAAAGGGTTAGGGATCAATTAAAAGTTGCACCAAACACAACATACTGTATATACATTAACATATACAGTTACACTCATGGAAACACTATCTGATAAAAAGTATTCACATCAATATTAATTTATAATATTTATAAGGGTTCAAAGGTATATGGTATATGGCCATGTACTTGGCTGCAAAAGAGAGAGAGAGAGAGAGAGAGAGAGAGAATGAATATATATATATATTTATGTGTGTATGTCTCAAAAATAATGCCAAGATAATATTTAATAAAGTGTTTTACTGTGTATTTACTGTAAATGTTTCTCATCCCAATGTTCTTCACATACATAAATATGTAATTTTAATTGTAAATGAAAAATTATTTATATATATATATGTTTATACCTATATCTGGATGTCTATTCCTATAGATATATAGACATAGATATATATTTTACATTATCAGATATATACAGAAATATATATTTTATAATAAAAAAAATGAAAACAAATTCTATGTTAAGAACATAGGAATATAAAATATGTGTAATGCGCTTCAAGCGTTAAGTCTAATGTGGTATTGGTCATCTTAAAGTGCATTATTGAAATATTAAATATTATTACTGAAAAATTATTATAGATACTGTAAAAAATTCTAAACAAGCCATAGAATATATATATATATATATATATATACACACTGTATATATATATATATATATATATATATTTATTTTTTTCTACAGTATCTATAATCATCTTTAATAATTATTATTAATATTTTTTTAATACAAATTTTTAATATTTCAATAACGCGCCTTAAAATAACAAAATTTTTATGTGTGCTATCCTGACACTGCGTTAAACATAAAGCGTTAAACACTAAACGTGTCCTCAGGGGCGGACTGACAAGTCAGGTAAATCAGCCCTTGTCCGAGTCCCTCGCATCTTAAGGGGTCCTAACCCCATGCATGATGATACTTTAGCAGCCAATAGTTTGTTTTTTATTAAAATTACAATAATTTTTTTTTCTCCTTTGGATTTTGTACTGTCTGGGGGTAGGAGGGGGGGAGGTCGGTGGGGGCCCTCTCCCGTCACGTGTGCGGCCGGTAGTAGTGGGTGATAGATTACCCTGTTCTGACTCCTGTTCAGCTCCACCCATGCACCGGCCGTGCACACACTAACGCAATTTTAGCTGTGCAGTACTTCTTAGAAGAGGCACAGTTACAGCAGCAGCCAGTATAGCAGCGTGTGGGCACGTGGTAAACTGCAGGAGCCTAGGACTGATCAGTCAGGCAAGAGAAGGTGCCTCAGCCGTCGGAATCCAGATCATAATCTCTGAGATCTCATTAGTCTCAACAGTGAGAGGTGCAAGTGCAACCGTGCAGGGTGTGCAGCCTGTGTGAGGGGGTGGGAGGGTGCAGTGTGCATATGCTTCTGCTTTATTCCACGGTTTCCACCAATTGTGTAGTTGCTGCTGTACAGAGCAAACACTTCAGAGCAGGGGTCTCAAGTCTCAAAGTACCGGTTACATGTGGCCCGCCCCCGCCGGACGATGCCAGTTTAGAAAATTTAGCCAGGTGCAACATGATCCTTTATAGGTAGCCATGTGCAGCAGGATCCTTTCTAGTGAGCCAGGTGTGGCTGAATCCCACATTTAGAGATGGGTGGAATAAGATGCTCCTCCAGAGTCAACAAGAGTTGTGATAGAGTGGCCCCAGCAGAGAGGTGCTCGTTTACATACACAGATTAATTAGAGCAGCCTTGTGTCTGGTGTGGACAGTGTGTGTCTGAGGGAACCTCTATAATATACATTTGTATATAAGTACTGGGGAGGGGGCTGTGTGTGACAGAGGGAACCTCTATAATATATATCTGTATATAAGGAACTGGGGAGAGGGCTCTGTGTGTGACAAAGGGGACCTCTATAATATATATCTGTATATAAGGATTTGTTGTGGAGGTGGCTGTGTGTGTGACAGAGTGAACCTCTACAATACTGTATACACTATATATCTGTATATAAGGAACTGGGGAGGGGGCTGTGTTTGTGACAGAGGGAATCTCTATAATTTATATCTGTATATAAGGATCTGGGGAGGGGTCTGTATGTGTGACAAAGGTGACCTCTATAATATATATCTGTATATAAGGTTTTGTGGAGGTGGCTGTGTGTGTGACAGAGGGGACCTCTATAATATGTATCTGTATTTACGGATCTGGGGAGTGGGCTGTGTGTGTGATAAAGGGAACCTCTATAATATATATCTGTATATAAGGAACTGGGGAGGGGGCTGTGTATGTGACAGAGGGAAGCTCTCTTTAATAGTATATACAGTATCTATATATAAGTAACTGGGGAGGGGGCTGTGTGTGTGATAAAGGTGACCTCTATAATATATATATGTATATAAGGATTTGTTGTGGAGGTGGCTGTATGTGTGACAGAGGGGACCTCTATAAAATATATCTGTATTTAAGAATCTGGGGAGTGGGCTGTGTGTGTGACAAAGGGAACCTCTATAATATATATCTGTATATAAGGAACTGGGGAGAGGGCTGTGTATGTGACAGAGGGGACCTCTCTATAATATATTTCTGTATATAAGGATCTGGGTTGGGGGCTGTGTGTGTGACAGAGAGAACCTCTATAATATACTGTATGTCTGTATATGAGGAACTGGGGAGGGGGCTGTGTGTGTGACAGAGAGAACCTCTATTATATATGTTTGTATATGAGGAACTGGGGAGGGGGCTGTGTGTGTGACAGAGAGAACCTCTATAATATATGTTTGTATATGAGGAACTGGGGAGGGGGCTGTGTGTGTGACAGAGAGAACCTCTATAATATATGTTTGTATATAAGGAACTGGGGAGGGGGCTGTGTGTGTGACAGAGGGAACCTCTATAATATATCTGTACATAAGGATCTGAGTAGGGGGCTGTGTGTGTGACAGAGAGAACCTCTATAATATATGTCTGTATATAAGGAACTGGGGAGGGGGATGTGTATGTTAGAGCGGGGACCTCTATAATATATCAGATATATACTATTATAGAGAGGCCCCCTCTGTCACACACACAGCCTCCTACCCAGATCCTGCTGATTGGTGGCTGCATATATATACTGATTGTCATTGGCTCACCCATGTGTTCAGTTAGAAACCAGTAGTGCATTGCTGCACCTTCAACACATGATACCAAGAGAATGAAGCACATTTGATAATAGAAGTAAACTGGAAAGATGTTTAAAATTGTATGTTCTTCCTAAAATTATGATTTTTTGGGGGGTTTCATGTTCCTTTAAAGATTAATTTTTTAATTAACTCTCCCTTTAAAATTGATTTCTCTAAATCTGCTCTGGTTTCAGTTAAAATGAGGATAGTTTTATCTTTATTTAGTATAGACGCATACGTATAGGATCATGCATCTCTTATTTAAAGGAAATATACAAATTAATGATTTTACCTCTTTAGCTGCCAGTAACAAGTGATGTTACCCACTTGTCTACTCCTCATTACTTTCTGCTCAATACTGTAGTGCATATAGGCATGGGTTTTTTTTAGTTGTTGCCATCAGCACTTGTTAATTTGCAATATTTAATTCTTATTAAAAGTATTTAAGAAGAATATTGTCAATTTATATGGCAATTAAAAACTTGGTGAGGGAGGGGCATATAAGGTGGGAGGGGCAAGTGATGTGGGAGGTGCACATGAGATGGGAGGGGTTATAGGGTGGAGGAGGGGCAGAGGAGGTAGGTAGGTAAGTGGAGCAAAGAGAGGGTGGGGGGCCCTGCCACACCTTTGCCCGGGGGCCCTGGTTGGTCTCAGTCGCCCCTACATGTCCTTTATGCTTCCTTCACAAAGATAAATCTGCCCGATTCCAGGTCATCTGATTTTCATCTTTGCCCAACACCTGGTCATCTAATAGTTAGATGCAGACCTGGAGAGGCCTACAAGCCAAAGTTTCTCGCACCCACTGTGATCATCGGTAATGATCTGGGGGTGCTTCAGCAAGGCTGGAATCAGGCATATTTATCTTTATGACGTATGCATGAATCAAGCCACATACAAGGCTATCCTGGAAGAAAACTTGCTTCCTTCTGCTCTGACAATGTTCCCCAACTCTGATGATTGTTTTTTTCAGCAGAACATTGCTCCATGCCACACAGCAAGATCAATCAAAGTGTGGACCACCAGATCAAGTTGCTTGAATTTTGTGTCAGGAGTGGCTTAAAGTCACCTAACAGCAATGTGAAAAACACCGGAGAGCATGTCAAGATGCATGAAAGCTGTGATTGAAAATCAGGGTTATTCCACCAAATATTGATTTCTGAACAATTGTGAAGTTAAAACATTAGTATTGTGTTGTTTAAAAATGAATATGATACTTGTTATCTTCTGCATCTTTTTTGTTATTTTGATCAGTTGTCATTTTCTAAAAAAAATACTTTAAATTACAATTGTATTTGGAATTTAGAATAAATGTTGTCAGGAGTTTATAGACTAAAACATAAATGTTCATTTTACTCAAACACATACCTATAAATACTAAAACTAGAGAAACTGATAATTTGCAATGGTCTAGTATTTTTTTTCCAGAGCTATATATGTATGTATATATTTCTATATTTATATATATATATATATATATATATATATATATATATATATATATATATATATATATATATATATATATATATAGTGCACTCAGAAAGTATTCAGCCCCTTCATTTTAGTCACATTTTGTTATGTTGCAAAAAAACTGAACTATCACATTGACAAACATATTCAGACCCTTATCTTAGTAATTAATTGAAGCCCCTTTGGCAGCCTCAAGTTTTTTTGGGTATGATACAACAAGCTTTGCACACCGGGATTCTTCTCTGTAGATCATCTCAAGCTCTTTCAGGGTGGATGGGGATCGTCGGTGGACAGCTATTTTGAGGTCTAATGTCTGGGCTCTGGCTGGGCCACTCAAGGACATCCACAGAGGTGTCCCTTAGCCACTCTTGTGTTGTTTTGAGTGCTCTAGACCAGTTTTTCATTAAAGATATCTCTGTATTTTGCTACCTTCAACTTTTCCTCAACCCTGACCAGTCCCCCAGTCTCTGCCTCTTAAATACACCCCCCACAGTAGGATGCTACCACCACCATGCTTCACCATTGGAATGGTGCCTAGGGCAGCACAAAACCTATTACGCCACTATTTAGTTTAGTTAAAATAGTGGTGTAATGTGTGTAATGTGATTAAAAGCTATTAAAATATTGGATTTTTTTTAGTTCAAATGCATTTTTTTGGGATTAATTAGAACTATTTTACTTTAAAATGTGTTTTTTGTTCTACTTTACCTACAGTGTTTCATACTCAGTTAATTGAGAGATATATGGATCAGCATTAGGTATTTACAATAATGGTTTGTACTGTCCCAATGGAACCAGCAGGTATATATGACAAATAATTTTTTATTGAATGGATATTTTCTGTGAAGCAGTGTGGGACATCAGGTTATATTGTTAGAGATAAAATATATTTTTGTAATAATTTTATTACAAGACCAGAGACTCCTATTTTGCATTATCTTTACTACTCAAATGCAGCCTTTTAAAGAGATATAAGAAATAACAGAACACATATTGAAATAACAATAAGAAGCTAAATGGAGCTTATTATAGTACAGAAAAAAGTAGCCAATCAGAGAAGGGACTAGACTATAAACTGAGTCATAAGCTGCCAATCCTCCTCTTTCTTTTACTGCTCAGCTGCAGATAAGTAGTTATAATATTGTTCTACCATTTTCACTAATAAATTTATTCCTATTTCATTTATATTATTGTTACTCTCTAAGGTTTATTTTACTGTTTGTTTCCAATTTTCCGTTTTTTTCAGAGATAATTTGGCCTCCGTTTTTTGATACTTTGTCAAAATTACTTTCTTTTTATACTTATCATGTTTATAACATAACCGCTTTAATTTCACACTAATCCGCTTCCCATTTTTTGTTTCAAACCCCTTCCTTTCCTTTCTGTTACCTCGCATTCAGCTGCTGTTTAGTTTTTCTCTCCTGGCCATCGCCATCTTGTGGACCGTCTTCCCTGCCCTTTTCCGCCCTTTCCTGGTGCGTTGTTACTTCAGTCAGGCATCATAACTCTACAGCTGCTCTATACTTTGTTGCGAGTTGTCAGGGGCCAATTTACTCTAAAACTTCATAATTTCGATATTGTTCAGTGCTATATTGCCATCTTGTGGCTTAACTTATTTTAATACGTTTCATATTATTTAATAAGACAAATAATTTGTTGAATAGTTTATTAACTCTTTCTGTCAGGAAATTTTAAGAGTGTTTTTCATAAGTTTAGGTTACCTCATTACTTCATTATAATTAATCTATTACTAATATAGTTAATATTATTAATTTGATATTATTGGTTTATTCTGATATTTTAAACATGTCTGAAAATCCAGAAAGCTAATCTATTCTGTCAATCCAAACTGTACAATCCATGATTCACTCATCTGTGAATAATTTATACAATAAGATGTCATCATTAATGGGCATTAAAGAGACTAAAAAATCTTTAAAAAGGAAAAATACTTCTATTGCCATGAAGGCGAGTAAAAAACTTATTTCAAAGTCTCGTCAGCTTCTGTCTGACTCAAATATTCCAGCAAATATTCCAGCAAAGGAACAAAAACAGCTGTTAAAAGGACCCTGCACCCCAAGTGTAACCAAATGGGGGATACTAATACTAGTATTTTTGTAAAGTCAAAATCAAAAACTAAATATAATGAAAAAATGTCATCCTCTAACTCTGATAACTCAGATGAGAGTTATTATACTGATATCAATTCAGATTTATATAATGACTCTGATGACTCTTATGATGCACCAGTGGCTAAAAAACACAAAAAGAGGAGGAGGAAGCGGAGTTTATCGATTGTTTGGGTAACCCCAGAGTTAAGCCTGATGACTTACATCACCCTCGCTCTGCTGAAAGTTTATTGACTATGAACTCAGTAAACCTTTAAAAAAGCAAACACGTAATAAAATGAGGGCAGAGTGTCCTCGTCCCCTTCTCCCCAAAAATTCTTCCACTACTCCAGAAGTTGATCCCAAAATTCTAAAATTTATTGGTACACCTGGCTATAAATTAAAGAAAGGTGTTGACAGATCATGGAAGATCTGTCAAGACAAATTACTAGATTCTGTCTGTCCTATCACAAAATTATTTGAATTATCTGAACAAGGAGTGGCAGAAAACTCCCCCCTAGATCCCTATATTGTCCGTGAGTGAGTTAGAGACTCCTCTGTTTTATTGGAAATGCCAACTCTGCCATGTCTTTTGAAAGACGGCGCAACATTTTGCACAAGATTGACCCTAAAATTTCTGATTTTTCCTCTAACAATTTTGCTTCTGATGAAAATGGTCTCTTGTTTGGAGACTCTTATTTGAAGAATCTAAATCAATATGTTAATACTTTCTCTAACCTGAATAAAGTTAAATCATCTGCCAAGAAAATCTTTAATCCCAACCAGGGTTTCTCCGACAGGACCGGGAGAGGCAGAGGCCGCTTTCCCGGCCGTCAACCTTTCCTATCCAGGTCTCAATATTTTCAATCATACCAATCTCAATACCCTTCCCAATACCACTCTCATTATCAAAGAAATTTCCAAGAACCCTCTACCTCTTCTTTCTTCCCATCAAGAGGACGTCCATGGACTCAAAGAGGATTTAGGAACAGAGCGAGAGCAAGACAAGCTCCAGGTAAGATTGCTCTTTCCTCTCCTTGTTCTTTCTTCCTCAGAAAGAATTGGTGGCAGACTCGCCCTGTTTGCCCAAAACTGGGTTTCTATCACCTCAGATCCCTGGGTCCTTCAAGCAGTGTCAGGTATTCACATAGAGTTCATTTCTCTTCCAATCCAAATCAAACTCCCTCAGCCCATTCATTTCTCTCAAGAAGACAGTATTTTGGTCCAAAACGAAATTTCAACCCTTTTTTCCAAAAAAGCAATTCTCCCCGTACCTCAGCCTCACAATATTTATTTAAGCAATCTATTTTTAGTAAAAAAGAAAAACAATCAATTCAGACCAATTATAAATCTAAAATCCCTAAATGCTTATGTTGTATACCATCATTTCAAAATGGAAGGTATACATTTGCTGAGAGAATGTTTAAGAAAAAACGATTGGTTAGTTTGCCTGGATCTTACAGACGCCTATCTAACCGTTCCAATCGCTCAGGAACACTGGAAGTTTTTGACCTTTTGTTGGAAAGATCAGTATTGGAACTTTACCTGTCTTTCTTTCAGTTTGTCCTCTGCCCCTTGGATTTTCACCAAGTTACTCAAACCTGTAGTGGCTTGGTTGAGACTTCGGGGTGTTCATCTGATAATTTATCTAGATTACATTATAATAATGGACCAAGATTTTCTCTCTCTCAAAAATCATCTCTCCTCCACAATATTTTTATTAGAATCTTTAGGTTTTATTGTAAACAAACAGAAGTCAGTTTTGTTCCCTACCAAATCTTTAATTTTCTTAGGTTTTCAAATAGATACTGTTCTCTCAACCCTGAGTCTTCCTCCGGACAAGGTGAAGAACATCAAGAAAGAAATTTCTAAAACCTTATCCAAAGACTCGGTCCCTATCAGAACTATATATAGTTAGGTTTACTATCATCCTCTATTCAGGCTATATTTCCAGCTCCATTACATTACCGCAAGCTTCAGCGATTGAAAATTCTTCACTTGAGAAAAGGTTTTTCTTATTCTCATTTGATTCCTTTATCCTCCGAAGCCAAAGAAGAACTTTCCTGGTGGCTTTCTCATTTGGAAACCTGGAATGGAAGAGCCATTTTTGGCAAGACCCCCGATTTCATTATAGAATCCGACACCAGTCTTTCAGGCTGGGGAGCGCGTTGTGGTCCTTCCATCACAGGCTGCAAATGGACATTGGAGGAGAAGCGTTTTCATATCAATTGTTTAGAATTATTGGCTGGATCGTTTGCAGTCAAGAGTTTTGCCAAATGTTCTTCTCCAGTTTCTATTCTCCTGCGTATGGACAATATTTCTGCGGTTCAGTATCTCAATAGTTTGGAAGGCACCAAATCCAGGGATTTGTCCAATATAACCAAAGAGTTTACTCATCTTTGTTTGGACAGGAATATTTCTATCAAAGCAGAATATATTCCAGGTCAATCAAATTCAGCGGCGGAGTGGGGATTCCATTATTTGACAGATTCCAGTGAATGGAGGTTGGACAGGAGCACGTTTCTCTCTCTCCAATCCCTCAGAGGTCCCTTTTGTTTGGATCTTTTTTGCATCCAGGACCAATCTTCAGATTCGCCCATATTTCAGCTGGCGTCCGGACCCGGAGGCAGCAGCCATAGATGCTTTTCTTCATTCATGGCCTCTTCAGAGAGCTTATGCATTCCCTCCTTTTTTGATGATTCCGAGAACAATTTCAACTGTTTGCAGGGATCTTCTGAGCCTAATGATTGTGACCCCTCTTTGGCCGACTCAATCATGTTACCCCTCTCTCCTAGAGATGTCCATCAACTTCCCGATTTTGTTTCCTCCCCTACCCCATCTTCTCACGAATCCGGAGGGCAACTATCACAACCTAGTTCTCCAAGACTCTTTTCTCCTAGTGGCATGGAAGATTTCAGGGGACCCTGGTCTCTCCGAGGTCTTTCAGAGGGAGCTAAGTCCCTCATTCAAGATTCCTGGGCCCCAGGTACTCGTAGATGCTACTTCACCGCATGGTCTAAATGGTCTTGCTGCTGCCTGCGGAGAGACTTGGATCCCATTTCTTCAGATTTAACGTAAATTATTAATTACCTATCTCAACTTTTTGATTCTGGTCTTGCCTACAGAACTATTAATGTCCATTGGTCTGCTATTTCCGTTAGACATAATTTAATTAATTACCTTCCCGTCTGTAAACACCCTTTAATTTGTAGGGTTCTCAAAGCCATCAGAATAAAACGTCCCCCGGTCCCTAAACATGAATTTTTCTGGGATGTGGATCTAATTTTTTTTCTCTTAAAATCTTGGCCTGATAATACTTCTTTATCTCTAAAACAACTTTCTGCTAAGCTTGCTACTCTTCTCTGTTTAATCTCTTTTAGAAGAGTTTCCGATGTAAAAGCTTTAGACTGGAATTCTAAATGTTTTTCTCCTGAAGGAGTTACCTTTTTTATTTCCCACAGAACTAAGACTCTGTCTACCTCCATTTTCTATCCTTACCTTCCTTCCGAACCTTTGTTTATATATATATATATATATATATATATATATATATATATATATATATATATATGTGTGTGGTTGAATGTTTAAAATCTTATCTAGAACTATGGTTTTTAGAAAACCATCTGCTAATCAACTTCTGATTTCTTTCGTTCCTCCTTACGCTCCTATCACTTCTACTTCCATTGCTAGTTGGGTTAAATGGGTCATGAAAGAAGCCAGTATTGATATTTCTTTTACAGCTCATTCTGTTAGAGGTTCTGCTGCCTCGAAGGTCTTTTTAAAATCTGCCCCACTCCAACAATTTTTGAGTGCGGCAGATTGGTCTTCAGACTCCATTTTCAAGCAATTTTATTTCAGACCCATTCAACACGCCTCTCTTAATTTATTCTCTTAATATGCTTTAAACTTGCAAAATAGGAGTCTGTGGTCTTGTAATAAAATTCCGATTATCCTAATTCTGTGAAGGTATAATCTAGATTTTATTAAAGACACAGAGACGAGTATTTTCCCACCTCAAAAATGTTGTTATTATTTCCCACCCTTTCTTGTTAGTGTATATTATTAATATTTTTTGTCTTTAACAGTTTCCATCTGATTTAAATCCTTTTCTGCTATATGGATTCATACCCTCAAGCCAAGTAATTCACCAATCATCAATCGGATTCTATATTTCTTTCCTGTCTTCAATCAAAATCATCAATTCCTGGAGTGTCTTCAAGCAATTCTTCAAGTCGTTGGCTTTTATAATTTTGTGTGCTTTTGGACTTTTTGGACTTTTCATGGTTCTCAATATTTTATTCTTTGTGAGCATCAGTTAAGAAAGAGGAGGATTGGCAGCTTATGACTCAGTTTATAGTCTAGTCCCTTCTCTGATTGGCTACTTTTTTCTGTACTATAATAAGCTCCATTTAGCTTCTTATTGTTATTTCAATATGTGTTCTGTTATTTCTTATATCTCTTTAAAAGGCTGCATTTGAGCAGTAAAGAAAGATAATGCAAAATACTCGTCTCTGTGTCTTTACTAAAATCTAGATTATACCTTCACAGAATTAGGATAATCTTAATTTTGAACTATCGATAGGCATATGTATTTCAGAGGTATACTTCTGTTAGGTAGTCTATGATTAACGCCATATGTTATGCTGAAATGTATAGTTATCCTTGTTTTATTTTACTTTTATTGAGGTTAACAGTATAAAGTCAGTACAGGCAAATTACAAAATATTGCATGAGTACACATAGAGATGCATACAATAATAAAATCATTATAGCCCACCATTGAGTTAGTGACAAAGATATGCATAACGGACCCATAAACAATTCAAATAATTCAAGGTAATTTTAGAATTAAAATGATATCTGTCTTTATCTATAGATGGTCACTAAACCTAAATTTTACATTTTTTTTTGTATGTAGAATAAATCAAAACCTTCTAACTGAAAAAAAGGGTCTGCTCTTGGACCCAAACAACTGTTATAAGACTCAAAATTTAAAGAAGGGGACCACATTTGGATCCCAATTTATTACTAGAAGTCAAAGCTTACCCCAGTCAACATGAATACAGTCAACGATAAAACAATCACAAAAAACAAATGGTTGCCGCTCCTGGGCCACTGAGAGTAGAACATTAATTTCAGGGTAATTATCTGGGGGGGGGGGGAAATAGTGTACTAAATGAGGCCACTTTTAGACCCATAGTGTTTGGCTATAATCTAAAGATGATAACACATCAACACCATCCAAATGGCAGAGCTGAGGATAAACACAACTGTGGGCATTAGACTAAATAGATAAACTAATCAAAGCAATGAAAAAATTATCTCGCATATGTTTAAAAAAAAAAGGGGGGTTAAGTAAGTACTGCAAAAGTGCAAAAGATATTGGTCCTGACCCTCAACCTAAAAGGGAAGCAGACATTGCATCAAATATCAGATAAGCAAGTAGGATGGTTACTGCTCACCATGCTATTGTTTGCCCTCCTGTACCTGCAACTCTCGTTAAAGCCGTTATCTTATTTTAACCCATTAAAAAAGCCAGTTGGAAAAGCTCAGCATCCTTATACTAGGAGCTGCCATCTTGGTACACACGTATTGTTCCATTCTGCAACAATAGCAGCGTACTTTCACAGATCAGTGAAATTGATGTCTTTTTGACAACTGTACCTTGCACATTGGATTATCTGCAGAATATACAGCAGAATGATTCAATTTGTAGTTTTCACAGTTTTAAAGTTACAAAAAAAACATAAAAAGCCCTCAGAAATAATATAGAGCTATGCAGCCACTGCGAATTGTAGAGCTCCTACTCTGTATTATGCACATTAAACTGAAATGCATTACATACAGTACCTGTAGACAACAATATCACTGATCTGTGAATTTATAGCACATCTGTTGCAGGGTATAAGAATTCTTAAATTCCAAGATGGCGGCACCCAATAAAGATGCAGAACTTCACTAACCAGCACTTTTAAAGGGTTAAAATATTCTAACAGCTTTGAAGAGAGCTGCATATTAAACTTTCATAATTCAGATAAATTTAGCAAATTTATAAAAAAAACTTTCCAATAAGTTTCTATTTTCAAATGTACCCTTTTTGGTACCCTTTTTTTGGGACACAGCACCTTTCCATTAGTGCATACGGTGGAAAGCTGAGTGTGCATGTTATTTTAGCACTAAAGAGCTATGCTTTAAAAATGGATACAAAGAAAAAAAGGTAAATTTTATTACAAAAGTAAATTGGAGAGTTTTTGTAATTTTTCTGCTCTGTTTGAACCATGAAAGGTTAATTTGGACATCCATTGGTAAAATGTATTATTCTGCATTAACATCTTCTGAGAACTTGTGGTGCATGCTTCTTCCTCTGAGGTGGTGGAGATAAATCAACCTGAAATCCCTCCTTCTGGATGATTGACAGGCCCTGCCCTTACAAGATTAGTTACGTAAGGGCAGGGGGCAGGATTGCACTATAGAGCTCTTTTGCAATCTTAAATTTCTCTTAGCAATTTTAAGTGATAGTAAATCCTAGCGTTTGTGAAATACTAGGATTTACCATTGGAACAAATAAAGGGGATTTTCAGTCATGAAGTATAAAATACTACATGCTGAAAGTTCCTTTATTTGTTTGAAGAAATACAATGCCTGTGTCTAAACACTGATAAGAGGGGTAGAGTTGGCTGCCCCAGGCAGCTTAGCTATGTAATTCATTGTGCTTATTTTTAGAAATTATTTTAAAATACATGCCAGCAATTTTTAAAAAAAATTGTATTCAAACTGTTTTTTATTAATTAGCCCTTTTAGGATATGCACAGATCTCAACCTGTTTTATGTCCCTTTAATTTATCCTAGGTACAGTTGAATATCTCCAATTGCTGCTGTATGTCCCACATTGCATATGATAATTTATACTTCATACTATGGTATATCATGCTGTAATATGTGGTTTAGTCCTCTTCACTATGTTAGTTTATGTTAGGAAAGAAACATTAAAATCAGTCTGCCATACAATATGCAATGCAGTATTCAAATCTCCCTAGTCATTTATACTCATACTAGTCCTAAAGCCCGTTCACACGGGCCATTTTTTGCAGTACAGCGGTCCCACCTCTTGCGCTCTCTCCCTCCCCCTCTCTTTTGCTCTCTCTCTCTCCCACCTCTCTTTTGAGCTCTCTCTCTCTCCCTCTCTCTTTTGCGCTCTCTCTCTCTCCCTCTCTCTTTTGCGTTCTCTCTCCCCCATCTCTTTTGAGCTCTCTCCCCCCTCTCTTTTATGCTCTCTCTCTCCCCCCTCTCTTTTGTGCTCTCTCTCTCCCCCCTCTCTTTTGCACTTTCTCTCTCCCCCCCTCTCTTTTGCGCTCTCCCCCTCTCTTTTGCGCTCTCTCCCCCTCTCTTTTGCACTCTCTCTCTCCCCCTCTCTTTTGTGCTCTCTCTCCCCCTCTCTTCTGCGCTCTCTCTCTCCCCCTCTCTTTTGCGCTCTCTCTCCCCCCTCTCTCTGCCCCTCTCTTTTGCACTCTCTCTCTCCCCCTCTCTTTTGCGATCTCTTTCTCCCCCTCTCTTTTGCGCTCTCTCTCTCCCCCTCTCTTTTGCGCTCTCTCTCTCCCCCTCTCTTTTGCACTCTCTCCCCCATCTCTTTTGCGCTCTCTCTGTCCCCCATCTCTTTTGTGCTCTCTCCCTCCCTCTCTCTCTCCCCTCTCTTTTGCGCTCTCTCCCCCTCTCTTTTCTGCTCTCTCTCCCCTCTCTTTTGCGCTCTCTCTCCCACCCTTTCTTTTGTGCTCTCTCTCCCCCTCTCTTTTGCGCTCTCTCTCCCCCTCTCTTTTGCGCTCTCTCACCCCCTCTATTTTGCGCTCTCTCAACCCCCCTCTTTTTCGCTCTCTCTCCGCCTCTCTTTTGCGCTCTCTCTCCACCCCTCTCTTTTGCGCTCTCTCTCTCCCCCTCTCTTTTGCACTCTCTCCGCCTCTCTTTTGCACTCTCTCCCCCTCTCTTTTGCGCTCTCTCCCACTCTCTTTTGCGCTCTCTCTCTCCCCCTCTCTTTTGCGCTCTCTCTCCCCCTCTCTTTTGCGCTCTCTCTCCCCCCTCTCTCTGCCCCTCTCTTTCGATGTAAGGTGTATCCAGTCCACGGATCATCCTTTACTTGTGGGATATTCTCCTTCCCAACAGGAAGTTGCAAGAGGATCACCCACAGCAGAGCTGCTATATAGCTCCTCCCCTAACTGCCATATCCAGTCATTCTCTTGCAAACTCTCAACATAGTTGGAGGTAGTAAGAGGAAAGTGGTGTAATATAGTTCGTTTTTTCTTCAATCAAAAGTTTATTGTTTTTAAATGGTACCGGAGTTGTACTATTTTATCTCAGGCAGCATTTAGAAGAAGAATCTGCCTGCGTTTTTCTATGATCTTAGCAGAAGTAACTAAGATCCACTGCTGTTCTCACATATGTCTGAGGAGTGAGGTAACTTCAGAAGGAGAATTGCGTGCAGGTTATCCTGCAATAAGGTATGTGCAGTTTAAGTTTTTCTAGGGATGGAATTTGCTAGAAAAAAGCTGCTGATACCGGATTAATGTAAGTTAAGCCTAAATACAGTGATTTAATAGCGACTAGTATCAGGCTTGCTATCAGAGGTATATACTCTGATTAATGTGCAATATAAAACGTTTGCTGGCATGTTTAATCGTTTTTATATATGCTTTGGTGATAAAACTTATTGGGGCCTAGTTTTTTCCACATGGCTGGCTTGATTTTTGCCTAGAAACAGTTTCCTAAGGCTTTCCACTGTTGTAATATGAGTGGGAGGGGCCTATTTTAGAGCTTTTCTGCGCAGTTAAAATTACAGACAGAGACATTCAGCTTCCCTCAGCAGTCCCCTGCATGCTTTAGGACATCTCTGAAGGGCTCAAAAGGCTTCAAAAGTCATATATTGAGGAAGGTAAAGCCACAGTGGAGCTGTGGCAGTTGTTGTGACTGTTTAAAAAACGTTTTTTTCAATTTGTTAATCCGTTTTTTGTATTAAGGGGTTAATCATCCATTTGCAAGTGGGTGCAATACTCTGCTAACTTGTTACATACACTGTAAAAATTTCGTTAGTTTAACTGCCTTTTTTCGCTGTTATTTCAAATTTTAGCAAAATTTGTTTCCCTTAAAGGCACAGTAACGTTTTTTATATTGCTTGTTTAACTTGATGTAAGAGTGTTTTCCAAGCTTGCTAGTCTCATTGCTAGTCTGTATAAACATGTCTGACATAGAGGAAACTCCTTGTTCATTATGTTTAAAAGCCATGGTGGAACCCCATATGAGAATGTGTACTAAATGTATTGATTTCACTTTAAACAATAAAGATCAGCTTTTATCTTTAAAAAATTTATCACCAGAGGATTCTGGCGAGGGGGAAGTTATGCCGACTAACTCTCCCCACGTTTCAGACCCTTTGACTCCCGCTCAAGGGACTCACGCCAAAATGGCGCCAAGTATATTAAAGACGCCCATAGTGATTACTTTGCAGGACATGGCTGCAATCATGGATAATACCCTGTCAGCGGTATTAGCCAGACTGCCGGAATTCAGAGGAAAGCGCGATAGCTCTGGGGTTAGACGTAGTACAGAGCATGCAGATGCCTTAAGGCCCATGTCTGATACTGTGTCACAATATGCAGAAGCTGAGGAAGGAGAGCTTCAGTCTGTGGGTGACATTTCTGATTCGGGGAAACCTGATCCAGATATTTCTACTTTTAAATTTAAGCTTGAGAACCTCCGTGTATTGCTTGGGGAGGTGTTAGCTGCTCTGAATGACTGTGACACAATTGCAGTACCAGAGAAATTGTGTAGACTGGATAAATACTATGCAGTGCCGGTGTGTACGGATGGTTTTCCAATACCTAAAAGGTTTACAGAAATCATTAATAAGGAGTGGGATAGACCCGGTGTGCCGTTTTCCCCCCCTCCTATTTTTAGAAAAATGTTTCCAATAGACGCCACCACACGGGACTTATGGCAGACGGTCCCTAAGGTGGAGGAAGCAGTTTCTACTTAAGCAAAGCGTACCACTATCCCTGTCGAGGACAGTTGTGCTTTTTCAGATCCAATGGATAAAAAATTAGAAGGTTACCTTGAGAAAATGTTTATTCAACGAGGTTTTATCCTGCAGCCCCTTGCATGCATTGCGCCTGTCACTGCTGCTGCAGCGTTCTGGTTTGAGTCTCTGGAAGAGGCCTTTCAGACAGCTACTCCATTGACTGAAATACTTGACAAGCTTAGAACATTTAAGCTAGCTAATTCTTTTGTTTCTGACGCCATTGTTCATTTGACTGAACTAACGGCTAAGAATTCTGGATTCGCCATCCAGGCGCGTAGGGCGATATGGCTTAAATCTTGGTCAGCTGACGTGACTTCAAAGTCTAAATTGCTTAACATTCCCTTCAAGGGGCAGACCCTATTCGGGCCTGGTTTGAAGGAAATTATTGCTGACATTACTGGAGGTAAGGGTCATACCCTTCCTCAAGACAGGGCCAAATCAAAGGCCAAACAGTCTAATTTTCGTGCCTTTCGAAACTTCAAGGCAGGTGCAGCATCAACTTCCTCTGCTACAAGACAAGAGGGAACTTTTGCTCAATCCAAGCCGGGCTGGAAACCTAACCAGTCCTGGAACAAAGGCAAGCAGGCCAGAAAGCCTGCTGCTGCCTCTAAGACAGCATGAAGGAACGGCCCCCTATCTGGTAATGGATCTAGTAGGGGGCAGACTTTCTCTCTTCGCCCAGGCGTGGGCAAGAGATGTTCAGGATCCCTGGGCGTTGGAGATCATATCTCAGGGATATCTTCTGGACTTCAAAGCTTTCACTCCTCAAGGGAGATTTCACCTTTCGAGATTATCTGTAAACCAAATAAAGAAAGAGGCATTCTTACGCTGTGTGCAAGACCTCCTAGTTATGGGAGTGATCTGTCCAGTTCCACAGTCGGAACGGGGACAGGGTTTTTATTCAAATCTGTTTGTGGTTCCCAAAAAAGAGGGAACCTTCAGACCCATTTTGGATCTAAAGATCTTAAACAAATTCCTCAGAGTTCCATCGTTCAAAATGGAAACTATTCGGACCATCCTACCTATGATCCAGGAGGGTCAGTACATGACCACAGTGGATTTGAAGGATGCTTACCTTCACATACCGATTCATAAAGATCATCATCGGTTCCTAAGGTTTGCCTTTCTGGACAGGCATTACCAATTTGTGGCTCTTCCCTTCGGGTTAGCTACATCTCCAAGAATCTTTACAAAGGTTCTGGGATCGCTTCTGGCGGTCCTAAGACTGCGAGGTATATCAGTGGCCCCTTATCTGGACGACATCCTGATACAGGCATCAAGCTTTCAGATTGCCAAGTCACATACGGACATAGTTCTGGCATTTCTCAGGTCACATGGGTGGAAGGTGAACGAGGAAAAGAGTTCTCTATCCCCACTCACAAGAGTCTCCTTCCTAGGGACTCTGATAGATTCTGTAAAAATGAAGATTTACCTGACAGAATCCAGGTTATCAAAGCTTCTAAAATCTTGCCGTGTTCTTCATTCTATTCTGCGCCCTTCGGTGGCTCAGTGTATGGAAGTAATCGGCTTGATGGTAGCGGCGATGGACATAGTGCCATTTGCGCGACTACATCTCAGACCACTGCAACTATGCATGCTCAGTCAGTGGAATGGGGATTACACAGATTTGTCCCCTCTGCTAAATCTGGATCAAGAGACCAGAGATTCTCTTCTCTGGTGGCTATCTCGGGTCCATCTGTCCAAAGGTATGAGCTTTCGCAGGCCAGATTGGACAATTGTAACAACAGATGCAAGCCTTCTAGGTTGGGGAGCAGTCTGGAATTCCCTGAAGGCTCAGGGATCGTGGACTCAGGAGGAGAAACTCCTCCCAATAAATATTCTGGAGTTAAGAGCAATATTCAATGCTCTTCTAGCTTGGCCTCAGTTAGCAACCCTGAGGTTCATCAGATTTCAGTCGGACAACTCACGACTGTGGCTTACATCAACCATCAAGGGGGAACCAGGAGTTCCCTAGCGATGTTAGAAGTCTCCAAGATAATTCGCTGGGCAGAGACTCACTCTTGCCACCTATCAGCAATCCATATCCCAGGTGTAGAGAACTGGGAGGCGGATTTTCTAAGTCGTCAGACTTTTCATCCGGGGGAGTGAGAACTCCATCCGGAGGTGTTTTCTCAATTGGTTCATCGTTGGGGCAAACCAGAACTGGATCTCATGGCCTCTCGCCAGAACGCCAAGCTTCCTTGTTACGGATCCAGGTCCAGGGACCCAGAAGCAGCACTGATAGATGCTCTAACAGAGCCTTGGTTCTTCAACCTGGCTTATGTGTTTCCACCATTTCCTCTGCTCCCTCGACTGATTGCCAAAATCAAACAGGAGAGAGCATCGGTGATCTTGACAGCGCCTGCGTGGCCACGCAGGACCTGGTATGCAGACATAGTGGACATGTCATCCTTTCCACCATGGACCCTGCCTCTGAGACAAGACCTTCTACTACAAGGTCCTTTCAATCATCCGTTTCTAATTTCTCTGAGACTGACTGCATGGAGATTGAACGCTTGATTTTATCAAAGCGTGGCTTCTCCGAGTCAGTCATTGATACCCTTATACAGGCACAAAAGCCTGTCACCAGGAAAATCTACCATAAGATATGGCGTAAATACCTTTATTGGTGTGAATCCAAGAATTACTCATGGAGTAAGGTTAGGATTCCTAGGATATTGTCCTTTCTCCAAGAGGGTTTGGAAAAAGGATGATCAGCAAGTTCTTTAAAGGGACAAAGTTCTGCTCTGTCTATTCTTTTGCACAAGCGTCTGGCAGAAGTTCCAGACGTTCAAGCTTTTTGTCAGGCTTTGGTTAGAATTAAGCCTGTGTTTAAACCTGTTGCTCCCCCATGGAGCTTAAACTTGGTTCTTAAAGTTCTTCAAGGGGTTCCGTTTGAACCCCTTCATTCCATTGATATCAAACTTTTATCTTGTAAAGTTCTGTTTTTGATGGCTATTTCCTCGGCTCGGAGAGTCTCTGAGTTATCTGCCTTACAATGTGATTCTCCTTATCTGATTTTTCATTCAGATAAAGTAGTTCTGTGTACAAAACCTGGGTTTTTACCTAAGGTAGTTTCTAACAAGAATATCAATCAAGAGATTGTTGTTCCATCATTGTGTCCTAATCCTTCTTCAAAGAAGGAACACCTTTTACATAATCTGGACGTGGTCCGTGCTTTAAAGTTTTACTTACAAGCTACTAAAGATTTTCGCCAAACATCTACACTGTTTGTTGTTTACTCTGGACAGAGGAGAGGTCAAAAAGCTTTGGCAACCTCTCTTTCTTTTTGGCTTCGGAGCATAATACGCTTAGCCTATGAGACTGCTGGACAGCACCCCCCTGAAAGGATTACAGTTTATATTACTAGAGCTGTGGCTTCCACCTGGGCCTTTAAAAATGAGGCTTCTGTTGAACAGATTTGCAAGGCGGCGACTTGGTCTTCGCTTCATACCTTTTCAAAATTTTACAAATTTGATACTTTTGCTTCTTCGGAGGCTATTTTTGGGAGAAAGGTTCTACAGGCAGTGGTTCCTTCCATTTAAGCCTGCCTTGTCCCTTCCTTCATCCGTGTACTTTAGCTTTGGTATTGGTATCCCACAAGTAATGGATGATCCGTGGACTGGATATACCTTACAAGAGAAAACATAATTTATGCTTAACTGATATATTTATTTCTCTTGTGGTGTATCCAGTCCACGGCCCGCCCTGTCTTTTTAAGGCAGGTCTAAATTTTAATTTAAACTACAGTCACCACTGCACCCTATGGTTTCTCCTTTCTCGGCTTGTTTCGGTCGAATGACTGGATATGGCAGTTAGGGGAGGAGCTATATAGCAGCTCTGCTGTGGGTGATCCTCTTGCAACTTCCTGTTGGGAAGGAGAATATCCCACAAGTAATGGATGATCCGTGGACTGGATACACCACAAGAGAAATAAATTTATCAGGTAAGCATAAATTATGTTTTTTCTCTCTCTCTCTCCCCCTCTCTTTTGCGATCTCTCTCTCCCCCTCTCTTTTGCACTCTCTCTCTCCCCCTCTCTTTTGCGCTCCCTCTCTCCCCCTCTCTTTTGCGCTCTCTCTCTCCCCCATCTCTTTTGCGCTCTCTCTGTCCCCCATCTCTTTTGTGCTCTCTCCCCCCCTCTCTCTCTCCCCTCTCTTTTGCGCTCTCTCCCCCCTCTCTTTTGTGCTCTCTCTCCCCTCTCTTTTGCGCTCTCTCTCCCACCCTTTCTTTTGTGCTCTCTCTCCCACCCTCTCTTTTGTGCTCTCTCTCCCCCTCTCTTTTGCGCTCTCTCTCCCCCTCTCTTTTGTGCTCTCTCTCCACCCCTCTCTTTTGCGCTCTCTCCACCCTCTCTTTTGCGCTCTCTCTCCCCCCTCTCTTTTGCGCTCTCAGAGAGACAGCAAAAGAGAGGGGGGATAGAGACAGCAAAAGAGAGAGGGGGAGAGAGACAGCAAAAGAGAGGGGGAGAGAGACAGCAAAAGAGAGAAGGGGAGAGAGACAGCAAAAGAGAGAAGGGGAGAGAGACAGCAAAAGAGAGGGGGGAGAGAGACAGCAAAAGAGAGGGGGGAGAGAGACAGCAAAAGAGAGAGGGGGAGAGAGACAGCAAAAGAGAGGGGGGATAGAGACAGCAAAAGAGAGAGGGGGAGAGAGACAGCAAAAGAGAGGGGGGAGAGAGACAGAAAAAGAGAGAGGGGGAGAGAGACAGCAAAAGAGAGGGGGATAGAGACAGCAAAAGAGAGAGGGGGAGAGAGACATCAAAAGAGAGGGGGAGAGCGCAAAAGAGAGGGGGGAGAGAGAGAGCGCAAAAGAGGGGGGGGAGCGCAAAAGAGAGGGGGGAGAGAGCGCAAAAGAGAAGGGGGGAGAGAGACAGCAAAAGAGAGAGGGGGAGAGAGACAGCAAAAGAGAGGGGGGAGAGACAGCAAAAGAGAGGGGGGAGAGAGACAGCAAAAGAGAGGGGGGAGAGAGACAGCAAAAGAGAGATGGGATAGAGAAAGCAAAAGAGAGAGACAGCAAAAGAGAGGGGGAGAGAGCACAAAAGAGAGGGGGGAGAGAATGCAAAAGAGAGGGGGAGAGAGCACAAAAGAGAGGGGGGAGAGAATGCAAAAGAGAGGGGGGGAGAGAGAGCGCAAAAGAGAGGGGGAAGAGAGAGCGCAAAAGAGGGGGGAGAGAGAGAGCGCAAAAGAGAGGGGGGAAGAGGGCAAAAGAGAGGGGCCCCTCTCTCTTTTGCTGTCTCTCTCCCCCCTCTCTTTTGCTGTCTCTCTCCCCCCTCTCTTTTGCTGTCTCTCTCCCCTTCTCTCTTTTGCTGTCTCTCTCCCCTTCTCTCTTTTGCTTCTTTTGCTGTCTCTCTCCCCCTGTCTTTTGCTGTCTCTCTCTCTCCCCCTCTCTATCTCTCTCCCCCCTCTCTCTATCTCTCTCCCATCTTCCATCTTCCATTTATCGCGTGACCGCGCCCGGTCACGCCCACTTCTGCCGCGGTGCAGATCTTCAGCTAGGGACTCAAAGGCCAGGTGTGTTTGTCCTTGTGCTGTCTCTACTGCGCATGACAGCTACGGACAAACACACTTGGCCTTTTATTATATAGGATAGCTTAGCAGAATCAACTACCGGCTACCTCTAACTGATTGTATGTATGTTTACAAAGTCACAAGTATCTCATCTGAACACCCTTCTACTTTACTGTCAATATTTTCTGAACTAGCTATATTTTAGAAAATACCCTTTTAATTTTGAATATGCATATTAATGTCTGCCCCTTGATGATAGTATGGTACATGGCAATATTGGTGTACGCCTCGTTAGTTTTCCCACAGTTGATACCTTTGCATATATGTAAAAACGGCTTCCTGCATTAACTTAGGCAGTGGTCCCATTAATTTGATTTATTAGCTCCAAAGAAGCTACAGTGTTTTTACACTTGCTTTGGTATTGGTATCCCACAAGGAATGGATGATCCGTGGACTGGATACACCTTACAAGAGAAAACATAATTTATGCTTAACTTATATATTTATTTCTCTTGTGGTGTATCCAGTCCACGGCCCGCCCTGTCTTTTTAAGGCAGGTCTAAATTTTAATTTAAACTACAGTCACCACTGCACCCTATGGTTTCTCCTTTCTCGGCTTGTTTCGGTCGAATGACTGGATATGGCAGTTAGGGGAGGAGCTATATAGCAGCTCTGCTGTGGGTGATCCTCTTGCAACTTCCTGTTGGGAAGGAGAATATCCCACAAGTAATGGATGATCCGTGGACTGGATACACCACAAGAGAAATAAATTTATCAGGTAAGCATAAATTATGTTTTTGCGCTCTCTCTCTCTCCCTCTCTTTTGCGATCTCTCTCTCCCCCTCTCTTTTGCGCTCTCTCTCTCCCCCTCTCTTTTGCGTTCTCTCTCTCTCCCCCTCTCTTTTGCGCTCTCTCTCTCCCCCATCTCTTTTGCGCTCTCTGTGTCCCCCATCTCTTTTGTGCTCTCTCCCCCTCTCTTTTGTGCTCTCTCTCCTCTCTCTTTTGCACTCTCTCTCCCACCCTTTCTTTTGTGCTCTCTCTCCCACCCTTTCTTTTGTGCTCTCTCTCCCCCACTCTTTTGCGCTCTCTCTCCCCCTCTCTTTTGTGCTCTCTCTCCACCCCTCTCTTTCTCTTGTTAAGTGTATCCAGTCCACGGATCATCCATTACTTATGGAATATATTCTCCTTCCCAACAGGAAGCTGCAAGAGTCCACCCACAGCAAAGCTGCTATATAGCTCCTCCCCTAACTGCCATATTCAGTCATTCTCTTGCAAGCCTCAACATAGATAGGAGGTCGTGAGAGTCTGTGGTGCTTTCTACTTAGTTTTTTCTTCAATCAAAAGTTTGTTATTTTTAAATGGCACCGGAGTGTGCTGTTTATCTCAGGCAGTATTTGGAAGAAGAATCTGCCTGCGTTTTTCTATGATCTTAGCAGACGTAACTAAGATCCATTTGCTGTTCTCACACATTCTGAGGAGTGAGGTACTTCAGAGGGGGAATGGCGTGCAGGTTTTCCTGCAGATAAGGTATGTGCAGTAAAATATTTTTCTAGGAATGGAATTGACTAAGAAAATACTGCTGATACCGAAGTAATGTAAGTAAAGCCTTAAATGCAGCGATAGCGACTGGTATCAGGCTTATTAATAGAGATACATACTCTTGTAAAAATGTGTTTTAAAACGTTTGCTGGCATGTTTAATAGTTTTTTAACATATGTTTGGTGATAAAACTTATTGGGGCCTAAGTTTTTTCCACATGGCTGGCTTAAATTTTGCATAGAAACAGTTAACTGAAGCTTCCCACTGTTGGCTGTGGCAGTTTGTTGTGTCTGTTTTTAAAAACGTCTATGTCATTTTTTTGATCTGTTTTTTGCATTAAGGGGTTAATCATCCATTTGCAAGTGGGTGCAATGCTCTGTTACCTTATTACATGTACTGTAAAAATTTCGTTTGTTTTACTGCCTTTTTTTCACTGTTTTTCAAATTTTGACAAAATTTGTTTCTCTTAAAGGCACAGTAACGTTTTATATATTTGCTTGTTAACTTGATTTAAAGTGTTTTCCAAGCTTACTAGTCTCATTATTAGTCTGTTCTAACATGTCTGACATAGAGGAAGCTCTGTGTTCATTATGTTTTAAAGCCATGGTGGAACCCCATCTTAGAATGTGTACCAGATGTACTGATTTCATGTTAAACAATAAAGATCATTTTTTGTCTTTAAAAACATTATCACCAGAGGATTCTGTCGTGGGGGTAGTTATGCCGACTAACTCTCCCCACGTGTCAGACCTTTTGACTCCCGCTTTAGGGACTCACGCTCAAATGGTGCCAAGTACATCAAGGGCACCCATAGCGTTTCTTTTACCAGGGGATTCTGTCGAGGGGAAAGTTATGCCGACTAACTCTCCCCACGTGTCAGACCCTTCGACTCCCACTTCAGGGACTCACGCTCAAATGGCGCCAAGTACATCAAGGGCGCCCATAGCATTTATTTTACAAGACATGGCAAAGGTGGTGAATAATATTCTGGCAGCAGTATTAGTCAGACTACCTGAAATTAAAGGAAAGCAGTTAGCTCTGGGGGTAGATACAGAGCATACAGACGCTTTTAGAACCATGTATGATACTACCTCACAATATGCTTAGTCTGTGGGTGATTTTTTTTTTTTTTGACTCAGGGAAGATGATTTAACCTGATTCTGATATTTCTACATTTAAAATTTATGCTTGAGAACCTCCACTTGTTGCTCAGGGAGGCTTTGGCTGCTCTGAATGAATGTGTACAATCGCAGGGCCAGAGAAATTGTGTAGACTGGATAAATAATATGCAGTGCCGGTGTGTACTGATGTTTTTCCAATACCTAAAGAGGTTTACTAAAAAATTTTTAATAAGGAATGGGATAGACCAGGTGTGCCGTTCTCTTCCCCTCCTATTTTTTAGAAGAATGTTTTCTAATAGTTACCACCACACGGGACTTCTGGCAGACAGTTCCTAAGGTGGAGAGAAGAGTTTCTACTCTAGCTAAGCGTACCACTACCTCTGACGAGGACAGTTGTGCTTTTTAGATCCAATGGATAAAAAATGTTTATTCAACAGGGTTTTATCCTGCAGCCCCTTGCAACCATTGCTTCTGTCACTGCTGCTGCGGCGTTCTGGGTTGAGTCTCTTGATGAGGCTTTACAGTTAAGCGACTCCATTGGATGAATATATTTGACAAGCTTATGCTAGCCAATTCCTTTGTTTTCTGATGCCTTGTTCATTTGACTAGACTAACGGGTATAAGAATTCTGTTTTTTACTATACTGGCGCGCAGAGCGCTATGGCTTATATCATGGTCAGCTGTCGTGACTTTAATAAATAAGCTACTTAACTTCCCTTCAAGGGGCAGACCCTATTCGGGCCTGGTTTGAAGGAGATTATTGCTTATATCACTGGAGGAAAAGGTCATGCCCTTCCTCAGGATAGGTCCAAATCAAGGGCCAAAAAAAAAAAAAAGAGAGAGACAGCAAAAGAGAGGGGGGATAGAGACAGCAAAAGAGAGAGGGGGAGAGAGACAGCAAAAGAGAGGGGGAGAGAGACAGCAAAAGAGAGGGGGGAGAGAGACAGCAAAAGAGAGAAGGGGAGAGAGACAGCAAAAGAGAGAAGGGGAGAGAGACAGCAAAAGAGAGAAGGGGAGAGAGACAGCAAAAGAGAGGGGGGAGAGAGACAGCAAAAGAGTAAAGGGGAGAGAGACAGCAAAAGAGAGAGGGGGAGAGAGACAGCAAAAGAGAGGGGGGATAGAGACAGCAAAAGAGAGAGGGGGAGAGAGACAGCAAAAGAGAGAGGGGGAGAGAGACAGAAAAAGAGAGGGGGGATAGAGACAGCAAAAGAGAGAGGGGGAGAGAGACAGCAAAAGAGAGGGGGAGAGAGACAGCAAAAGAGAGAGGGGGAGAGAGACAGCAAAAGAGAGGGGGGATAGAGACAGCAAAAGAGAGAGGGGGAGAGAGACAGCAAAAGAGAGGGGGAGAGCGCAAAAGAGAGGGGAGGGGAGAGAGCGGAAAAGAGGGGGAGGGGGAGCGCAAAAAAGAGGGGGGAGAGAGCGCAAAAGAGAAGGGGGGAGAGAGACAGCAAAAAAGAGAGGGGGAGAGAGACAGCAAAAGAGAGGGGGGAGAGAAAGCAAAAGAGAGGGGGGAGAGAGACAGCAAAAGAGAGGGGGGATAGAGAAAGCAAAAGAGAGAGGGGGAGAGAGACAGCAAAAGAGAGGGGGAGAGAGCGCAAAAGAGAGGGGGAGAGAGCACAAAAGAGAGGGGGGAGAGAGAGCGCAAAAGAGAGGGGGGAAGAGAGAGCGCAAAAGAGGGGGGAGAGAGAGAGAGCGCAAAAGAGAGGGGGGAAGAGGGCAAAAGAGAGGGGCCCTCTCTCTTTTGCTGTCTCTCTCCCCCCTCTCGTTTGCTGTCTCTCTCCCCCCTCTCTTTTGCTGTCTCTCTCCCCCCCTCTCTTTTGCTGTCTCTCTCCCCTTCTCTCTTTTGCTGTCTCTCTCCCCTGTCTTTTGCTGTCTCTCTCTCTCCCCCTCTCTATCTCTCTCCCCCCTCTCTCTATCTCTCTCCTATCTTCCATCTTCCATCTATCACGCGACCGCGCCCGGTCACGCCCACTTCTGCCGCTGCGCAGATCTTCAGCTAGGGACTCAAAGGCCAGGTGTGTTTGTCCTTGTGCTGTCTCTACTGTGCATGACAGCTTCGTACAAACACACTTGGCCTTTTATTATATAGGATAGCTTAGCAGAACCAACTACCTGCTACCTCTAACTGATTGTATGTATGTTTACAAAGTCACAAGTATCTCATCTGAACACCCTACTACTTTACTGTCAATATTTTCTGAACTAGCTATATTTAAAAAAATACCATTTTCATTTTGAATATGCATATTAATGTCTGCCCCATGATGATAGTATGGTACATGGCAATATTGGTGTACGCCTCGTTAGTTTTCCCACAGTTGATACCTTTGTAGATATGTAAAAACGGCTTCCTGCATTAACTTAGACAGCGGTCCCATTAATTTGATTTATTAGTTCCAAAGAAGCTACAGTGTTTTTACACTTGCTCCCAATGCTGCTCTAATGGTACTGTGCAAGTTTTTGTGTTATATACATATGATGTTTCAAATATTTGTCATTTTGTATAGAAAATGTTATTCCTTTGACTGATTAACTCAGACATCTTTTCATAAACTACTATATCATAATCTAATTTGTTTAAAGGGACAGTCAAGTCCCCAAAAAACTTTCATGATTAAAATAGGGAATGTAATTTTAAACTACTTTCCAATTTACTTTTATCACCAATTTTGCTTTGTTCTCTTGGTATTATTAGTTGAAAGCTAAACCTAGGAGGTTCATATGCTAATTTCTTAGACCTTGACGACTGCTTCTAATCTGAATGCATTTTGACCACTAGAGGGCATTAGTTCATGTGTTTCATATAGATAACATTGAGCTCATGCACGTGAAATTACCCTGTAGTGAGCACCGATTGGCTAAAATGCAAGTCTGTCAAAAGAACTGAAATAAGGGGGAAGTTTGCAGAAGCATAGATACAAGGTAATCACAGAGGTAAAAAGTGTATTAATATAACAGTGCTGGTTATGCAAAACTGGGGAATGGGTAATAAAGGGATTAATCTTTCTTTTTAAACAACAAAAATTCTGGTGTTGACTGTCCCTTTAATGCTCCCAAAGTGTTAAAAACAATGTAAATTTGATGTACTGGACAAGTGTATGTTTTCGTGATTCTTTTAGTGTTCGATATCCACTCTAAAAGGAGACTGTACTAGTTTAGTTAGTTTTGTTTTTTGTTTAGTTTGGTGTGTTTAATATTCTAAAATCCCAACAATGTGTACATACTGCATCTTTTGCAGTTGATAATTACCTAACTCATAGAATATCTTGAAAGGTACTGTATCAGCATAGACTAAATACTACTGTCACTTATATGAGTGTGTGTATTTTCTATTCATTTGAGCACTATATTTTGTGACACTATGCCCTGCGTGGCGCATTGTCCTGTGATCTGTATAATTGTACCCATTGTTGGTTATAAATAAAAGTTAGGAAAAAAACAGACGTTCAATTCAACTGTGCTTGAACAAATGCGTTTACTTTGTAAAATGTGCAGAAATTAATGCAGATGTGATATTACTATATCGTGCGTGTGATAAATTTAGAGTGCTACTTGTAATCTAGCCCAATAGCTTTAATTGCTAGATTATACTACAATAAATACTAAATAAGCCAAAATCAATAGAACATACTGGCTTCCAGTAAGTACATTCAGAAAAGATTTTATACAATAAAAGTAAATTTAGGTGTGATTTTAACAGTTAACCTTTAGATTCTTATATAAAAGAATTCATAGTGTTCAAAATGTAAAACATTTAAAATAAGATTATTGCACAGCATGTGTTGTTTATAAATTTACATGTGCATAAAAGAAAATATATGCAGGGAGCAAAAACTAGCTATAAAAATAGATTAGACGAACAAGGGAGGCATTCTACTAAAAGTACTCAATATAATGTTCCAATAATACACTGTGTAGTTAATATAAAGGGACATGATACTTTATTTTTTCTTTGTCCCATCAAAAAAAGAGGAGATTTCAAAATGTATTAGTGGGTCATTTTTGAGAAGAAAAATAAATTTTTTTTATTTCCGTGCTGAATAAAAAACATTTTAAGTTTCAAATAAAACTACTGGGAAGTGCATGGCGGTGTACAGCTGAGTCCTGAGGACTCTAGTACCATTGGCTGACAGGCATACAGAAAAAAAAGTAGGTTTGTTCAATACAGGCACATCCATCTTGCAAAAAAATAAAAGAGGGCACCATAACATACTTTGAAACAATAAACATTTTTGAATACCATATACTTTTAATGAATTGTCCTCATATGGTCTCCCATTGCAGTCCATCACAATTGCCATGCAAAATTATTTGCGTTGCTTTTTGCAGGGTTTTCAAATTTAATCCATTCAAATAAATTAGAAAATCCAGTTTTCAAATGCATTTGTGACACGATAACACCCCCTATACCATTCAAAGCCATATTCCAATGCATCAGTATAATCTATTGACACAATATTTTTTTTACTTTTCGGATTCTATAGCATTGACTCATTGAAAATCCCTTTTTATCAATATTCTAAATGGGTTCAAATATAAATGCAAATCATATGCGAATAGATTTAACCCCTTAGTGACCAGACCACTTTTCAATTTGTTGACCATCTGGGACCAAGGCTATTTTTGCATTTCTGCGATGTTTGTGTTTAACTGTTATTTTCCTCTTACTCATTTACTGTACCCACACATATTATATACCGTTTTTCTCGCCATTAAATGGACTTTCTAAAGATACCATTATTTTCATCATATCTTATAATTTACTATAAAAAAATTATAAAATATTAGGAAAAAATGAAAAAAAACACACTTTTTCTAACTTTGAGCCCCAAAATCTCTAACACATCTACAACCACCATAAAATACCAATGCTAAACAGTTTCTAAATTTTGTCTTGAGTTTAGAAATACCCAATGTTTACATGTTCTTTGCTTTTTTTGCAAGTTATAGGGCAATAAGTACAAGTAGCACTTTGCTATTTCAAAACCATGTTTTTTCAAAATTGGCGATAGTTACATTGTAACACCAATATCTGTCAGGAATCCCTGAATAACCCTTCAAATGTATATATTTTTTAAAAGAAGACACCCTACGGTATTAAACTTGGGGTATTTTGACTTTTTTCATGCAACCATTTTGCCACCAATCTATGCCAAAGTTTTGGGGGGGGGGGGGGAAATAATTAGATTTTTTGACAAATAGCAATTTAAGAATACATTTACTGATAAAATGTTAAGGGTTACTGCCAAATAACACCCTAATATGTCTTCAGTAGCATCTCCTGGGTACAGTGATACCACCCATGTATAGGTGTGTCGGGTTCTCTGTGGGCTAAAAGCCCTTATTTTTAGAGAGCGCATTCCAGTTTTTCAACTTGGAATTTTCACATCGGTCATCATGCACCCATGTCCTATTTAGGACATTTCTGAAGCTGGCCAATGGAATTTACCCCCATCAAACCATATATTTTTGAAAAGTAGACACCCTAGGGTATTTAAAATGCTGGTATTTTAACACTTTCCATGCACTAATTCAACCACTAGTCTTTGTCAAACTTTAGGGTAGTTATTTTTTTGTGTTATTTTTCACACACATTGTATTTTAGGCATGGATTTTCAGTTCCTGTTATGTGTTACTGCCAAAAAACACCTCAATATGTGTTCAACAACATCTCCTGAGTACAGTGATACCACCTATGTATAGGTGTGTCAGGTTCTCTGGGGGCTAAATAGCCTTATTTTTAGGTAGCGCATTCCAGTTTTTCAACTTGGAATTTTCACATCTGTCATCATGCACCCATGTCCTATTTGGGACATTTCTGAAGCTGGCCAATGGAATTTACCCCCATCAAACCATATATTTTTGAAAAGTAGACACCCTAGGGTATTTCAAATGCTGGTATTTTAACACTTTCCATGCACTAATTCAACCACTAGTCTTTGTCAAACCTTTGGGTAGTCATTTTTTTGTGTTATTTTTCGCACACATTGTACTTTAGGCATGTATTTTCAGATCCTGTTATGTGTTACTGCCAAAAACCACTTCAATATGTGTTCAACAATATCTCCTGAGTACAGTGATACCACCTATGTATAGGTGTGTCGGGTTCTCTGGGGGCTAAATGGCCTTATTTTTAGGTAGCGCATTCCAGTTTTTCCACTTGGAATTTTCACATCGGTCATCATGCACCCATGTCCTATTTGGGACATTTCTGAAGCTGGCCAATGGAATTTACCCCCATCAAACCATATATTTTTGAAAAGTAGACACCCTAGGGTATTTCAAATGCTGGTATTTTAACACTTTCCATGCACTAATTCAACCACTAGTCTTTGTCAAACTTTTGGGTAGTCATTTTTTTGTGTTATTTTTCACACACATTGTACTTTAGGGATGGATTCTCAGTTCCTGTTATATGTTACTGCCAACAAACACCTTAATATGTGTTCAACAACATCTCCTGAGTACAGTGATACCACCCATGTATAGGTGTGTCGGGTTCTCTGGGGGCTAAATGGCCTTATTTTTAGGTAGCGCATTCCAGTTTTTCCACTTGGAATTTTCACATCGGTCATCATGCACCCATGTCCTATTTGGGACATTTCTGAAGCTGGCCAATGGAATTTACCCCCATCAAACCATATATTTTTGAAAAGTAGACACCCTAGGGTATTTCAAATGCTGGTATTTTAACACTTTCCATGCACTAATTCAGCCACTAGTCTTTGTCAAACTTTTGGGTAGTCATTTTTTTGTGTTATTTTTCACACACATTGTATTTAGGCATGGATTTTCAGTTCCTGTTATGTGTTGCTGCTAAAAAACACATCAATATGTGTTCAACAACCTCTCCTGAGTACAGTGATACCACCCATGTATAGGTGTGTTGGGTTCTCTGGGGGCTAAAAGGCCTTATTTTTAGGAAGCCCATTCCATTTTTTCCACTTTGAATTTTCACATCCCATGCACCCATGTCCTATTTAAGACATTTCTGAAGCCGGCCAATGTAATTTACCTCAATCAAACCATATATTTTTGAAAAGTAGACATCCTAGGGTATTTCAAATGCAGGTATTTTAACACTTTCCATGCACTAATTCAACCACTAGTCTTTGTCAAACTATTGGGCATTCATATTTTTGTGTTATTGTTCACATACATTGTAATTTAGACATGGATTCACAGCTCCTGTTATGTGTTACTACCAAAGAAGACACCAATATGTGGTTACCAACATCTCCTGAGTTCAGTGATACCACCTATGCATAGGTTTGGTGGCTTGTTTGGGGGGTGCAATGCCAAATGTCTGACATGCGTTTGTGATTGTTTTTCACATTTAACATATTTTCTTTGCCTATCGTCTTTTTGGGGGGTCTTTTAACATACCCCAATTTATTTGTTTTCCATGAATGTGCATATATTTGAAAAGTTGACACCCCAAGGTATTGTGTATGGTGTGCTTTGATGCCTTTGAAGCAACCGTTTTAGCCCAAAAAATTGGAGAAAGTGTATGGTGGTTATTTTTCAATTTTAATTTTTACAGACACATTGCTTTTTGACTATGATTTAGGAGAGACTGTTGTAAGTTATTGCAAAAGAATACTTCAGGTTGTTTTCTGCAAGGCACCCTGAGTACACCTATGCCCCCCATGCATAGGTTTGCCAGGATTTTGGAAAGGTTATGTTACAATTTTATGACTTGTGATTTTAGTTATTAACAATGAGAGTATTTCTTCTGATAGGCCTATCTTTAGTTTGGGGCCTATCACATACCCCACTTTTATTTATTGCCATGAAAGTGTATATTTTTTAAATGTTGACACCCCAAGGTATTGTATATGGAGTGCTTTGATGCCTTTGAAGCAACTGTTTTAGCCCAAAAAATTGGAAAAAGTGTATGGTGGTTATTTTTCAATTTTAACTTTTAAAAACGCATTGCTTTTTGACTATGATTTAGGAGAGACTGTTGTAAGTTATTGCAAAAGAATACTTCAGGTTGTTTTCTGCAAGGCACCCTGAGTACACCTATGCCCCCCATGCATATGTTTGCCAGGATTTTGGGAAGGTTATGTTACAATTTTATGACTTGTGATTTTAGTTATTAACAATGAGAGTATTTCTTCTGATAGGCCTATCTTTAGTTTGTGGCCTATTGCATACCCCACTTTTATTTATTGCCATGAAAGTGTATATTTTTGAAATGTTGACACCCCAAGGTATTGTATATGGTGTGCTTTGATGCTTTTGAAGCAACCGTTTTAGCCCAAAAAATTGGAGAAAGTGTATGGTGGTAATTTTTCAATTTTAATTTTTACAGACACATTGCTTTTTGACTATGATTTAGGAGAGACTGTTGTAAGTTATTACAAAAACATACTTCAGGTTGTTTTTTGCAAGGCACCCTGAGAACACCTATGTCCCCCATGCATAGGTTTGACAGGGGTTTTGGTTAAAAAAAAAAAACAGGCCCAATTTTAGAAAAGAGTAGTGAAATGTAAAAATCTGGCACAGTAAAAGTAAAAAAAAAAAAATCCCATCTAACAGTAAACATAACCAAAAAAAAAAAATATATATATATAACAGCAAATGTATTTATTTTTTTAAAAATGTACCATTGTATGGTACCGCTTAAAGCAGTCCCCAATGCAGAGTGCAGGCTGTCCAGGGCAATCAGGACAGTGATATATGGTGTCCCTTCTCTTCCCCCTCTTGGTACAGACTCTGCATTTTTTTGTGGTTTCTGCTTTGCGGCAGTAGGGGGGATTTTAAAAATAAAATGAGTAGCCCCAACTCTGCTCTCTCCCATCACCGCCCGGGGAGCAGGTGCATCATGGTACAAAATCCCAGTAATAATCTGGAGCTGAAACTGTAAAAAAGTTTTTTTAACTCTGGGGTTTGCTTTTTTGAACAACAAAAAAGCGTTGTGGGTTGCAATCTGCATTAGGTAAATTGCAACCTTTTTGTACCAGGCCCTTGTCTTCCGCATAATTAGGTAGGGCTGCAGCAGCTGATCAGCCAGATCAACCCCACCCATATGCCGGTTATAAGACTTGATGCACACTGGCTTCCTTATGATCTCAGCTCTGCCACGTACAGAAACCGCCACCGTCCTCTCTGTGTGGATGGTGGTAAGAAGGTATACATCCTTCTTGTCTCTGTACTTAAGTGCCAACAGCTCCTCTTGGCGCAGAGCTGAGGTCTCCCCCCTTCGTAGCCGGGTGCGTACAAGTTGTCCTGGGAAACCTGCGCGGTTCTTTTTAATTGTACCGCAAGCTACTGTATCAAAGGAATACAGTAGCTTGAACAAAAGGACACTTGTATAAAAATTGTCTAAGTACAAGTGATACCCTTTGTTCATTAGGGGTAATATCAGGTCCCAGACAATCTTGCCAGTGGTTCCCATATGTTCTGGGCAACCTGGAGGGTCAAGGTGGCTATCCTTTCCCTCATACACCCGGAAGGCCTGAGTATACCCAGTCTCGCTGTCACAGAGCTTATACACCTTTACCCCATATCTGGAGCGTTTGGAAGGAATATACTGCTTGAATCCCAGCCTTCCCTTATACTTCATTAGGGATTCATCAACAGCAAAAAAGTACAGCTATGCAACTGCCAGTGATTTATAGCGATCGCTGGCAAGCTAGGGGTTAATGGCTCTGAAAATTAAATTAAATTAACTAAATGTTTCTGAAAAGAGCCTTTGGGTTTTTAAAAAATTACAACAACAAAATTAACCCCTAAAAAAATGCACAGACAGCAAAAAAGTACAGCTATGCAACTGCCAGTGATTTATCGCGATCACTGGCAAGCTAGGGGTTAATGGCTCTGAAAATTAAATTAACTAAATGTTTCTGAAAAGAGCCTTTAGATTTTTAAAAAATTACAACAACAAAATTAACCCCTAAAAAATGCACAGACAGCAAAATGCAGCAAAAAAAAGTGCACCTATGCTACTGCCAGTGATATATAGTAATCACTGGCAAGCTAGGGGTTAATGGCTCTGAAAATAGCCTTTGGTTCTATATTTTTTAACAAATAAAAGAAATAAATCTCTCTCTCTCTGCTAAATACAGGTCTCTCTCTCCAACAAAATGGCAAGTGAGGAGAGGGAGGGAGATCCACACTGATCATAGTCAATATTGACATGATCAGACAAATGGGGTATTTTATTATTATTATTTTTTTTAGGGTGGGAGGCTCAGATTGGGTGACCCTAGCTTGCCCCTATGATGATGCAGGCTAGGGACACCCCCAGAGGCCCCATGATGCACTGGGCATCGCCATCTTGGATGCCTAGTGAAGGGGGAGGGGGGGGGTATTTGGGCTTTTTTTTTTTTTTATCCGTTTTTTTTTTACATATTTTATTTTTTATTTGATACCTAACTAAGTGCCTCGACCCACCGAGGCACTTAGCACACAAGCAGAGCATCGGAAGCATGTCCGATCGCTTCCGATGCTCTGAAACACTGCCGGGCTCCACGTGGAGCAAAACCGGAAGTGATCACTCGTGGGGGAGTGATCAATCCGGTCCCGGCACTCGGCAACAGTACTGCAGGATGCCTAGACATCAAGGCAAGCCTGCAATACTGTTAGAGCAGCTGGAAGCGATTTCGATCGCTTCCAGTGCTCTGTTTAACCGACGACGTATGCCATACGTCCTCGGTCGTTAAGTGCTTTTTTTTTGAGGACGTATGGCATACGTCGTCGGTCGTTAAGGGGTTAAAGGGATAGTAAAGTCAAAATTAACTTTTAAGTAGATTGGATAGAACATGACATTTTAAACAACTTTCCAGCTTAACACTGTTATTAGTTTTGCTTAGTTTTCTTGGTATCCGTTGTTAAAGAGTAATCTTAGGTGATGTCAGCAGCTTGCACGTGTCTTTATCCAGCAGTGTTTGCAACATTGTTTCTAGCAATCTTATATATAGTTACAAATACTGCTTCCATAGAATGCTAAGAACACGTGCATGCTCCCAAACTAGCTTTACTCGTCAACAAAGGATACAAAAAGAACAAAGCAAACTAATAGAAGGAAATTGGAGAGTTTTTTTAAAACGATATGCTCTATCTGAAGCCTGGACATTTCATTTTTGACTGTCACTTTAATAGAAAGTTTTGTTATGTGTTTGACATGGAATTACCCATAATATAAACAATGTACACAATGAAGTTCAGTAGGGTTGCCACCCAAATAGTACTTAACCGACATAGGGCAAGATTACAAGTGGAGCGCTAAATTATCGCAGGTGCATGATAATTATTCAGCCATTACAAGTGGCTGGTTATTGCTACCGCGAGCTCGCAGTAGCAATTAGCGCTCCAAAAATTAACCAGAGATCAGATCTCTGGTTAATTTTCTAAAAGTGGTCCACATGCCCTCAAAATAGAGGCACTATGCAGTTCTGGGGCTTTAAAGTTGGTGAAAGTGGATTGTTAGAAAAAAAAACGGCACTGAAAAGTGCCTTTTCATTGCAGTCTATGGGAACTGTGTGTTCTCATAGGCCGCAATGTAAATATATATGTATATGATTTAAATACATATACAGGTAGCCCTCAGTTTACGCCGGGGTTAGGTTCCAGAAGGAATGGTTGTAAATCGAAACCGTTGTAAATTGAAACCCAGTTTATAATGTAAGTCAATGGGAAGTGAGGGAGTTCGGTTCCAGGCCCCTCTCAAAATTGTCATAAGTAACACCTAATACATTATTTTTAAAGCTTTGAAATGAAGACTTTAAATGCTAAACAGCATTATAAACCTAATAAAATAATCACACAACACAGAATATATAATTAAACTAAGTTAAATGAACAAAAACATTTGCTAAACAGCATTATAAACCTAATAAAAAAATTAAACAACACAGACTTCACTTGCATTTTTCTGCAAACAGTTCTTTCTATGCATTCCAATCTGGACTGATTTATAGACAGGAAGATCTCGTTCCTTTGAAATCTGCTCGATAGCTCAGGTCTAGTTAAACTGATTAATTTCAGCTTGCTTGGCTTTGCTGCAACACAAGCGGACAGCTCCACCTACTGGCTATTTTAATAAATGCACTGCTTCTTAATGCTTTTCAATAGCAGTCACATGACTGGAAAAAAAGGTTGTTATTCTGAAACGGTGTAAATTGAACCGTTGTAAACCGAGGGCCACCTGTATATTTATGTGTTAATATGTGTATATATACATTTTAACACTTAAATATATATGTATATATTCATATACATATATATTTAAAAATGCTGCCCATCGCTGCGCAAGGTTCTGATGCTGTCTCCCGATTATCGTGCGCTGGTATTACAAAGTGGAGTGATTATATCGCTTGCACACAAGCGATATTTAGCTCTCCACTTGCAATCAAGCCCATAGCCAGTATTTTTAAAGTGATGGTAAGCTCTCCCCATTTATAAAAACAGATCCTGAATGTTAGTGTTATTTTTTACATGGAGTTTAATTCAACAGTTGTAATGTTGATGCGCTATAACTTACTTTTTAATAAAGATATGAAATTCAAATACCCTGCGTTCCGCCACTCATTTCAAAAGTAAATTTTTCTGTGAGCTAAAGGTTTCTCCAATCAGCGCTCTCCACTTTGGGCGCCTTTTGTTGTAGCTAGAGTGCTGATTGGAGAACAGTTGAAACCTTCAGCTTATATACGTTCGCTCGAGCACAAACTAAATTAGTGCGCATTGGCTTAGCGTGACTGAATAGTTTAAAAAAAAAATGTGCTCCAAACACAACATAAATACATTAAAATTAAGGGTTACACTCATATATACACTATCTGATAAAATTATTCATATACATTTTAATTAAAAAATATATATTTTTTAAGGGTTCATGTACTTGACTGCAAAGGGCTAAATATGTGTAGGTAAATATAGCACAATGCGCTCTATTCAGAGCTGTAAAATACCGCTATGCTTCTCTTGTAATGCTTAAAGAGAGCTCTCGGCGTGTCTGTCGGCAGTGACGTAAGGTGGGCGTGGCCTTACGCGTTTCACGGTAAACAACCGCTTCGTCAGAGGCTTGACGAAGCGGTTTTTTACCGTGAAACGCGTAAGGCCACGCCCACCTTACGTCACTGCCGACAGACACGCCGAGAGCTCTCTTTAAGCATTACAAGAGAAGCATAGCGGTATTTTACAGCTCTGAATAGAGCGCATTGTGCTATATTTACCTAAGTTCATCTGTGATTGCTAACAAGCATATGAGGAACTGTGACCACTATTACCGGAAAGAATAATATTAAGCCTCATCTACGGAATTGAGATTTGAGGACTGCCTTTACAGCCCGGCGTTTTCCAGGCTATAAGTGGGGACACTTTGAGTATCCAATTGCCTTATCTTACCTCATTTCGATTGAGGTCATATTTGTGAGTAAGGAATACCTTCCACAGCTTATCTTGTATTTTAAATGTTTGTGTAAATAAACCCAATTGATCTGCACTATGAGAGGTGTCTCTGTGCGCTTGTCTTTTTAGATATCTACAGCTGTACTACATCACTCAATCAGAACCTTGGGTGTTTCCTTGACGAGCTGCACTGAAATCATCTCCCTGCACATTTTCCACAGGAATATCATCAGAAGGATAAGACTGTCTTTTTATAAATTATTTTATAATTGTTTTCAAAATTATTTGATAATGTTTTTTACTTTATATTTCATGTATATTTGAATATTTTATATAGATTTAAATATAGGCTCACCTTTCACTGACAATAGTGATTAATTTTCAGGTTGTTTATTACAACACACTTGAAATTAGATCTGTTTCTAGAGAAACAATAGAACTATTAAGTTAATCTATTGTGTTCTCTACAACTATTTTAAACTAGTACAATTATTTTAAAACTAGTACATATAAGTGTGCGCAACTTTTCTTTTATTTTCTAAGGGCAAGATTCACTAGTTGAGTCCTCTTTTGGAATTTAAACTAATTCATATATATATATATATATATATATATATACATACACAGTCATGACCAAAAATAGTGGCACCCCTGCATTTCTGTCAGATAATGCACCACTTTGCCCAGAAAAGTGTTGCAATTACAAATGTTTAGGCATTCTCATGTTTATTTCTTTTGTTTTGTATTGGTATGACATAAAAAATTCTTATATAATAGGGGGCGCCCTAAATGATAACAATATATCAGACCTAGTGAGGTGTATAATGAACAATAGATCAATTAAATTAATACTTTAAATCAATAGTTGTACTAAATATCACACATAAATAACAATAGGTAGTGCTTCAATAATTCCAAATATACAAATAAAAAGTCTCTGAGGAGTAGAAATAGAGGGTGATCTTTAGGCAGCAATCTGTAGAGAACCCGGCCTGGATCCTATAGGGATGATCTACAGTAAAGAAAGAGACAGATGCGCCACATGGCCCAATATTGTTTGTTCAACACAATAATTATGGTCTAGTCGTGCTAGTATAAACTCACAATTTGAAATGCACTTCAGTTAGTGCAATAGGAGCAGTCTGGGATCAATCACAGTCACCCAGCAGACCGACCTCTAGGGGACGAAAATCAAGAAATTACAATCGAATTGTTGCTGATAAATATTTGGACCAAACCTTGGCCTTCATTGGGACCTTTGCTGTTTGCTTCCTGTGGGAACCCTGTCATAGTCTGTTGGGTGACTGTATTGATCCCATCCTGCCTGATTTGCATCACTGGAGATGCTTTACCAATTGTGAGTATATTACTTAAATATAGTAATATATCTTGGGACCAAACTGTACTAGGCCATATAGGCACCCCTGTGTCTCTTTATATTTCCACTACAGATTAATCCTATCTACCCTAGAGGTCGGTCTGCTGGGTGACTGTGATTGATCCCAGACTGCTCCTATTGCACTAACTGAAGTGCATTTCAAATTGTGAGTTTATACTAGCACGACTAGACCATAATTATTGTGTTGAACAAACAATATTGGGCCATGTGGCGCATCTGTCTCTTTCTTTACTGTATGACATAAAAAAGTGGAGGGAAAAAAAGCCAAATCTGACACATTCCACGCAAAACTCAAAAAATGGACTGGATAAAATTATTTGCACCCTAAATTTAGTATTTGGTAGAACATCCCTTAGAAAAAATAACTGAAATCAATCGCTTCCTGTAGCCATCAATGAGTTTCTTACACCTCTCTACTGGAATTTTGGACGACTCTTCTTTCGCCAACTGCTCCAGGTCTCTCAGATTGGAAGGGTTCCTTCTTCAACTGCTGTTTTGAGATCTCTCCACAGGTGCTCTATGGGATTAAGATCTGGACTCATTGCTGGCCAGTTCAGTACTCTCCAGCACTTTGTCTTAAACCATTTCTGGGTGCTTTTTGACGTGTGCTTTGGGTCATTGTCCTGCTGTAAGACCCATGTCCTCTGACGGAGAACAAACTTTCTGACACTGGGCCCTACATTGCACCACAGAATTCTTTGGTAGTCTTCAGATTTCATAATGCCATGCACACAGTCAAGACATCCAGTGCCTGAAGCAGCAAATCAGACCCAAAACATTAGTAAACCTCCACCATGTTTGACTGTGGGGATTGTATTCTTTTCTTAAAAAGCCTTTTTCTTTTTTTGAAAACAGTAGAATGATGAGCTTTACCAAAAAGCTGTAATTTTGTTTCGTCTGTCCACAGCACATTCTCCCAAAAGGGTTTTGGCTTAATCAGGCAAGTTATGGCAAACTCCAATCTGGCTTTTTTATGTTTCTGTGTCAGCAGTGGGGTCCTCCTGGGTCTCCTACCATACAGTCCCTTTTCATTCAGATGGCGACGTATAGTGCGAGCTGACACATTTGTACCCTATGCCTGAAGGTCAGCTTGAATTTGTTTGGAAGTTGATCGAGGTTCTTTATCCACCATTCGAACAATCATTCGTTGCAATCTTTGATCAATTTTTCTCTTTTTTCCACGTCCATGGAGATTAGCTACAATGCCATGGGCTGTAAACTTCTTGACAATGTTGCGCACAGTGAACACAGGAACATTTAGATCTCTAGAGATGGACTTGTAACCTTGAGCTTATCCATGCTTTTCCACAATTTTTGTTCTCAAATCCTCAGACAATTATTTGCTGCTCTTTCTCTTCTCCATACTCAGTGTGGCACACATAGACACACAACAGAAAGGTTGAGTCAATTTTTCACCATTTTAACTGGTTGCCAGTGTGATCTCTATATTGCCAGCACCTGTTAATTGATACAGGTGAGTTTAAATACAAATTAAAGGAGCATCACAAACTTTGAATGCAATTATTTCTTACAATTTTGAAAAAGTGCCAATAATGTTGTCCGGTCCATTTTTTTAGTTTTTTATGGATGTAGTTTTTAGTGTCATACCAATACAAACAAAAGAAATAAACATGAGAATGGCTAAACATTTGTAATTACAACAATTTTTGCAAAGTTTTAACCCCTGACTAAGCAATAAGTGTTAGTTTTTTTTCATAACATGCTCATTGAAATCTATGGGGTGAATGCATTAGCATGGTCCTGAAGTTAGTGTGCATTTTGCTTTCAACTAATAAGTTTACTTCCAGCAATGTTTGTGTGCAAGCAAAAGTTCTAAATAGCGTGCCACTTGTAATCTGGCTCTGTATCGGATATTTGCTTAATATTTAAGTGACATGGAGGGGTATGCACCCCCACTAGGACACAAAGGATCACTATTTTATCATAAAATGTAAAAATAAAACATTTGAAGAACTAAGGAGAAGGAAGACGTCATGCCATAAAACCACCCCTAAAAATTTTCGTTTACCTTCTCTGACAGAAACCCTATCCCTGACAGAGACACAACATTTGGTTTCATAACCTTTTCTTTATTGAAATATTGTGCTTCTAAAAAGCCATTTTGCAGCCTAGCCTTAAGAATGTGATAGTCATTGTATCATAATGTGAATCACTGAAGCCAAAGCATTGCTTAAATTCTTTATTCACCAAGCCAGGGTAGCATCATTAATAAATACAACCTTTAATGTATCTTTGGAAATGTAATATTATAAGCATAGTTTTTTGTTCCTTTTTTTTCAAGTTGGCTTCTACTTTCTGGCCATCTGGTTCAAATTAGGAAGGGAATATTCGCATCTGTGAACTGACGCCACGCTGTTCAGTTCATCTCTTTACTCTCAAAGGTATTGATGTGTTAAACGTGTTTGCATGGCACAATTCCTCTCTAGTGTTGCACAGGATACAAGATTAAGAAACTAACATTTTAAACTACAGAAACAAAAATTTGATAAATGTATTTTTGCAAAAATAAAATACTCTTGCATATTCTTTTGCTTGCAATACAGAATTTTTTTGATTTCAATTGACAGAGATAGATGACATAGCAAGATTCCACACAATTAAAAGAAATAAGTAAAACAAACTTTGGATTTATTACATTTAACTGTGTTTCTAATATTTCCTCTTAAGACATTGTTATTTAAAGCTAAGCACAAAAGGTCAAGTACTACAATGCATATGAATCAGCTAGGTGTGTGCCTGTGGCCTATGCCTAGTTTCATGATCACCAAGGTGATAGAAATGGTTTTAACTGGTATAAAGGTGGCTCAAAGAGGATTCGATAATCATGCATACTTTTCGGTGTGTCTGTCAGAAATGAGTGAAAAACATGTATGAAGCAAATATGAGCTAAGGTGGGAAGTCCAGGTGCAGCAAGATTTCTCAGAGCCTAGGGCAGCACAAAACCTAAATAGCCCCTAATAAGAATTAGAACACCAATGTCTGTGTGTGTGTATATATATATATATATATATACATATATGTGTGTATAGATAGATAGATACCAACTTCTTCACTAAGGAGGGCACTCACAGGATTTTTTTATATCAATCGATTTTTATTTTCAATTCATGTAGGTAATAAATCATAAGTCGACGTTTCGGCCAATGATTGGGCCTTTCTCAAGACAAAAATGTTCTAAAGGATACAAAATAGAAAAAACATATATTTTTCAAACAATACTAACAAAAAAATGAATGCAAAAACATTAGTGACACCCCACACCCCATAATGAAACATAAAAAATTAAAAAAAACCATCAGTAAACAGTATACTATACATGTCAGAGAATTAATTTAACAATTCATAAATATTTAATTATGGCCCCTGATGTCAACGAGACAGGTCTAGGGCAGCAAGTATCGGATACACCATTCAGTCACTAACAGTTAGAGGCGGATAACGAAGAGGGTACTCCCAAATGATCTCCTGTCAAACTACATACAACGATCAAATGCAGACCTTAGCGTGGGAGCTTGTTACACAGAATTATAAAAATCATGGAATAGATAAGCACATGGGATATAGATGAATAAGAAATCAAGAGCAGAGGATCACTCAAAAAACACCAATGAGCTCAGCTGGCAGATCGTAGATTTCCACAAACACAGTCAAATCAAAGAGATACATATAGTAACATACAAACTAACATGTGATTGCATAATTGTACCATAAACTCCCAGGACATAATTATTATTATTATTATCAGGTATTTGTAGAGCGCCAACAGATTCCACAGCGCTATAAACATAGTTGGTATACAGGATAACATTTATAGGGATCAAATGGGTAGAGGGCCCTGCCGAGAGTTGCACTGTTGTAGTCGGCTCTTATGAAGGTGATTTACAAACAGCTGGGCTCATAGGCTTACATTCTTAGGGGTTCAAGGGGAAAGCAATGGAGTTAGGAAAGGTTAGTGTTGGTTGTATGCATCCCTGAATAGTAGAGTCTTTAGGGAGCGCTTGAAGCTGTTAAAACTAAGGGAGAGTCTTGTGGAGCGAGGCAGGGAGTTCCACAAGATGGAGGCCAGTCTGAAGAAGTCCTGTAAACTGGAATGTGAGGAAGTAACAAGAGAGGAGGAGAGTAGGAGATCATGAGCAGAGCAAATGGGACAGGAGGGAGAGTATCTGGAGTCAAGGTCTGAAATGTAGGGGGGAACAGTGCACTTGAGGGCATTGTATGTTAGAGTGAGGAGTTTGGGTTTAATCCTGGAGGCAAGAGGAAGCCAGTAAACGGATTGGCAGAGAGGTGCAGCAGATGAAGAGCGACGTGTAAGGAAGATGAGCCTGGCAGAGGCATTCATTATGGATTGTAAAGGAGCTAGGCGGCAGCTAGGTAGACCAGAGAGGACAGAACTGCAGTAGTCGAGACGGGAAAGGATGAGAGAGTGGATTAAAATCTTAGTTATGTCTTATGTAAGGAAATGTCTAATTTTTTAGATGTTTTTAAGGTGGAAGCAGCAGGCTTTAGCCAAGGACTGAATATGAGGAGTGAAGGAAAGGTCTGAGTCAAGTGTGACCCCAAGACATCGGGCATGCGGGGTAGGGGTAATGATGGAATTATCAACAGTTATAGAAAATTGGCGGGGTGGAGATTTTGGAAGAAGGGGGGAAAATAAAGAGTTCAGTTTTGGAGGGATTTAGCTTAAGGTCAGGACATCCAAGATGAGATATGAGAAAGACAGATAGTGACACGGGTAGTAAGGAAGGAGGTAGGTCTGGTTCAGAGAGGTAGATTTGGGTGTCATCAGCATGCAAATGAAATTGAAACCTGTGGGACTTTATTAAGGAACCTAATGATGACGTATAGATTGAAAAGAGAAGGGGACAGAGGACAGAGCCTTGAGGTACCCAAACAGAAAGTGGTAATGGGGCAGAGGAAGCTTCGGAGAAGGCTACAATAAAGGTACGGTTAGATAGGAAGAAAACCACAAGAGAGCTGTGTCGCAGATGCCGAAGGATTGGAGGGTTTGGAGCAAAAGAGGGTGGTCAACAGTGTCAAAGGCTACAGACAGATCAAGGAGGATAAGCAGAGAGAAGTGGCCTTTGGATTTTGCTGTAAGTAGGTCATTGGTAACCTTGACAATTGCTGTCTCTGTGGAGTGATGGGGACGAAATCCAGATTGCAGTGGGTCAAGAAGAGAGTTTAGTGTAAAGAAATGGGATAGTCGTGCATACACTAGCTTTTCAAGGAGCTTTTAGGCAAGAGGGAGTAGGGAAATAGGACGGTAGTTGAATGGGGAGGTTGGATAGAGGAAAGGTTTTTTGAGGATAGGTGTGACCAGTGCATGTTTTAGAGGGAAATATACCAGTGCTGAGGGAGAGGTTGAAAATGTGTGTGAGTATGGGGGTCAGGGTAGAAGAGAGAAAGGGGAGTAGCTGTGAGGAGATAGGGTTGAGGGGACAGGTAGTGAGGTGGGAGGACAGTATAAGGGCAGAAACATCTTCCTCAATAACAGGGGCACAAGAGCTAAATTTAAGGGTATTTGGGTTTTGGATGATTGTGAGTTTTTGAGGGGTGGAAGATTGGTAGTAATTTGAGAGGTGATTTCATTTCTGATGGAGTCAATTTTGTTATTGAAGTGGCTAGCAAAATCTTGAGCTGAGAGAGAAGTTGTATTAGGAGGTGGGGGTGGGCGGAGAAGAGTATTCAACGTGGAAAACAGACGTTTTGGGTTAGAGGAAAGAGTAGAGATGAGATTAGAGAAGTTTTGTTGCTTATAAAGATTAAGGACAGAATAGTAGGAGTTCAGGATGAACTTGTAGTGAAGAAAGTCAGCTGAACTCTGAGATTTCCTCCAGTGACACTCAGCAGTACGGGAATGAAGTGCAAGGGGGAGAGAGAGTCTTTTGGAATGCGTGAAGTTCATGAATACAAAAGTAAGGTGAGGTTAAGAGAGATGGGCTGATGAACAGTGCAGGTGGTGAGGGGGAAGGAGTAATAGAATTAAGTAGTTTGTTATAGAGACAAAATGTACCAAAAAGGAATATGAAGAAATTGAGCATTATAACAAACTAAGCAAACAGTGGATAAAACAGTGATACAAGAAGTACTTGCCTTATCCCTTGTCCAATCATTGTTCAATTCTTGTGTAATTATTTGGCCCAATTGTTAATGTCTCACTTATAAATGTTCACTTAAGAGATATAAACATATTATGTTACAATACTGCTATCTAACCTGCATTGCTATCCCCTTAGCAGTGTTAAATTTATAGGCCACAGCATTCAGCTGATTGCAATAAATTAGGTAATGACATGATCAAAGACAGTCAAAAGGCCAATTGGGAAAGTTTGATTCAGGGTGAGATCATTAAAAATGACAATAACATTTGGGGGAAATGGGGTTATACCATCATTGAAATTAAAAATTGAAGCATTATAACAAGTATTGAGAAGGTTTGAACATCACATAGATAAAGACAAGATATCAGCAGAATAAATACATAACTTATTACACAGACTACAGACACATACCAAAAGAGAGACTTTGAGTACAATTAACACAGAAAACAGAGATTTTGGCAGCAGATGAATGCAGGGACACAATTCACATACCAAAAGAGAGACTTAGGAACTACCAAAGACCAGACTTATGTTAGTGTGCAGGACATCATATGTCCATAGCTGTTAAGTATACGCCTTAATCACTACCCGCTTACGTGACCTGCAAAACACTTGCCCTATGGGCTACTCCTACCGACCATTTAAATGCCACTAATGTGCATCAGAGGATAGATACAACTAAATTATCAATAATACTTACAAATGATCCTTACGGTCAGAAACCTATAAGCGGTATTGCAGCCGTTCTCCCTTGAAAAAAGCCAAATCAGCCTGAGGCCAGACATCCGTTGTACTCGTTTAAAGTGAATGTCAACTCAATCATACCCGTTTACATCATATGTTACATTGATACAATTCAGGGGGGCTTTCATTCATCATTTTTGCAGATCCTATATGTGAAAGTTAAAAGATACCTTTGAATATGTATTTTTCAATAGCGCTTCCTCCGCCCGCCATTTTGTCCCTCTTTTTGTTGGTGATTGACATCATTTGCCAATGCGGTCCCCCCCCCCCCCCCTCAGGCGCTCAACCCTTTTTTTTCAATGCCATGCACTTCTTCTGCACATGCGTTAGAATAGAATCTACTGTTTCTGAACGCGCTTCCAGTGGAGTACCTCTCATGTGATTACAGCAGGTGACGTTTGTTTTTTGGCCCCGCCCCTCTATGTAGGTGACCCTCCAAGTCCATACATAGTGATAGTATGGCAGGCGGTCTGGTTAGGGGGAAGCTGCTTGCTGTGATCGGGGATGAGGACACTTGCACGGGCTTCCTCCTTTGTGGTGTCGGGGAGCTCAATAAGAACCGCAAACCCAACTTCCTGGTGGTTGAGAAGGAAACGAGCATGACCAAGATAGAGGAGATGTTCCGGTAAGTAACTGCTGCAGGGGAGATACTCAGACTAGTGACAGGTACATAGGGGGGGGTAGCGAGGGGGCACTCCAGTGAGGGACAGTAACAGGCAGAGAGGGGACCCTCAGGTGAGGTACAGTGACAATGGCATGCACAGAGGGGGAACTCAGGCGAGGGACAATGACAGGCAGAGAGGGGACCCTCAGGTGAGGGGCAGTGACAAGCAAAGAGGGGACCTTCAGGCGAGGGGTAGTAACAAGCAGGGAGGGGACCCTCAGGTGAGGGAAAATGACAATGGCATGCACAGAGGGACAGTGACAGGCAGAGGGGCAGTGACAAGCAGACACTTCGGTTTGAAAATGCATGCGCAGATTGAGTACATTGCATTGTTAACGCATGCGCATGGTAAGGGCGCATACTAAGGGCTCCACAGGTGCGCTCTTCAGAGAAGAACACGGAAGTGCCTGATGGGAGGAGTTCCATCTCAAAATGAAGAAAAGTAAGTATTAGCAAAAAAATTATATATATATTTTTTTTTTAAAGTTAGCGGTTAGAATTAAGATGTGTTAAACATGTATTAGGAGGCTTCTTGAGTTTTAAAATTTACATTCACTTTAAGTAGCCACAGGTGCCTAAATTGCACCGGGTCAGATGCCACTAAAGAACCAATGAAATACAAGAATAAAAGAATATTTATGGCCTGGTTCGAGGGTAAGCACATCTTTTAGTGCAGGAGATATATTGATGACCTCTTAGTGTTAGAGAATTCCCAATCCCAGAGATGTTTTTGAGTTAATATTAAAAAAAAACAAAAAAACAGAAAAGCAAAGCAAAACTGTTTAATATGTAATGTATTAATTTGTTTTTCAGGGAAATGAATTACTCTCTTAGGAAATAGGACTGGATAGGGGACTGTGTGTGACGTGAGGGAGAGAGGGGGTCTGAGAGTGAGGAAGGAGCTGTGTGTGAGGGAGAAGGAGGCTGAGAGAGTGAAGAATGGGCTGTGTGTGACCGAGATGTGGGCTGAGAGAGGGATGAGGAGGCTGTGTGTGAGGGAGAGGGGGTCTGAGAGAGTGAGGGGGGCTGTGTGTGAGGTAGAGGGGGGCTGAGAGTGAGGAGAGAGATTTGAGTGAGGGAGAGGGGGCAGCGTATGAGGGAGAGGGGAGCTGAGAGAATGAGGAGATGGCTGTGTGTGTCAGAGGTGGTTGAGAGAGTCAGGAGGGGTCTGTGTGTGAGGGAGAGGTGGACTGAGATAGTGAGGATGGGGGCTGAGAGACAGAGGAGGGGCAGTGTGTGAGGGAGAGGGGGCTGAGAGATTGAGGAGGGGGCTGTGTGTGAGGGAGAGGGGGCTGAGAGAGTGAGGAGGGGCAGTGTGTAAGGGAGAGGGGGGCTAAGAACGTGAGGAGGGGTCTGTGAGAGTGAGAATGGGATTGTGGAAGGTAGCTAACAGCAGCTGCCTGGTTGTGAGGGTGGTTAAGAAGATTAGAAGAGGGCTTTGTGAGCAAGAGGGGAGCTGAGAGGGTAAGGAGTGGGCTGTGTGTGATCTAGCTAGTAGTAATAAGTAGATAAATTCTGATTTATTATAAATCCTTGCATTATGCAGAGTGGCCTAAGAACACAATTATTGACACAGTTTGCTTGCACAAACTATGATGCTTCATAAGGATGGTGCATAATTTGAGGTAAATTCACTGTTTCCTCTATCTGTATCTTAAACAATTGCACATTAGCTGGAACACTCCAAATAATTAGTCCAGTATTTATCGTTTTTGCCCCATGTATTGTTCCTGTATTGATAATGCATTTTAGTTTCTTATATGTAATACAACTTTAAAATTTGCAAAAAATACCTGGCTCCTAGATTTATGGCCTTCTGCTCCTACATTTTGACTGTCAGATAGTCTTTAAACCTTTATTTTTATCTATTTTATTTTCCAAGAGAAGTCCCTTGTGTTAATTAAGGTGGACTCTTGCCATTATGAAATAAATGAATTTTTCAGGTAAGTTCTTACATAAATTATGTTTTCTTTCATGTAAATGGCAAGAGTCCATGAGCTAGTGACATATGGGATAAAATACCCAAGATGTGAAAGTCCACAGAAGAGACACTAGAGAGGGAGGGATAAAATAAAAACAGCTATTTCCGCTGAGAAATTAAATCCAAAAATAAGTTCTTCTTAAAAACAGAAGAATCAAACAGACAGCTGCCTGAAGAACTTTCCTACCAAAGACTGCTTCAGAAGAAGCAAATACATCAAAATGGTAAAATTCAGTAAATGTATGAAGACCAAGTTGCTGATTTGCAAATCTGATCAACTGAAGCTTCATTCTCAAAAGCCCAAGAAGTGGCAACCGATCTAGTAGAATGAGCTGTTATTATCTGAGGTGGAGACTGTCCCGCCTCCAAATAAGCCTTGTGAATCAAAAGCTTTTTTTTTTTTGCTTGTTCTTTTTTTTATTTTATTATTATACAAGATACACATACAAAAACAAAAACACATAATTACACAAACCACATAAATACTTAGACAAGACATACGATAACATATCCTGTCGTAGGATCCTTAACTATTATCCGTTTCTCTCATATTAAACTGGGGTTACTTAGCCATAATTTATCCAATGTAATATCTCTTTCACTATTATCCGACCATGGAACTATTTTAGGCTTCTTTCCCATATTTCCTTTGCCTCAATATATATCTCAATGTTTCTCTTTCTCATGAAATAATATTCTTCATTTAATATATATTCATTAACCTTATTCACCCACTCTTCCTTTGTAGGGATATTGGTTAGTTTCCATTTTTTAAAATTACTTTTTTTTTTGGTAGATATGTCTCTTTGTTTTATCAATTTTGTTATCTATGTTGTTTAGTATTGTTGCTAAGAAATTATTTAAATTGTGATGTTTGGAGCTCTTTTCTACTATCTTTAAGACTTGGGACCAGAATTTCTTGATATATGGGCAGAACCATAAAATATGTAAGAGATTACCTCTGCCTTCACACCCTCTCCAGCATCTATCATTTATATGGGTTTTTTTTTTTTAATTCTCCTGGGGGTAAGGTACCACCTTGTCAAGATTTTCAGATTTTGCTCCACTACTACTACTGATGATTTAGCTGTCTGATGGAAGATATTCTGCCAAGTTTTTACATCTATCCTTTCCTCTAGTTCCTCTTGCCAATTCTGTATATACATAAGGGGGTTTTCCTATCCCATTCTGCAATAGTGTATATGATTTGGATAGTAAATGTTTTACATTAACTTTAGCATTACATAGATTTTCAAAATTTGTAGGCTTCCTTAGTATATTATCTTTATCTGTATGTGTATAGATATAATATACGTAATTATGTAATTGTGTATAAGGGAACCACCCTGTTAAACCTTTAGTCCATAATTTCTCTTGGGAACATACCCTCCCTTCTTTCGTTAAATCTACTATCCTATATTTATTAAATGTATTGTCCCCTTTAAATTGACCTTTTAGAACATTTTGGTTCTCCATTACCGATAGTAGAGGAGATGGGATAGAGGTCAATTCTGGGTTCTTTTTCAAGAATTGGTCCCAAGTCTTGAACATTTCCCTTAATGTGCTAAACTGAGTAATTATTTTGGCTCTCTTTTATTAATCCGACATTGACATCATATGGATTGTCAATACATGATTTTACTTTCGAGCTTTACCCAACTCTTAGAATCTTCTTTAAGATGCCAATGTCTGAAGTAGGATCTTCTAAACCAGAGAGATCCTCTTCAGAGGAGGATATTTCAGTATGTTGTTGGTCATCACAAATTTCATCAGTTTTATGAGAAGTTTTAAAAGACCTTTTACATTTATTAGAAGGCGGAATAGCAGACATAGCCTCCTGTATTGCATCAGCAATATAATTTTGCATATCAACAGGTATATCATGTACATTAGATTTTGAGAGAACAACAGGTGCTGTACTAGTACTAATAGAAACATTATCGGCATGCAAAAGCTTATCATGACAACTGTTACATAATATAGCCAGAGATATAATCTCAGCTTGCTTACAAAAGATACACTTAGCTTTGGTAGAACTATGTTAAGGACGCATGGTTCCTACAGTAGCTTCTGAGACAGGATCAGACTGAGACATCTTGCAAAATGTAAAAAAAATAACATTTAAACAAAATATCCAATTTCCTCATATAGCAGTTTCAGGAATGGGAAAAAATGCATATGCTTAAATAAGCAGAAAAGCAAACAGCATAACCCTCTAGAATATAAAGAGAGCAGGGAGCATAAAGGAAGTGGGGTAAAATAACCAAAAAATATTTGGCTCCAAGTATGACGCACAACGCAAAGTGAAATTTGTTTGGCGCCAAACAACATCCTGAAATTACACAACTCGCGTCATAACAAGCGCTACTTCGCGCCAAACAACCTAGCATCAATAAGGACGCAGGAAATTATGAAACTTGCGACACTATAGATGCAAATTTGAGCCAAAAAAGTTTGCACCAAAAATGACGCAATAAATAACAGCATTTTGCGCCCTTGTGAGCCTAGATTTGCCCACAAAATTTAAGGAAAAAAACAAGTCAAATTGGGGGAAAAAAAAGACTAAACCCCAGGTAAGAAATGTTTTAAAAATAACTTCCTAAAACATGATTCTCATACTGAAACTGTTAGACTGCAAAGAGAAATACACATAGACCTAACTCATGGCAAACATAAGTAAATACATATATTTAAAACTTTATATTAATACATAAAACACCAAACATAGCTGAGTGTGTCTTAAATAATGATAGATACTTACTGAAGACACCCATCCACATACAGCAGACAACCAAACCAATACTGAAAATTATCAGCAGAGGTAATGGTATAAGAGTATAACGTCGATCTGAAAAGGGAGGTATTAGAGGAATCCCTACGACCGATAAAAGAGAATCCGTGAAAAGATTTCCCATGAGTGAAACCATAAAAATCAACAGGCATAAAAACCATGTGTAAAACCATAAATATCTTCATGTCCCTCTGACAAACACTGTACTCTGAGAGGAATTTGGCTTCAGAATGCTTAGAAGAAGAAATCATAAAAATCAAGCACAAACTTACTTCACCACCTCCATAGGAGGCAAAGTTTGTAAAACTGAAGTATGTGTGTAGTGGGAGGTGTATTTATAGGCATTTGAGGTTTGGGAAACTTTGCCCCCTATTGGTAGGAATGTATATCCCATACATCACTAGCTCATGGACTCTTGCCATTTACATGAAAGAAATAAGGCCCAGTTCAACTCAACTGTCCCTAATTGTCAGCATAATTCTTCATTATATACAGAAATGTTGGTGTTCCAATAGTATCAAGAAGAGAAAAGAACCAGCGAGTCATCCAGAATGCTTTTGAGTAAAAATTCAAGCTTTATTCAAACAGGATACAAAATAAATAAAAAGCAGCAGACACTGTACTGTCTTACGCGTTTTGGCCTTCAGGCCTTATTCATAGACATATGTCACAAAGATTAACACAACATTTAAATACCCTCTAAAAAAAGTGATTGGCTGCTGCAAATTGATGCTTAATAGACACCACCAACTTAAAGTGACAGTGCAATCCCTAACTGCTAAAGTGCATATACTATCTTATAAACATTTCTACTTTAAATTCACCCACTGGGATGGCATGTACAGAAGCTCTATGACGATCAGCAAACTTCTTATATCTAGAGACAGCTGAATGTAGCTGAGAGCGAATATGTTGCCAATGAGTGGTGAGTCCAGTGACGTGTCGGTCTGCAGCAGGAACCCCAGTGGACTGGGCAGAAAGAGTGAAGACACAAGGTTGATACCCTGCCGCGGCTTGAAATGGAGAACATTGAAGAGAAGAGTGCTAATTAGTGTTTCTTGCCAGCTCAGCTAGGGGTAACAACTCAGACCAGTTGGTATGGCGAGTGTTGACAAAGGCTCTAAGGTAGGCTTCAAGATCCTGGTTTACTCTCTGTTAGTCCATTGGTCTGAGGATGGTAGCCAGAAGACAAGGAAACTATGGTTCCAATCAACTTACAAAAGGCTCTCCAAAAGGTAGAGATGAACTGTGGACCTCTGTCAGAAACAATATTCACAGGAATGCCATGAAGTCGTACCACATGCAAGAGAAAAAGAGACGTTAATTCTTGGGCAGAAGGCAGTTTGGTTAGGGGTACAAAATGAGCCAGTCTGGAAAAGTGATCCACCACAACCCAGATAACTGTATGGTGGTCAGAAGGAGGAAGGTCCACAATGAAATCCATTGTTATGTGTGTCCATGGTTGTTTGGGAATGGACAATGGTTGGAGCAAGCCAGGAGGCAAGGATCGGGGAGTTTTGTTGGCAGCACAAGTTGTGCAGGCTTTCACATGATCCTGAGCATCAGACTTCATAGTAGGCCACCATACATGTTGGGAAAGATGCTAAGTCCTAGTCAAACCAGGATGTCCTGAGAGTTTACTATCATGAGCCCAGGATAGCACAGGGGTGTGTAGGTTCAGAGGTACAAAGAGGATATCTGAGGCCTCGGGGGCTCCAGGAGGTTTACTAGACTAGGCACGTTGCAATCTTTGCAGAATGGTGGTATTTAGTTGAGCAACCACACAGGAGGGAGGTATGATGTGTTCAATAGGACCTTCAGTGGAGTCACTTGAGTGAGGGAACTGATGGGAAAGGGCATCCGCCTTCTTGTTCTTGGTCCCAGGAAGATAAGAGACCAAAAAGTTAAAATGGGAAAAGAACAAGGCCCACCTGGGACTGAGTCGATGAGCAGTCTCTAGGTAAGTCAGATTCTTGTGGTCGGTGAGAATCTGAATGGGATTGGCAGTGCCCTCTAACCAATGACACCATTCAGTCAAAGCCATCTTAATGGCTAAGAGTTCACAATTACCCACATTGTAATTCCTCTGAGCAGGAGTAAAGCGTTTAGAGAAAAAGGCTACAGGGTGTGACTTGTAAGTCAAAGGATCCCTTTGGGTTAGAACTGCTCCAGCCCCTATCTCAGCGGCATCAACCTCTAGAGTGAACTATAGGTCAGGATCAGGATGGCAAAGCACAGGAGCAGAACAGAAAGCCTTTATCAGACAAGAGAAGCCATTTATGGCTTCAGGAGGCCAATGTTTACAGTCTTTGTTCCGTTTTGTCAATTCAGTGAGCGACTCTTTGTGAAAAGTTTTTTATAAACTTGCAGTAATAATTGGATAACCCCAAGAACCTCTGTAATTCCTTTAATGAAGTAGGTTGAGGCCATTCTAGAACTGAGGTAAGTTTAACAGGATCCATGGCAAAACCTTCTTTCGAGATGAAATAACCAAGAAATTGGATCTGAACTTGATCAAACTCACATTTTTCTAGCTTGGCTACCAAAGAATTGTCTCTGAGACATAGAACGACGTGTCTCACATGTTTATGAAGCTCCTCTAAAGTGGAAGAGAAAACAAGGATGTCATCCAGATAGACGATGACAGTGTGGTTGAGGTGGTCATGGAAGACATCATTGACAAATGCCTGGAAGACTGCAGGGGCGTTACACAGCCCAAAGGGCATTACAAGATATTCGTAATGCCCAGATCTTGTGTTGAAGGCGGTTTTGCATTTGTGGCCTGGAAAGATTCGAATCAGATTGTATGCCCCACGTAAGTCCAACTTGGTTAAAAAGCGAGCATCCTGGAGCGAGTCATACAGTTCGGTGATCAATGGAATGGGATAGAGATTCTTGATAGTTATGTTGTTCAAGGCCCTGTAGTTGATGCAGGGTCTGTGCCCACCATCCTTCTTACTGACAAAAAAGAAGCCTGGAGAGGAGGAAGGGTGAATGAAACCTGTAGCTAGATTCTCTTGGATGTACTCCTCCATGGATTTGGTTTCAGCTTTGGAGAGTGGATAAGTCCTTTAGGAAGTGGGGCTCTGGGAAAGAGGTCGATCTTGCAGTCATAAGGACGGTGGGGTGGCAGCACGTCAGTTGCTTTTTTTCAAATACATTTGCAAAGTCTGCATATACTGAAGGAAGGTTTGGAGGAGTCTGTATACTGGCTATGGGGATGCAGAGGAGTGACTTTAGCAAGGCAGGAGTGGAAACAGGAGGTACCCCAGGAGGCCAGTTGTCCCTCAGCCCAGTCGAACTGTGGATTGTGTACCTGAAGCCAAGGAAGACCAAGGATGACAGGCTGTGCTGGGGAATGAATGACCTCGAACTGCAGTTATTCAGTATGAAGGACTCCCACAGTCAGGGGTGCTGACTCAAAATGGATCAACCCTGAACCAAGGGGGGTGCCATTCAGAGCAGTTATTTTGAGATATGTATATTTCAATATAGGCCAAGCGCTGTTTACTTTTTTCTTTTTTTCTTATGTTCATTCTAGAATAACTGTGAGACTATTCTGTTAAACAGCACACAGGGTGTAAGTGAGGCGCTTCTTAACTTATAATATTTTATTTTATTTTGAGACAATGTCTTTTCTGCAAAAGAGGCAAACCAGCTTGAATCATGAAACGGTGATCCAGGAAGTTTCCAGCTGCCCCTGAATCAATGAAGGCTTGAGTGTGGACAGTATTCTGAAGAAAGGTAAGGGTAACAGGTACCAGGATCCAAGAGGAGTGAGGGGATTTAGTAGAGATCATGCTTAGAGGTACCCCTGTGTTATCCCCTAAGCATCAGCTTTTCCCATCCAAATGTCATTTAGTTGGTGGGTGTTGGATTTACAATAAAAGCATAGTTTCAATCTCCTTCTCTGTCTTTCAGACTCTGAAGGATTGAAGGAGGAGAGATCCATGGGTTCCTCCACTGAGGTAACTGGAGCTGCTGAGGGGGTAGAGGATACTGCCGAAACCAGACGAATAGGATGATGGGAGGGAAGGACCCTCCTTGCTCTCTCTAGGCTTGTCTCTCCTGAAAGCAAGAGTCCAGACTGATACAAAGCAATATAAAGTCATCCAAAGAAGAAGGAATATCACAATAACTGAGTTCATCTTTGATGCATTCATGCAGACCCCTCCTAAAGGCTGCCTTGAGAGCACTGCCATCCCAAGTGGTTTCAATTGCCAACGGTGCAAAACTCGATGGCAAATTGTGCCACAGTTCCTGGCGGAGGTCCAGGAGAGAAAATTCTGCAGCAGAGGTACGGCCAGAAGTCCCAAACACAGAAGATCATGCAGAAATTAAATCATCAGCATTATGCAGGAGTGGAGCATTCTGTTCCAAAAGGGGAGAGACCCAGGCTAGGGCCTTGTCTTTCAGTAAGGAAATGATAAAGGTTGACCCTTGACGGGTGAGATTGAAAGGTGTAAGGATCATTGTGGAAGTGCAGCCTGCATTGGTTAAGAAAACCCCTGCAATCAGTAGTACCTTCATACTTGTCAGGCAAAGGTATCTGGGGTATACTTCCAGAAGCAGAGGAAGAAGTCACAGTACTAGGAGTAGGGACTGGCAGTGAGACAACAGGAGCGGTATTCCTCGCTGTAACTAGTAAGGAGAGTTGAGCGGTAATAGCCTCTAGCTTGGAATCCATATTCTGCAACTGTGTGGTATGGATTCCCAACATCTGTCCCTGAAGATAAACAGCTCCTGCCACCTCATCTGGCTCCATGGCCCAAGTATAATGTAATGCTCGTGGGATACTCCTCTATCAGATCGAACTCGGCCAGTAGTCTTGTTATCCCGGCGTCGAACTGGAATGATAGGGAATATCCCAGAGCAGAGAAGGTTAGTAAGATGAGGAAGGTGGCACTCACCACAGGCAGGACAGTCCCCAGCAGCAACTTTAAAACAATCCAAGGGCAAACCACTAAAATGGTCAGGCAGGCAGGCAGGGTTCGGCAACAAAGAGGCAATCCATAACAACAGGGGTTAATAAGCAGAGTAGTCAGACAAGCAGAGTTCAGCGGCAGCAATCAATCCAGCAATTTAGGGGATAAACAGGCAGAGTAGTCAGACAAGCAAAGTTCAGCAGCAGTAATCAATCCAGCAATTTAGGGGTTAAACAGGCAGAGTAGTCAGACAGGCAGGGTTCATACACGAATAGGCTAATTGAAGCAATGATCTATCACAGCCATGAGCACACAAAGTAACACCTACACATGGGAAGTGATAGATCGTTGTGACAGGACTTACATAGGTGCAGGATTTGTGCCACAGGTGCCTGGCCCGGCATTAGGGAGAGAGGAGCGTGCAGCAATGACATCAGTGCCTCATGCATCTGGACCCGACACAACCCCTGGCAATGAGCAGGTAATGAGACGCCGTGCCCCTAGCACTATGAGAGATTATGTATGGAATATAAATTCCATGAAATTAATGATAGCTGATTGTCATAAAGATATCCTGATATATCATTGGGGCAAATATAAGAGCTTAAAGGTCAGCATTATAATGTTACATTAGGATTGTCATTAGAATGGCTCCATTATTAATTGAACATAGATTGATTTCTTATCAAATGCTGGGGTTAACATAAAAATCCAATTTTGACATACGGTCACTTTGATAGACCCATTTATATATATACATGTTGGAACAACAAAAAAGAAATGAATCTCAAGAAAAGTGTCAAAAGACACTAAAAATAATTGTCATTTAAAAGCCTAACGTTGCTAAAAAATAATTATGTCCCCATCAAAGTTGAGTCCTTTAGGTCTCCTTGTTTGTAATAGAAAGATCCAAAAGGCCTCTCTGTGCAATAATCTATTCACTCTATTCCACCCCTAGCTTTAGCGCGGACAGACTCAATGACTTGCCAGCTGAAGGTGGAAACATCCTGATTGTGACCATTTATAAAGTGCCTAGCAAGGTCAGAGCATTCTCTACCATTATTAATGTTGTTTAAATGCTCCCAGACCCGGGTCCTCACTTCTCTGGTAGAACAACCAGTGTACTGTACCTCATAGCAGGTGCACTCAATTAAGTAGACTGCAAAGGTAGTGTGGCTGTTGGAATAACAGTCAAGGTTATAAACTTTCTGTGTACGTCTACATTGGAATTGGCATCCAACTTTGATGTAAGAACAAGCGATACACTTTCCAAAATGGCATTTGAAATTTCCCTTGACTGTTAGCCAGCTGCTAGCTACTGCCTTTTGTCTTCTTAAGCATGCTGGGTGCTACCATGTTTGCTATCATGCAACCTCTCCATAATACAAAGTTACACCCACCAGAGGCATAGTCTTTAAGACCATCCCCTGCTGTAAACATTTGCAGATTTTTAGTGATTATACCACAGATCTCTTTAAATTGTGGACTAAAAGTGGTTGCAAAAAGTGGTTTAGATTTATCAAATTTAGTTTTGGAATTTCTATCAATTCACGAAACCTCTCATAAAGCTCTATTCAGGGTTTTGGGCTTGTATCCTCTTAATGCTAGTAAATGTTTCATTTTCTCGCTCTCCAACAGGAAATCCGAATTCTCAGAACAGTTTTGTTTAATTCATATAAAATGGCCTTTAGCCACTCCAAAGCCAGTATGACTCGGGTGGCAACTTCTGGCATGTAAAGTGGTGTTCGAGGATATGGGTTTCCTGTAGAGAATACTAGTAATCCTGGCTGTGTCAGGATTACCTGTTAAGGTAATATCTAAATAGGGGATACTAAACCTCTCATGATGGTAAGTAAATTGTAACCCAAACTGATTAGAGTTCAAATAATTGACAAAGTGGAGAGCCTCCTCCCCTGTACCAGTCCATATGAGGAGGAGGTCATCAATATAGCATTTATACAATTGTATATGACCTCTGTAGGGGATTTCCTCTCCAAAGACGTGGGACTCCCGCTCCCAAACACCCATGTAGATGTTGGCATAACCTGGCACAAATTTAGCGACCATAGCGGTCCCACACCTTTGGAGAAAAAACTCCCCCTCAAATTGAAAATAATTGTGCTTAAGAAAGAAATCAAGGGCCCTAAAGATGTAATTTCTAAGACCAGAGTCATAATTACTAAATTTGGTTAGAAACTTATCAACTGCAGCAATTCCTAAGGAGTGGGGAATAGAGAATAGCCCTACAACATCTATCGTGAGCCATGACCAGTTATCTTTCCATTCTAAACTATCGAGATTAGATAACAAGTGTTTAGTATCCTGTAAGTAGGAAGGAAATTGATAAACTATTGGTAATAATAAGTACTCAACCTAAGTAGACAAATTCTTAAATAGAGAGCCAATCCCAGAGACAATGGGTCTTCCCCTCATCTCCTCCAAGGATTTGTGGAAGATAGGAATTACCAGATTAGACACTAAAAGATAATTATAGTAATCCAAATCAAATATACCTTCATAGTACCCATCATCTAAGATATCCAATAACTGTCCCTTAAAACTATCAGGGGGATTTCCTGGCAGTCTTGTATAAACCTCTTTGTCACTGAGCTGCCATGTGGCTTCAAAAATGTAGGCGTCTTTGTTAAGAACAACGATGGATCCTCCCTTATCCACCTGTTTAAGGATTATATCATCATACGCCATTAGAGAAGATAGTGCTTGTCGTAATTCAGGCTTAAGATTGGGGGGCTCCTATCATGCTCTCTAGACAATTTTACTAGATCCTCCTCCACTCTATGGTGGAATGCTTCCAAAAAGGGACCCCTATCCCTCACGGGATAAAAAATAGAGCAAGGTTTAAAATTACCTTGATTGCTTTTAAGCAAAGAGGGCTCTATATCAGTACCTTCACTTTAATCTCGCAGGGACAAATAACCACAACTCTCCCAAAAAAAAATAAAAAAGCATAAATCTTTGGTATAGAATTAAGGGAATGATCAGTGTCTACAGTAGAATGATCAGTGTCACTTCTTTGGCTGGAACTCTCCTTCCAAAATTATTTTTTAAGAGTGAGGCCCCTAACTAACCTATTCACATCTATGATTGTTTCAAACAGGTTGAATTTTCTAGTTGGCACAAAACCAAGGCCTAAACTTAAGACTTCTATTTCAGAGGGAGTCAGTACCTTGTCAGATAATTTGATAATTTTTAAATCTGGTATTTGTTGCGATAGCCCCTTGCTCTGGCCCTTCTTGTGGGACACCCTCTTCCTCTTGTTACGTTTCCTCCTCCTTCCCTTACATAGGTGGTCTGGCGAAAATCCTGCTCTAAAGTTGCATTAGAAAGAGTCTCTGGTCTGGCAAATCTGGTGTCGTCCTCAGTATCATTCAGAAATTCTATTTCTCGTGCCTCTGATAAGGTGAGAGCATCAGATTTGCCTGAGCGACTCTGTAGTCTAGTGATAACTGGTTCTGTTCTTACAATATTTTTACACTTAGAGGTGGTTTTGCTATAAATACGTATTATACATTTGGGTTTGACAACAGGCTCCTTTTCCCCACTAGAATCACTCCTAGCTGAGTGCAATGTGTATTCTTCATCAATATTATCTGTGTCTGAAAAAGTAACCTGTTTATTCTTTTTAGAAACTCTGTTACCAGATCTAGACCTATTCCTGCGCTGCCTGTTACCTCTGAGGCTGCCTCTATGTTGCCAAGTATACAATTTATTCCTATCTCTATTGAATTTTCTCAATTTGTAATTGTCTAATTCGGTTCTAAATTTAAAAATGGTATCACTGAGTAATTTATCTAACTCATTATACTTGGGATGTTCAATAAAGGTGTTAAGTTGTGCCTGTATATGTGCCAGGTCTGATCTAATATTCATCAATTGGGTTTCCTTAAACTTGATAATTAACAACATAAGTTTTTTAGAGCAGTCACTCAGTATATTATTCCATGCCGATATGTAATCCAGATTTTCCACTTGGAATGTAGCGAATTTGTTAAGTCTCAGTCTTCTGGGGATAAGGTCAAGTTGAAGATATTTTTCTAATGCTCTTTTATCCCACCCGGTCCTGTACTCTTTTAAGAGTGTCCTTTCCATTCCAAGGAACACTTCCCTTATACCCAGGATCTCAGTCTATGGAAACGTGTTCTCCATAGAAAGTCTATTTAAATCCAATTCTGTCAGTGGTGTCAATGAAAAAAAGTCCTTGTGTATCCATGTTGGACATAAAATAAAATGTTTTATATTATGTGATAATACTGTCTATTACAAACTTTAATAAAGACAGTAAGATATGCAAACGCTAAGTCCACTGAACCAACTGGAGATAAAATTCAACAGTGGAAGTAGCAAGCAAAGGGAAATCCAGCCAAGGCTCAAAGTGGATAATACAGCAAACACGTTTGGTCCAAATATGCAGTCAATGAATAACAGACTGCAGGTGATCATTCACCCAGCATTGTAAATAAGTAAAGAAACAACAGGATAGGAGTAACAACTTTTCATGAAACCATAGCAGGTAATGGACTCCGCAATACAGATATACAGATAGCTCACCAACTCAAGGACACTGGCTGATCCGCAGCCACTTCGAATCCGGTGGGACTAGCAATGGTTAAGCGTGTGTCCCGTCTCATGTTCCTTTTGTTTGTTTCCAACGCACCTCCCGTGTGTCTTGCTTCCTTTGTCCGTTAGAGAGTGACGTCACTTCTGTCCTGCTCCGCTCCATGCAGGGCTATGTCTTCCCAGGACTCGGTTTGCTGTATACTAGCGTGCTGCGTTGTGGCTCAAGCTGGATGCAAGATAATTGTATCAAGAAGAAAAAAGAACCAGAGTCATCCAGAACGCTTGTGAGTAAAAATTCAAGCTTTATTCAAACAAGATACAAAATAGATAAAAAGCAGCAGGCAATGTACTGTCTTACGCGTTTTGGCCTTCATTGAACATAATAATTGAACATAGATTGATTTCTCCACATTTGTGGATTTGTATTTTATTTATTTTTTTAAATAAAATGTTGTGCATTAAATGTTGTACATTAAAGGGATACTGTACACTTGATTTTTCTTTGCATAAATGTTTTGTAGATTATCTATATATATATATATATATATATATATATATATATATATATATATATATATATATATATATATATATATAGCCCATCTGGGAGTGTCTTTGGAAAAGATTATGGTTTTGCTTATTTTTAAATAACATTGTGCTGATTTTCAGACTCCTAACCAAGCCCCAATGTTTTAGATGTATACTGATGTCTACAGACTCCTGGTTGTGTAATGGGTCTTTTCATATGCAGGCAAGGGGGGGGGGTATCTGCACCAGCCCCTTTCAGTGGGTGTCCCAGACTAACTCATCAACAGTGTTAAAATGTGAGCTTCTAAGTAAGTTATTAAAAGCCTTTATACTGGATATTTATATTGGTGTCTGTGCATAATATTATAGTACTACTTTATAGTAGTGTCTATTACATGCAGTTATATGAAAATTGTTGTCACTTTATTTTAAAAACCGATGGGGTGGAGTTGGGGTGGGAATGGGGCGGGGCTGCTGGGAAGCGGCGGAGTTGGGGTGGGGTTGGAGGCGGGTAGACAAACCCCATTTTGCCATTCTGCCTCGGGTCCCCCAATAGCTAGGGCCTGCCCTGCCTGTTTTAGCCTAATCCCTAGCAAGTATTTCTGAGACCGCATCAAGTATAGGAAATACTTCAGGATGTTTAACCATAGATTTATAAAATAAGTCTAAATGATTTACGTTTAGCTACCTTAAGATTTTTAAACTAAAAAGTAACGAAAATCTCTTTTAAAAGTGAAAGAATATGTTCAACCTTAAATAAAAAAGCGAATTACCCTGATTAATGCAGCATCTGTTGGCGCTCTACAAATAACAGATAATAATAACAACCATTTAATGTGTTGAAGAGGAGAGAGAGAGTAGAGACTCAATAAGTAACTACACAAAGACAGGAATTTCATCATACACTTTTAAATGTATTAATTCACAACAAATGGTGATAGATTCAGTGCATATCCTTTTTATGTTAACACCTAGTGAAAAAAACGCATCAATAAACCAAAAACAACACAAAGAACTATGGTTAATATTAGGGTTGCACCGATACCGATACTAGTATCGGTATCTGTACCGATACCAAGTATTTGCATGATTACTTGTACTCATGCAAATGCACCGATACTTAAACCGATACCTCCACTTCCTACCCATATGCTATCTTGTGGCGTTTTTTCAAACTGCATGTTCCCATTTCATTTTAAACTGGAGTGGAGACTAAACTAAAAAAAAATTGTTTACTACTGTTCTGGCAATACAAATTGCTGTTATTTGTATTATTGTAGGAGGGATCACTGTACCTCGTTCAGACAAACCCCTGAAGTACTGGGCAGTTAATAAACAGATTTCCAGCTCTGGCTAAAATGGCCCAAAAATATCTTTCTGCCCCATGCAGTAGTGTGGAAAGTGAAAGACTGTTCAACTTAGAGTCGAACCTCCATACAAATGTCAGATTGATGTTATATAACAGCCCTACAACCCAATTGCATCACCCCTTTACATTTAATATTTTATTGTAATATTTTTTTATTTATAAACATATTCAGTGAACTTTATGAAATAATAAAACAGTTTTATTTGTCACAATGTCTTTTGAATTACAGTCCTTTATAATTATAAAGAAGGAATCTTAAATAATCTGTATTGTGCTTGGTAAACTGTCACATGACATTAAAAAAAAAGTATCGGTAATTGGTATCGGCGAGTATTTGAAAACAAGTATCGGTACTTGTACTCGGTCATAAAAAAATGGTATTGGTGCAACCCTAGTTAATATGAAATACATTTAGAGAGGAGCAGCTCCATCTACTTACAATAGGTTACCACCATAGTGACCCTTGAGGATCTATGCCTAAATTCTAGACAATCTAAATATGCTAAATACCTTAAGAGGCAATAGTACTTTGTATGTACATAAGTAGCAGGCAAATCAGCATACATAAAGGAAAAACCCTGCAACACCTCCACTAGAGGGTAGCTTCACTATACCAGCGAAAATTGCGGCTACCATAGTGATCATTGAGGATCTATGCAGAGATTTTTATACATAAGTTACAAAGTACACAGTAGGAATACAAAGGTAGCGTAGATGATACAGGGTATGCACAACACCTATTTCCGAGGACACCACTATAATTCAACAGTTTTGGGCATCATGAAACAAACTGTATAATTTGGATATATGTGCACCCCCTGAGATATATCAGAACGCCACTTGTACAGGGCTGAATGTTACATAAGCTGTTACACTAAAGGGCTCTCTGAATGTATTTTGTATTAACCATAGTTCTTTTTGTTGGTTTTGATTTATTGATGTGTTTTTTTCACTAGGTGTTGGCACAAAAAGGATATGCACTGAATCTATCACAATTTGTTGTGAATTAATACATTTAAAAGTGTATGCTGAAATCCCTGTCTTTGTGTAGTTACTTATTGAGTCTCTACCCTCCCTCTCCTCTTCAACACATTAAATAATTGACTTTAAGGGTCTGCATACTACTCCCTTATATGGGTTGCAATATCCATTGTATATCTCTGGGTTTAATAAATAAATTAAATACATTAAGTTTCCCTATCAACTTAAATTCTAATAATAATAAACCTTGATAATCAGAGAAAATCTCTCCTTCTGAAGACTCAGCAGCTTCATGACCAGAAACATTAACTTCAGCAGGCGTAGAGCTAGTAGAAGGTAAATGATGGACTGACTTTATATGCTTACTTGAAGGAGTCATAGCTGCCAATATTTGAGATACTGTAGAATTAATTAAATCATTGACTCCAGGAGCAAAAGCTGAATAACTCCCCCTGCAAGGAAAAAACAGAAAGAGCAATAATACCCTTAGAAGCAAAAGCAGCATTAGAATGGTCTGAATGCATTAAAACATTTAAACATGTGTTACATAAATGTGCTTGAGGTAATACCTCAGCCTGTTTACAATAAACATATTTAACATTGGAGGGAGAGTGTTCAGAGGGCTCAGCTTCTAAAGTCGCTTTAGGTACAGAATCAGAAGGCTACATAACAGCAGAAAACTACAACAGTAGTAATGTGCACATTAAATAAAACATGTAGTTATATCCCAAAACATTAGCTCTTAAAATAACTTCTGCCGAAGAGCGTTAATCCGACATGCAGGATAATGCATTGGGCGACAGAGACACCACATCCGATCTGCAAATAGCGCACATTAGTAATGAGGGAGCGCGCATGTTAACCGAGTCAGATAAAGAGTGTGGCACAACTGACCAGCCCATGAAAATCTGACGTACGCTAACCCGACGCGCATAATAGATGGGCACAAAAAAAAATTGTGCTAATATTATAACAAGAAAAAATTTAAAGTGGAATAATATAAAAAAGGAATTTGTCCCAAGGCTATATATAAGTATATATAAATAAATAACCTATTTGGCTAATAGAGTGCCCAAATAAATAAAAAATAGTACTTACCTAAAGGAACTTATCTACTGGAATAAACCATCAGAAAGCCAAACCAGTGCTGAAACATATCAGCAGAGGATCTGGAATAGGAGTATATCGACAACCCAACAGGAGGAGGCAAAGAACAGGTCCCTACAACACCTGAGTAGGGCTTGTGACTAATTCCCAACAGGTGAAAAATATGTCACTACCCATACTCCAAATACATCACTCCAACAAACACTGCACTCTGAGGGGAAGCGGGTGAAACGGTCTCAACTCAGTCTGAAAACCCCTCTCACTGAAGAATAATATGCACATCTTCATTCCTCACATTCCTCCAGTGGAGACAAAGACAAAACTAGTTTACCATTGAGGTGGGAGGGGTTTTATAGAGATCTTGGGGTTTGGGAATCTTTGCCACCTCCTAGTGGCAAGGAAGAGTAATTCCCAGACATAATGGACCATGGATTCTCACCACCTGTATAAAAGAAATAACTCACTTTTAGTTCAACCTCTTTGAGAGAAGATGAAGTGCCTCCATTATACTTAAATAAGGTGAAAATTAACTGATTCAGCAAAATTCTACATAGAGATTCAAGCACAGCATATGCTGATTTACATCAGTATCTAAATGACTACAACAAAGGAGGTCATGAATATGGATTCTACTAGCCTTTGCAAGAGGTGCATTTCTGAACTGTAATTTTAACTATTTTTCAAAACATTATAAACTTTTCTAACCAAATGACAGTGGTAAATGTTTTGAAACATTTAGGTTGCAATGGAGTACTTGATTGCTGATATATGCTATGAGTTTAATTTTACTTACAACTGCATATGGATGTATATATTCTGTAGGAATCTCATGATTTTTGTCAGATATCTCATAGGACATGTTATGTAATGATGCATAACATTCTAAAGAATATTAGGGAACCACATACAGATTACGAAGTAAACGTTCCTTCGAAGGAGGATTAGGACATAAGGAAGGAACCACAATCTCCTGATTGATGTTACGATCAGACACCACCTTAGGTAGAAAACCCGAGCGGGTACATAGGATAGCCTTATCAGTGTGGTACACTAGATAAGGATGCTCACATTGCAAGGCAGCCATTTCAGAAACCAATGGAAAGAGAACCTTCCAGGACAACAATTTAATGTCAACTGAATGCATAGGCTCACACGGAGCCCGTTGCAAAAACTTAAAAACAAGATTCAAACTCCAAGGTGGAGCGTTAGATCTAAACACAGGTCTGATCCTAATCAGAGCCTTAACAAAAGATTGCACGTCAGGTAGCTCAGTGAGCCTCCTGTGCAGCAAAACAGAAAGGGACGAAATCTGTCCCCTCAGGGAACTGGCAGAAAGGCCCTTCTCCATACCCTCCTGGAGAAAGGAAAGTATCCTGGCAGCCTTAACCTTATACCAGGCTAAACCATGCTCTTCACACCAGAATAAGTAAGCTCTCCACGCCTTATGATAGATGCGACGAGTAACAGACTTACGAGTCTGAATGAGAGTGTCAATAACCCTCTCAGAGAAACCTCTCTTGGCTAAGACTAAGTGTTCAATCTCCACGCAGTCAGCCTTAGAGAATCTAGATTTTGATTAACAAAAAGGCCTTGTTCCAGCAGATCCCTGCGACAAGGTAACTTCCACAGAGGAGATGAAGACATCCCCACCAGGTCTGCGAACCACATCCTTCGTTGCCACTGATGCCTGCTCCTGCTTGATGCGGGCCACTACACGAGGAAGAAGTGGTAACGGTGGAAAAATGTAAATTAGATTAAAACCTCCAAGGCACTGCTAATGCATCTATGAGCTCCGCTTGAGGATCCCATATCTGGGTAGCTTGGAATTGAGCCAGGACGCCATGAGATCTATCTCCGGCATCCCCCATTTGTTGCAAATCTCGCAAAACACCTCGGGATGGAGAGACCATTCCCCCGGATGAAAGGATTGTCTGCTGAGGAAATCGGCTTCCCAGTTGCCCACATCCGGAATGTGGATCACTGACAGTGAGCAGTTGTGGGCCTCCACCCATTTCAGAATCCGAGATATTTCCCTCCTCGTTCCCCCCTAATGGTTTATGTAAGCCACAGAGGTTATGTTGTCTGATTGGAATCTGATAAACTGGGATGGACCCAGAAGAGGTCAAGCATTCAGAGCATTGAAGATTGCTCGAAATTCCAGAATGTTAATTGGGAGGAGAGATTCCTCTCGAGTCCACAGGCCCTGTGCCTTCCTGGAACCCCAGGATGGTCTCAGTTAGGATGTCCCTTGAGACAGGTGATCTGGACAGAGTCACCAGAATAGCGATTCTTTCGACCGGTTGTCCAGAGAAATCTGTTGAGACAGATCCGAATGATCGCCGTTCCACTGTCTCAGCATGCACAGCTGTAGTAGTCTGAGATGGAATCTGGCAAAAGGAATGATGTCCATGCTGTACACCTTGAGACCAATCACCTCCATACACCAAGCCACAAAGGGCCTTAAGGAGGTCTGGAGGGCAAGACAAGCAGAAGTTAGCTTGTAACGTCTCTGGTCTGTAAGGAATAACCTTATGGATATGGAGTCTATTATAGTACCCAGGAATTCCACTCTAGTACTGGGAATAATAGAACTCTTTTCTAAGTTTATCTTCCATCCATGAGATCGAAGAAGAAACAGAAGAGCTTTTGAATGGTCTTCAGCCAGACGACAAGATAGTGCTTGAACCAGAATATTGTCCAAGTATGGAGCTACTGCTATAACTCTGGTTCTGGCAACTGCTAGCAGAGCCCCTAGAACCTTCGTAAAAACTCTTGGTGCAGTAGCTAGACCAAACGGCAGTGCAATAAACTGGAAGTGCTGGTCCAGGAACGCAAACCTTAGGAACTTGAAGTGTTCCCTGTGCATTGGAACGTGAAGGCAAGCATCCTTCAGATCTATAGTGGTCATGAACTATCCTGCCTAAACTAAGGGAAGGATGGACCTAATCATCTCCATCTAGAATGAGGGGACATATAGGAAAATTATAGGCACTTTAAGTCCAGAATTGGGCGGAAAGTTCCCTCCTTCTTTGGAACCACAAAAAGGTTTGAATAGTACCCCAGACCTCTATCTGCAAGAGGTACTGGGACAATGACTCCTAGGGAGGAGTGATCCCTTATGCACCCCAGAAAGGCTTCTCTCTTTTCTGGCCTTGAAGACAGGTTTGATAGGAGGAAAATGCCCCTGGGTTGATGAGACTTGAAACCTATCTTGTATCCCTGAGCGATGACTTCCAGGACCCACAGGTCTTACATGTCCCCAAACCTAGCATCTGAAAAGAGTGACAGTCTGCCCCCTACATGATCCAGAGCCGGTTCGGGGCCGCCCCTTCATGCCGACTTTGTCTCCCACCTCAGGACTGAGGTGGCTTCCAAGTACCCTTGGATTGCTCAGGCTTTGCGGAGGGATGCTGATGTTGGAATTTATCAGAATGAAAGGAACGAAAATTAGGACCTTGTCCCTTAGGCTTGTTCTTCTTATCCTGCGGTAAAAAGGCGCCCTTGCCTCAAGTAACCGAGATAATTAAGTCCAGGCCTGGACCAAACAAAATCCTTCCCTTAAAGGGGAGGGAAATAAGTCTGGACTTAGAAGAAGTCATGTCCACAGACCAGGACTTCAGCCAGAGTGCCCAACGGGATTGAACAGAAAAACCTGAAGCCTTAGCATTTAGGTGAATAATTTGCATATTTGAATTACAAATAAAAGAATTAGCTACCCTTAAGGCCTTAATTCTTTCCTGGATCACATCGAGGGGACCCTCCACCTCGATCAACTCAGATAAGGAGTTGCACCAATAGGTACCCGCTCCAGCAACCGCAGCAACAGCCGCTGCCGGTTGAAACAAATATCCTGTGTGTTGAAACATCTTTCTTAACAGTTTCTATCTTCTTATCCATGGGCTCTTTAAATGAAAAACTATCCTCAAGCGGGATAGTAGTGCATTTAGCAAGCGTGGAGATAGTGCCATCCACCTTGGGGATGGAACCCCACAACTCCAATTGAGAGTCCTGGACCGAGAACAATTTCTTAAAAGAAGAAGGAGAAAAAGAAGAACCAATCCTTTCCCATTCCTTCTTAATAATGTTTGCCATCTTTACGGGAACCGGGAAAGTTTGTGGTACAAACCTGTCCGTCTAATTTAGGAATCAAAGGTTCCTCAGGCTCTTTGGGCTCTTGAACCTCTAACGTAGCTAAAACTTTCTTCAACAGAAAGCATAAATGCTCAATCATAAATCTAAAGTCAGGTTCCTCCGCAGCTGGAGGTTTAGAGGCAGCAGATTCCGTCCCAGAAAGAGTGTCCTCTGAAGTATCAGAGGCGCCTTCATCATCGGATAATCTTGTATCAGATAAATCCAATAAACTAGTAGGTGACCCCTGGATAGGATAGCAATATTTGACCTTTCGCTTGCTCTTAGCAGGGCGAGGTAAAGCACTAAAGGCCACAGACACTGCCGTATGTAACTGCTCAGTAAAGTCTGGCAGTAAAAGACCCCCTCCAGATGGAGGATTAGGAGTGCTACGGGAAGCTGCATGTGTAATAGGAGATGACTGTAGGGTGCGCACCTCACAAGACGGAGACTCCTCAGAGGTGGACAGCTCAGTAGTATCAAACATATTAACTTTCTTTAACATGATAACTTTATCAAGGCATGTGGAACATAGTTGAGCAGGCGGTTATACTGCGGCCTCCTCACAATATAGACAGGTATTAGACTTAGGTAAAGAGGGAGTACCCTCTAACGCATCAGAATCCTCCATAGCTTGCGCTTACAAAGCAGACTATTGATTAATTAAGAAAAATGGCACCTTTATACCCCCAATGGCTGGGGCACTCACCACCTCCTATGACCCATGCCAAATAGAGAAAACGCTTAGTCTCCGGTAACCACACGGTCAGGAAAGAGGAAATAAGTGTGACCACACCCGGTCACGTAGTGCGCAATGCAGGACCGCCCCTGCTATAATAGTAAAAAAAAGCGACAAGCATTTCAGGCTGCGCAGCTCTTAAAACCCTGTACGTTCCAACATCTGCCTGAGTCTCATCTCACACATGTCGCAGCATAATCAAATAAACTTATGTGATTAATCCCCCATGTTCAATAATACCCTTCCGGAGATATTAACTCTTGATTCCATACAGATAAAAGGAGCCACACTGTGACCCCGTCTTCTTGCGCTATCATATATGTAAGAAAAAAAATGAAATGATCTTACCGGAATCTATGCCGTGGAACAGAAACACAGCCTCTCAAGTTTGACAGTCTTGTAGCATCGCTCCTGACAAGGACTTGAGTGATGGAAGCAGGCAGTGAAACTCGTCAACACTGATTTCTTAGGAGCTGTTAATACGAGTCTGGATGCAGTCACAGAAAGACTCTCCCTGCATCTCCAGACTCTAACATTTGTAAATGCTCTCACTGAGAGGATGACAAGACTACTTAAAACTCCAGTCCCATTTTGAAGGGCAGATACCCCAACTACTCTGAATCTTCTGACACTTCTCTGCCAACCTGCTGTGACGAAAGGCAAAGAATGACTGGGAAATGAGGGAAGTGGGGGGAGTATTTAAACCTTGATGCTGTGGACTCTCCTCATATTAAGAAGGGAAACATTGTATTGCAGAAGCAGAGCTATTAACGGTAACAGATAGTTTCTAGCTGCTGCCTTGCTCCTTTACAATCCATAATAAATGCCTGGGCCAGGCTCCTCTTCCTTGCTCTTCATCTGCTGCACCTCTCTACTCATCCCTTCACTGGCTTCCTCTTGCCTCCAGTATTAAACACAAAATTCTCACTGACATACAAAGCCCTCAACTGCACTGCTCCCCCCTACATCTCAGACCTCGTCTCCAGATACTCTCCCTCCCATCCCCTTCGCTCCGCTCATGATCTCCTACTCTCCTCTACTCTTGTTACCTCCTCACATTCCCGTTTACAAGAATTCTCCAGACTGGCTCCCATGTCATGGAACTCTCTGCCTCACTCAACAAGACTCTCCCCTAGTTTTGAAAGCTTCAAGCACTCCCTAAAGACTCTACTATTCAGGGATGCCTACAACCTACACTAACCTTCCTATCCCCACTGCTATCCCCTGAACCCCTTAGCAGGTAAGCCTATGAGCCCAGCTGTTTGTAGTTCACCTTCATAGGAGCTGACTACAACAGCACAGTTGGTAAATGCCCTGACTACAAAAAAGCCTGTTTAAAAGATCCAAGGTCACAGGTTCAAATCCCGGCAGGGCCGACTCAGCCCTTCATCCTTCCGAGGTCGATAAAATGAGTACCATTAAATTGGTTAATAATAACAACTATTACTATTCAGCTGCCGATTTGGTTAATTCTGAGAGTGAGCGCTGAAAAAGCGCTTTGAGTCCCACTGGGATAAAGGTGCTATATAAATACTAGTTATTATTATTATATTATAAAGGATGAATGGGAGTTCATCTTCAAAAATTCAAGTAAGGGATTAATCAGTGCAGATTTTAAAGAAAACACATTTCGATGGTACCTAACCTCCATGAAAACATCACATTTCTCCCCACGACATAGCAAGAATTGCTACAGAGGGTACTCAGCACAGCCCTAAAATTACAACGTATTTGGTTTAAACTATCTGTCCTAATAACCACACTATTATCAGAACATATTACTCTAAAAAATTCCCAATCTTTACTGAATGAATATATAAAGCCATACAATGCTGCAGTAAACACATTTATTAGAATCTTATGTACAGCTACTAGAATTTGTATTGCAAAACATTGGAAAGTGGGAGTCCTTACATGGGCTGCAATATTAGAGAAGATTAATAATACATATGCTATGTCAGAACACGCCTCTTGGATCCAAGGTACCAACCCTCACTTCCATAAGATATGATTTTACTGGATTATGAAGGGCAAGGCATTAGAAGAGACTTGATGAGGGAGTTCTTTTTCTCTTGGTATCTTTTGTTGAAAAAGTATGGACATAAGTTTAGGAGCTGACCCATTTCTGGAGCACTATATGGCAGCAGTTTTGTAAGAATGTTATCCATTTGTAAGAGGACTAGATGGTAGCACTATTTCCTGTCATGTAGTGCTACATATGCCTACCTAGGTATCTCTTCAACACAGAATTTTATAATTATATGTAAAAGAGATTTGTCTCCTTTCTATTTCAGGATACCTTCCATTATTGGCATTATTCTGTATGAAGTCCAAGAGTGACCTCTTGAGTACCTAGAAGGGATTACATTTAGAATAGCACACTATCTTACAGCTGTATACTAGAATTGTTATTTTCTGTATTCATTCAATATTGCAATGTATTTGAATTGTATTATATATTGCTTTTATGCCTTGTTTTAAACCTCAATAAAAAGAAACAAACAAATAAAATAGAACATGTTTGGTATAATGTGATTGTATTAAGAAAGTACAGGTAGCCCTCAGTTTACTCCGGGGTTAGGTTCCAGAAGGAATGGTTGTAAATCGAAACCGTTGTAAATTGAAACCCAGTTTATAAAGTAAGTCAATGGGAAGTGAGGGAGATAGGTTCCGGGCCTCTCTCAAAATTGTCATAAGTAACACCTAATACATTATTTTTAAAGCTCTGAAATGAAGACTTTAAATGCTAGACAGCATTATAAACCTAATAAAATAATCACACAACACAAAATATATAATTAAACTAAGTTAAATGAACAAAAACAATTGCTAAACAGCATTATAAACCTAATAAAATAATCACACAACACAGACTTCACTTGCATTTTTCTGCAAACAGTTCTTTCTATGCATTCCAATCTGGACTGAGTTATAGACAGGAAGATCTTGTTCCTTTGAAATCTGCTCGATAGCTCAGGTCTGGTTAAATTGATTAATTTCTTGATTGGCTTTGCTGCAACACAAGCGGACAGCTCCACCTACTGGCTATTTTAATAAATGCACTGCTTCTCAATGCTTTTCAATAGCAGTCACATGACTGGAAAAAAAGGTTGTTATTCTGAAACGGTGTAAATTGAACCGTTGTAAAACGAGGGCCACCTTGTATCAAAGTAAGTTTATACAGTACTGAACAGGTTTACTTCTAATATTGCAGCCACACTGTAACAAAGATGTTATTAACATAGAACACATTTAGAACTAAAAATGCATAGAGTACAGTGGAAACTTATAGCGGCTATAAAAATGGAATGTTTAACAAGCTTTCATTTAAAAAACAAAACATATTTTGGCAAAATGAAAGAGCTGTGGCTACGTGTTGTATGGGATATTAATATCCTGTACATTAAATTTTGTTCCTAAAAAGAAACCAATGCGCCAAAAGTTAAAAACAGATTTATTTATAACACTATAGTTTAGTTATCACTTTAGGTATCAAGATAAAGGCCCTGAGGTAGCTGAAATGCGTAGATGATTCTATTAGGATAAATTCCTGACTCGTGAACACAGAGCGGTCTGTTTTCAAATAATCCAATATCAAAAAGCCAATTTCTACTCATACAGAGAGAATAGAATACGATTGGTTTTAAGGATATCGCATGACAATAGACACTAAAGTTACAGTGTACAGAGCCAAGCAAGAACGCCGAATCACTGTACCCGCGATCACCTAAGGACAACAACACGCAACAAGTGTGGACCACGACAAGTACAGTAAGTACATGCATGAAGTCGTGAGTGACTTTTGTGCTGGGTGAGCTCAGGGTTGCTATAACCGTGTAAGGATTCTGACCGTGGGATGTATCTAAGGCTCTGAATAATGGTGGAGTGGTCAAATTATCATACTGAATAAGTAATCTATACTGATTTAACAGCATAGCTGTGGACTTTATTATTTTTTTAGCTTGGTTCATTACTAGACAGCAGATTGTGGACCAAACTATTTTAACCACCGGTGGTATCTATTGTATTATATTATTTTATGACTGCACTTATTGTATTGTATATTTTTAATGTATATTGTGTCCATTACTAGTAAATTCGATATTATATATTGTTTGGTGCGATAGCTTATTTAGCGTTCCTTTTATAGTTTTTTCTAACTTTTATTTATAGGATTGGGGTAGAGGACCATACGATTTGAAAGTAGCAATATCACACCTTTGAGTGCGTGAAGATAACCCTTTCTTGTATATCTTGTGGGTCAACATGATACCATATACTGTATGTCCATGTATACATTCTGTATCTGATTTTTGGATAATTTCTTAATGGCCTTATGTACATACTGAGCATATGTTTAGCTGTTATATAAATACTCTTAACTAAATTCCTTTCATCATGCCATAAGCTCTGATGGTCTGTACCATCAAACATTGCACACTTCATAACTAGCCAAGTTCCTGAAGACTTTTTCTTGGCTGTTGATCTGTAATATTGACTTCATGTGAGCTGCTAAATCGTCAATGAATCTAAATATATCTGAATAAAATCAAATCGTTAATGATCCAGTAGCCAATCAAATACCAAATGCCATTAGATATATGCAAAATTAAAGTTTCATCTCAGAGGATGAATTTGCCTTCACGTACACAGTGAGAGACAGTCGTCACCATCATCTTTAAGGTTAGTAAGAACACTTAACATTAATAATATTTTTTTTGCAGCAAGTTCAGTTTAAAAAAAAAAAAAAAAAGTAATTTACTTGGAACAATAGTTGCTAACCCCCATAGAATAAGTTATATCCCCTTTGTATGCAAATAACTTCATATATTTAGTGAAATAATGAAATCACAAAATCTACATTCTCACAAATATACCTAACTGAATTACAAAATACCTTATCATGAATTCTAATTGAATAAATTACCTTTGCTCTGGTTTAAGATCCATCTATAAAATAATTTTCATATATATATACTATACTCAGTAATACAATTCATTCTTCTGCTAATTGAAATGATGAAAACATTTTTCTCACACAGAAACAAAAGAACAGAAGGTCATAAAGTGGCAATAGAGTTTATATTATTGTGTCGGTTTCATTTACAAATACATTATTATAATATCTACTTAGCTGTTTGTTAACTGGCCCTTTCATTTAACCCCTTTACTGCTGAGCCATTTCAATCCAAGTGCTCAGCTTTTTTAGCATTTCCCATTTAAGCCCCAATGTAGTGGAAAACCCACAGGTACTGTATTATATATTGGGGTTTTTTTAATTACGCAGACCCAGCATATTCAAATCAATCAATGCTTTTGTCTCCTATTTACATAGCTGTTTTTCTTTTCTTTTTTTTTAACAGAGAAAACCTTTGTTGCTCATATTTTCAGTATAGGTGGGAATAGAACAGGCTATTTCAAATTACAAGTAAATACACTAAAGAAAATACAGTAAATTACAAGTAAATACACTCCAGCAGGTAAAATGGACCATTGGGAACCCATTAAAGGGGAGAACATTTTAGAGCCCAATGTCCCTTTAAGATGACTATAGAGAAGTCACAAATAAATGCCAATTTTATCCATAAACTGAATCTGAGAAATTTTAATCTGAGTGGGAAACCAAAAGAGAACCTCACAAAAACATAAATTATGCTTACCTGATAATTTTATTCCCATCGAGGAGACGAGAGTCCACAGTTTCATTACTTGTGGGAAATAATAACATGGCCACCAGGCGGAGGCAAAGATACCCCAGCCAGAGGGGCCTATTTATCAAGCCGTTAACCGCAAATACGCTGGAATTCCGCAGCATATTTGTGGCGAGCCTGATTCGCCTTATTTATCAAAGGCTACAGACCGGCAAAAGTAGAATTTTGTGACGTAATATACGATCCGCCGGTCAAAGTACGACACAGATCGATGCTTACGTCATTACAGATGTTCCAAATGCAAATTCGGCACTATCTGACTACTTTTGCTACTTATCAAATTTCTACCAGGAACGCTCGGCACTATTCCGGCCCAGCGTACCTGGTTTTCCATCCGCCGCCCTGGAGGCGGCGGATGCCATAGGAATCAATGGGAATCTAAAAGCAGCGAAAGCTTATGTTCGCTGCTGCCTGATATCCCATTGATTCCTATGGGAGAATAAAGTTACGTTTACACCTAACACCATAACATAAGCCCGAGTCTAAACAACCCTAATCTGCCGCCCCCTACACCGCCGCCACCTATATTATACTTATTAACCTCTAATCTGCCCCCCGACACCTACATTATACTTATTAACCCCTAATCTGCCCCCCCGACACCTACATTATACTTATTAACCCCTAATATGCCCCCCCCTACACCGCCGCCACCTACATGATGCTATTAACCCCTAATCTGCCGACCCCAACGTCACCGCCACTATATTAAATTTATTAACCCCTAAACCTAAGCCTAACCCTAACACCCCCTAACTTAAATATAATTTAAATAAATATAAATAAAATTACTATCATTAACTACATTATTCTTATTTAAAACTAAATACTTACCTATAAAATAAACCCTAAGATAGCTACAATATAACTAATAGTTACATTGTATCTAGCTTAGGGTTTATTTTTATTTTTACAGGCAAATTTGTATTTATTTTAACTAGGTAGAATAGTTATTAAATAGTTAACCATTTAATAACTACCTAGCTAAAATAAAGACAAAAGTACCTGTAAAATAAAACCTAACCTAAGTTACAATTACGCCTAACACTACACTACAATTAAATACAATTAAATAAATTACATACAATTAAATAAATTATATACAACTATCTAAAGTATAAAAAAAACAAAACACTAAATTACAGAAAATAATAAACAAATTACAGAAATTTAAACTAATTAAACCTAATCTAATAGACCTATCAAAATAAAAAGCCCCCCCAAAATAAAAAAAACCCTAGCCTAAACTAAACTACCAATAGCCCTTAAAAGGGCCTTTTGTGGGGCATTGCCCCAAAGTAATCAGCTCTTTTACCTGTAATAAAAAAATATAAACAACCCCCCCAACAGTAAAACCCACCACCCACACAACCAACCCCCCCAAAAAAAAACTACTTAAAAAAACCTAAGCTCCCCATTGCCCTGAAAAGGGCATTTGGATGGGCATTGCCCTTAAAAGGGCAGTTAGCTCTTTTGCAGCCCAAAGCCCTAACCTTAAAATAAAACCCACCCAATACACCCTTAAAAAAACCTAACACTAACCCCCTGAAGATCGACTTACCGGGAGACGTCTTCATCCAAGCCGGGCAGAAGTGGTCCTCCAGACGGCAGATGTCTTCATCCAGACGGCATCTTCTATCTTCATCCAGCGGGCGGAGCGGGTCCATCTTCAAGACATCCGATGCGGAGCATCCTCTTCGGCCGACGACTACCCGGCGAATGAAGGTTCCTTAAAGTGACGTCATCCAAGATGGTGTCCCTTAGATTCCGATTGGCTGATAGAATTCTATCAGACAATTGGAATTAAGGTTGAAAAAATCCTATTGGCTGATGCAATCAGCCAATAGGATTGAACTTCAATCCTATTGGCTGATTAGAACAGCCAATAGAATGCGAGCTCAATCCTATTGGCTGTTCCAATCAGCCAATTGCATCAGCCAATAGGATTTTTTCAACCTTAATTCCGATTGGCTGATAGAATTCTATCAGCCAATCGGAATCTAAGGGACGCCATCTTGGATGACGTCACTTAAAGGAACCTTCATTCGTCGGGTAGTCGTCGGCCGAAGAGGATGCTCCGCGTCGGATGTCTTGAAGATGGACCCGCTACGCACCGGATGGATGAAGATAGAAGATGCCATCTGGATGAAGACTTCTGCCGTCTGGAGGACCACTTCTGCCCGGCTTGGATGAAGACTTCTGCCCATCTGGAGGACCACTTCTGCCCGGCTTGGATGAAGACGTCTCCCGGTAAGTCGATCTTCAGGGGGTTAGTGTTAGGTTTTTTTAAGGGTGTATTGGGTGGGTTTTATTTTTAGGTTAGGGCTTTGGGCTGCAAAAGAGCTAACTGTCCTTTTAAGGGCAATGCCCATCCAAATGCCCTTTTCAGGGCAATGGGGAGCTTAGGTTTTTTTAAGTTAGCTTTTTTTTGGGGGGGGTTGGTTGTGTGGGTGGTGGGTTTTACTATTGGGGGGGTTGTTTATATATTTTTTTTACAGGTAAAAGAGCTGATTACTTTGGGGCAATGCCCCGCAAAAGGCCCTTTTAAGGGCTATTGGTAGTTTAGGCTAGGGTTTTTTTTTATTTTGGGGGGGCTTTTTTTATTTTGATATTAGATTAGGTGTAATTAGTATAAATTTCTGTAATTTGTTTATTATTTTCTGTAATTTAGTGCTTGTTTTTTTTGTACTTAGATAGTTGTATATAATTTAGTCAATTGTATGTAATTTATTTAATTGTATTTAATTGTAGTGTTAGGTGTAATTGTAACTTAGGTTAGGTTTTATTTTACAGGTACTTTTGTCTTTATTTTAGCTAGGTAGTTATTAAATAGTTAATAACTATTTAATAACTATTCTACCTAGTTAAAATAAATACAAACTTGCTTGCAAAATAAAAATAAACCCTAAGCTAGATACAATGTAACTATTAGTTATATTGTAGCTATCTTAGGGTTTATTTTATAGGTAAGTATTTAGTTTTAAATAGGAATAATGTAGTTAATGATAGTAATTTTATTTATATTTATTTAAATTAGATTTAAGTTAGGGGGTGTTAGGGTTAGGGGTTAATAAATTTAATACAGTGGCGGCGACGTTGGGGACGGCCGATTAGGGGTTAATAACATGGTGTAGGGGGGGGCAGATTAGGGGTTAATAAGTATAATGTAGGTGCCAGTGGGCTCCGGGAGCGGCGGTTTAGGGGTCAATAACTTTATTTAGTTGTGGCGGGGTCCGGGAGCGGCGGTATAGGGGTAAAACAGTTTAGTATAGTGTGGGTGTTTAGTGAAAGGGTACCAATAAAGCTGGGAAAAAGCCGAAGAGCAGCAAGATCGATGACTGTTAGTTAACAACAGTCCGCTGCTCATCGCCCCGTACTTGGTGCGCGGCTTTTTGACAGCTTTTTTGGTAACTTTGGAGAACGTATTCAGGTCCGTGGCAGCGATGTTAGGCGATCTTAGGCGAGCGTATTGGTGCCGGCGAATGCAAGTAAGTTGACAGGTTGATAAATAGGGGCCAAAGGCTTAAATACCTCCCCCAGTCACTCTGCCGAGAGAACAAGGAACATTAGGAGAAATATCAGGGTATAAATGGTGCCAAAAGGTAAGCCTAATTTATGTTTTCCATCTAAAGGGGAGGCGAGTCCACGGCTTCATTCATTACTTGTTGGAGCAAATACCCAAGCTCTAAAGGACACTGAATGAAAAACGGGAGGGCAAAAAAATGCGGAACCTAATCTGAGGGCACCACAGCCTGTAAAACCTTTCTCCCAAAAACTGCTTTCGCCGAAGCAAAAACGTCAAATTTGCAAAACTTTGTAAAGGTATGTAAGGAGGACCAGGTAGCCGTCATACAAACCTGAGGAGGCTTATGTCCCGCTGTCTCATAGGCTAATCGATTCATGCTCTTCAACCAAAAGGATAAAGAAGTTGAAGAGGCTTGCACTTCCCCTTGCGCTTCCCTGTATACAAAACAAAGAAAGATGTAGATTGTCTGAAATCCTTTGCAGCCTGAAGATAAAACTTCAAGGCTCGAACCATGAACAAATTATGAAGTAACCTCTCTTTAGGAGAAGAGGGGTAAGGACACAAGGAAGGAACTACTATTTCCTGATTGATGTTACGGTTAGACACAACTTTGGGAAGAAATCCCAAACCAGTAAGCAAAACAGCCTGAAAGCGTGAAAAGACCAAATAAGGAGGCTCAAAATGCAAGGCCACCAACTCAGAGACTCTGCGAGCTGATGCAATAGCCAACAGAAAGAGAACCTTCCAGGAAAGAATCTTAATGTCAATAGAATGGATAGGTTCAAACGGAACCCTCTGCAATACCCTCAGAACCAAGTTCAAGCTCCAGGGAGGAGCGGACTGTCTAAAAGCAGGCCTGATTCTAGACAGAGCTTGAACAAAGGACTGAATATCAGGAAGCTCAGCGAGCCTCTTGTGCAACAAATCAGATAATGCCAAAATCTGTCCCTTCAAGGAACTGGCGGCAAGTCCCTTTTCCAAACCATCCTGGAGAAAGGACAGAATCCTGGATACCTTAACCTTGTGCCAAGGATATCCATGCTTTTCATACCAGGACAAGTAAGTCCTCCACACCATATGATAGATCTGACGAGTGACCAGCTTCCTAACCTGAATGAGAGTATCAATCACTCTCTCAGAAAAGCCTCTCTCTTCCTAACCCGAATGAGAGTATCAATCACTCTCTCAGAAAAACCTCTCTTGGCCAAGACTAAGCGTTCAATCTCCACACAGTCAGCTTCAGAGAATCTAGATTTTGATGTTGAAAGGGACCCTGTACCAACAGATCCCTGCGACAGGGTAACCTCCATGGAGGAGATGACAGCCCCACCAGATCCGCAAACCACATCCTCCGCGGCCACGACGGAGCAATCAGAATAGCCGAAGCTTGCTCCTGCTTGATGCGGGCCACTACACGAGGTAGAAGTGGCAATGGTGGAAAAATGTAAACTAGGTTGAACCTCCAAGGCACCGCTAAAGCATCTATCAGCTCTGCCTGGGGATCCCTGGACCTCGACCCGTATCTGGGTAGCTTGCAATTGAGTCTGTACGCCATGAGGTCTATCTCCGGCATCCCCCATCTGTGACAAATCTCAGTAAACACCTCTGGATGGAAAGACTATTCCCCCGGATGGAAGGATTGTCTGTTGAGGAAATCTGCATCCCAGCTGTCCACACCTGGAATGTGGATTGCTGAGAGCGAGCAGTTCTGGGGCTCTGCCCATTCCAATATCCGAGAAACCTCCCTCATTGCCAGAGAGCTTCTCGTCCCCCCCTGGTGTTTGATGTAAGCCACAAAGGTAATGTCTGTCTGGAATCTGATGAAGCTGAAGGACCCCAGTAGAGGCCACGCCTTCAGAGCATTGTAGATCACTCAAAGTACCAGAATATTGATCAGGAGGAGAGACTCCTCTCTATACCATTTTCCCTGTGCCATCCTGACACCAAAAACAGCACCCCATCCTGCCAGACTCGCGTCCATGGTCACAATCTCCCAGGACGGTCTAAGGAAGGATGTCCCTTGGGACAGTTGTTCTGGACGGATCCACCAAGAGAGGGATTCCCTCGTCCGATCGTTCCAAGAAATCCGTTGGGATAGGCCTGTATGATCGCCGTTCCACTGTCTGAACATGCATAACTGAAGAGGTCTGAGGTGGAACCTGGCGAACGGAATGACATCGATGCTGGACACCATGAGCCCGATCACCTCCATACTCTGTGCCACCGAGGGACTGGAGGAGGACTGAAGGGCAAGACAGGTGGACGCAATCTTCCTGTGTCGCTGATCTGTGAGAAATATCCTCATGGATATAGAATCTATTATCGTTCCCAGGAACTCCACCCTGTTGCAGGGAATCAGGGAGCTCTTTCCTGAGTTTATCTTCCAACCGTTGAATTGGAGCAAAAGAAGAAGGGCCTTTGAGTGATCCTCTGCGAGACTGAACGATGGCACCTGGACTAGGATGTCGTCCAGATAGGGTGTCACAGCAATGCCTCTGGATCTGGCCACTGCAAGTAGCACCCCCAGAACCTTTGTGCGGACTCTCTGGGCTGTTGCCAGACCAAAGGGAAGGGCCACAAACTGGAAATGTTGGTCCAGGAATGCAAAGCTCAAGAACCTGAAGTGGTCCCTGTGGATTGGCACATGAAGGTAGGCATCCTTCAAGTCTATTGTCGTCATGAACTGACCCTCTTGAACTAGGGGCAGAATAGATCTGATCGTTTCCATTTTGTAAGATGGAACAGCCAGAAATTTGATTAAGCATTTTAGGTCTAGAATCGGGCGGAACGTGCCCTCCTTCTTTGGGACCACGAAAAAGGTTTGAATAGTACCCTAAACCCCTTTCTGCTGGGGGAACAGGTACAATTACTAGGAGGGAAGAGAGATCTCTCAAACAATCTAGAAAGGCAACTCTTTTTTGGTCTGGAAGACAGGAGGAATCTGTCCTCAGACCACGACTTTAGCCACAGAGCCCTGCGGGCTAATACGGAAAAACCTGACACCTTAGCATTCAGGCGAATAATTTGCATATTGGCATCACAAATAAAATAATTAGTGACCATAATTCTCTTCTGTATCTCGTCAAGGGGAGTCTCCCTCTCGACCATGTCAGACAGAGCTTCACACCAATATGTCGAAGCTTCGGCCACAGCTACCGCCGCTGCCGGCTGAAAAAGAAACCCCATATGTTGAAACATTTTTCTTACCATGTTCTCTAACTTTTATACATGAGCTCTTTAAACGACAAACTATCCTCAAGATGAATTGTCTTCTGCTTCGCAAAGGGTAAAGATAGCACCATCCACCTTAGGGACAGACCCCCATAGCTCGAGCTGAGAGTCCGGGATGGGAAACAGCTTCTTAAAAGAAGGGGAAAAGGAAGAACCTTATCTCTCCCATTCGTTCTTAATAATGTTAGCCATCTTAACAGGAACTAGGAAGGTCTGAGGCACCACCCTGTCCTCATATACTTTATCAAGCTTAGGAATCGAAGGTTCCTCCGATAGTTCCGGTACCTCGAGGGTAGCAAGCACTTGCTTCAGCAAAAAGCGCAAATTTTCCATCCTAAACTTAAAGCAGTCGGAGCTTTAGATGACAGACTCCGACCCAGAAGGAACGTCCTCCGAAGAGTCGTCCTCGTCAGCGGATAATCTTTCCGAAATATCCATTGGAGTAGATGACCCCTGGGTCGGATCGCCATATTTTACCATACGCTTAGCAGAACATGGTAAGGCACTAATCACCTTAGACACTGTCGTTTGCAGTTGATTAGCAAAATCTGGCGGCCAACGGATCTCTCCCGCAGGAGAAATAGTCGTGCCCTGGGGCGCTGCATGTGTATGAATGAGATGAATGTAGGGAATGCACCTCAAGGGACGGAGAACCCTAAGAGGTGGATGGCTCAGTAGTACTGGACATTCTATTCTTTCTAGATGTCGTAACTTTATCAAGGCATGTGGCACATAGTTGAGCAGGCGGATCTACCTGAACCTCCTCACAATAAACACAGGTACTAACGCGTCAGAGTCCTCCATAGCTTGCGCCCTTATTACGGACAAGCTATATTTTATTGAAAATGGCACCTTTATAACCTCCAATTGCTGGGGCACTCACCACCTCCTATGACCCAGATCACAGAAACCGTTACGTCTCCTGCAACCGCCGGACAAGCAGAGGAAGTCAATTAGGCCACACCAGGAAGGAATGCCTCGCAGGACCGCCCCTGCACTAGAGAGAAAAAAGCGCCAAATTGTCCGCGCAAATACTCCCGGAAATTAAACTAAAAGTCCACCCCCATTGCCGGAGCCTCATCTCACACATATCGCAGCAATGACACCATAAACAATATCATGTACAAACCCCCCCTGTTCAATAATCCCCCTACCAGGGATATTAAACCTTGATGCTATAAAGATAAAAGGAATCACACTGTGACCCTGTCTTCTGCGTTTTCATTACGTGTATAAAAATATGAAACGATCTTACCAGAATCTATGCCATGGAACAGGAACACGGCCTCTCAACTGTGACAGTGTAGTAGCGTTGCTCCTGACATGGACTTGAGAGGTGTCAGGGTGCCAGGTGTGGTTGTTAATTAATTTAAAATATTTTTACTTTTATACTAAATATAATTCTAATTTAGTACTAAACCTCTATGGTAAAACCACTAAACCAATACAAGTAAGTTGTGAAATAAACTCTATGAGAGGGTCTCCATTGTTTCCAAACAGTTTATTTGGAATCAATATATGTTAATAATAAAAAAAATATTTACAGGTATATATACACATCTATTTTACAGCAAAACAGTCAAATATTTAAGACAGGGCAACTTTACTACAATACTACAATGTCTACAACACTGATAAAATAATCACAGGATTTTATCCAAGGAATATACTTAGCCACATTCTTCAGTGTGTCCAAAATCAGCCATCCTTTCAGGAACAAGATAAGAAAAAGAAAAGAGCAAGAGATAGAGAGTGATCCAGTTTTTATACCCCAATTCAATAGGGAGTGGTTTATCAAATGCCACTCAAAGGCTATTGGGGGTGTCCTACTTAGGCAGACACTAAGCCAAAGAACTACTTGTATATTCAATTTTAAAACCAGCTATGTGAATTGCCAGGGATAAAATCTGTAAGCTATATTTTAATATTCCAGTGATAAAATGTCACCACACCAGGAATCAGACTGAGACGAGAAGTGCAAAAATAATCACACCTTTATTAATAGCAAAAAAATAATAAAAAGTCCACAAGTCAAATAAGCCAGGAGTCAAAACCAAAGTTGCTAGTAAGACGAGCCGAGTCAGGAGCCAAAGCGAACAGTCAGAGGAGCCGAGTCAGGAGCCAAAGCGAGTAATCAGATGAGCCGGGAAACAGGAACAAGGAGAACAGCAGAGTGAGGAACAAGCCAGGGATCAGGAACCAGGAGGGACGTCAAACAGCCAGGTAATACACAGGAACTGGAACAAACAGGTCTGAGACAACGCAAGGGTAAAGCATATTGAACAGAGGCCCTTTAAATAACTGATGACATCACAATTCTGAGACTGCAACCTGTCTCACATGGATGATGTATATCAGTCTGGCCGTAAAAGGGCATGCAGGAAATAAACAGCATCACACACTATGCACCAGAGTCAGCAAGATAGGTGAGTAAAATGGCTGCCATCAGCACATTGCAAACAAAGCAGGGAAAAAACCCTGACAGTACTCTCCCCTCAACGACCCCTCCCCCGCGGGAGGGCAAAAGGCTTATTGGGGAAACGGGCATGGAAGGCACGAAGGAGGGCGGGAGCATGAACATCAGACCATAACCCCTCCAGTGAACCAAATGCTATATGTAGCCCCTGGACATACGAGAGTCAATAATGCTGTTGACCTCATATTCTTCATGGTTGTCAACAAAGATAAGACATGGACGAGGCAACACCGTGGTAAACCGATTACAAACCAATGAAGGGAGACATGAAAAACATTGGAGATGTGCATTGCAGGAGTAAGGTCAAGAGCGTAGGCCACAGGATTAACCCGTCTTAGTATTTGAAAAGGACCAACATAACAGGGAGCCAGTTTATTGGAAGGCACATGAAGGTTCAAGTTGTGGGAGGACAGCCAAACCCTCTCACCAACCTGGTAGGAAGGCGCGTGCAGACACCTACAATCAGCCTGGAACTTTTGGCGCTGCATAGAACGATGAAAGCAATCCTGAATCTGCACCCACGTGGTACGGAGTTGCCAGAGATGCTCCTCCAAAGCCGGAATACCCTGAGACATGAATGAATCGGGCAACAAAGATGGTTGAAACCCATAATTCGCCATGAACAGGGATAACTTGGAGGAAGCATTAATAGCACTATTACAAGCAAACTCTGCCCAAGGTAACAGTTCAGACCAATTATTGTGGTGATCTGAGACATAGCAACAGAGGAACTGTTCCAGAGCTTGATTAGACCGTTCCGCAGCCCCATTGGATTGAGGGTGATATGCCAAGGAGAAGGAAAGCTGGATCCCCATTTGAGCACAAAAGGCACACCAAAATCTGGAGACAAACTGGCTATCCCGGTCCGACACTATCTCCTTGGGTAGCCCATGTAAATGTAAGACCTCCCGGGCAAAAATTGAAGCAATCTCCTGAGAGGTAGGCAGCTTCTTCAAGGGAATGCAATGTGACATTTTAGAAAAACAGTCAACCACCATAAGGATAACAGTATTGCCATTGGAAACAGGGAGCTCGACAATGAAGTCCATGGAAAGATGTGTCCAAGGACGCTCACCATTAGCAATAGGTTGAAGAAGACCCACAGGAAGACGTTGAGGAGTCTTATTCTGTGCACAAACTGAGCAGGAGGCAACATACGCAGCAACATCAGAACGAAGACCTGGCCACCAGAATTGTCGAGTGACAGACCAAATAATTTGGTTCTTGCCTGGGTGACCTGCGGCTTTAGGATAGTGGTAAGTGTGCAAAAGTTTAGCTCGAAGATTCTCAGGAACAAAACACTTACCACTAGGTTTCTCAGGAGGTGCATTGGTTTGTGCAGCCAGAATCTCCTCCCCAAGGTAGAAGTCAAATTAGTATGTATGGTAGCCAAAATATGGTCAGGAGTTATAACTGGAGTAGGTACAGACTCCACCTTGGACAGAGGCGAAAATTGTCGAGAGAGGGCATCAGCCCTAACATTCTTACTATCAGGCAGGTAAGAGACCACATAATTAAACCGAGACAAAAATAGCGCCCATCTGGCCTGTCAGGGCGACAAACGTTTTGCTTCAGATAGATAAGTTAAATTCTTGTGGTCAGTAAGAATGAGCACTGGTACGCTAGTACCCTCGAGTAAGAATGAGCACTGGTACGCTAGTACCCTCGAAAAGATGACTCCATTCCTTGAGTGCCAAAATTATGGCCAGTAATTCCCTGTTGCCAATTCCATAATTGCACTCCACTGGATGCAAGGAACCATCAGGCATAGGATGTTGAGACAAGAGGGCACCTACTCCAGTCTCAGACGCATCAACCTCAAGAATAAAAGGCAGGAAAGGGTTAGGATGAGCCAGAACTGGAGCGGCAGCAAAGGCAGTCTTAAAACTATCAAAGGCCTTAATGGCAGAAGGTGACCAATGGAGAGGATCATTCTCTTTACGGGTCATGTCTGTGATAGGTTTGACCAAGGAAGAAAAGTTTTTAATAAACTTTCTATAGTAATTTGCGAACCCCAAAAAACGTTGAATAGACCGAAGACCAACTGGGCGAGGCCACTGCAGAACTGCAGACAACTTGTCAGGATCCATGTAGAACCCTGCAACAGAGATAACATAACCTAGGAAAGTTACTTGAGTCTGATGGAACTCATATTTCTCGAGTTTACAAAACAGGCCGTTCTCACGTAGTCTCTGAAGAACCCGTGTAACATCAGAACGATGAGCCTCAAGTGTGGGTGAGTATATGAGGATGTCGTCTAAATACACCACAACACACTGTTGCAAAATATCTCCTAGGACATCATTAATAAATTCCTGGAAAAAAGCAGGAGTATTACATAGGCCAAAGGGCATTACAAGATACTCATAATGCCCGCTCCTGGTGTTAAATGCTGTTTTCCTTTCGTGGCCCTCCTTGATCCTAACGAGATTGTACGCTCCTCTCAAATCAAGTTTAGAAAAGACCGTAGCTCACTTGAGGCGGTCAAAGAGATCCGTAATGAGTGGAATAGTGTAAGCATTCTTAATGGTAAGATGATTAAGACCCCTATAATCGATGCATGGTCTTAACTCGCCACCCTTTTTCTTCACAAAAAAGAAGCCAGCCTTTGCACGAGAGCAGGATTTGCGGATGATCCCCCGCAACAGAGCATCGCCAACATACTCCTCCATAGAACAATTCTCCGCAACAGGGTAAACCCGGCCCAGAGGAGGAATGGCTCCAGGTTGCAGGTCTATGGCACAAACGTAAGACCGGTAAGGAGGCAACATACCGGCACGCACCTTGTCAAAAACGTCTAGGAACTCTCAGTACTCCTCTGGCAATTGAGATACAGAAGAAGTGCAGAAGACTTTAACTGGTTTCCGAAGACAAGTGGAAATACTTTGCGGAGACCACGACAAAATTTCGGACCTACACCAGTCGAGACTGGGATTGTGCTTTTGGAGCCTGGGATAACCCAGAACTGGAAAATGCGGAGAATTTATCACCTGGAACTGGAGGGTTTCAAAATGAAGAGCCCCAACAGCCATGGATAACGGAGCGGTTTCGTGAGTAACGAGTGCGGGCTGAAGGGGTCTGCCATCAATGGCATCAATAGCAAGCGGAATGGACCGAGGCAAAACAGGAATGGAGTGCTTTGATACAAAAGTACTGTCAATGAAATAGCCCGCAGCACCGGAGTCATCAAGAGCCTGGGTGACTATGGAGGAGTCCACCCAGGAAAGGACAACCGTGACCAAAAGGTTTCTCCTTTAGCGGTTCCGGGGACCTTAGGTGTGAGCGTTTTTCCGGCTGTGTAGGACAAGACTTCAAAAGGAGGCCCTGTAACCCACAATAGAGGCAGAGCCCCTCCCTCCTCCTAAAGGCCCTCTCCGCCGCAGAGACGTGTGAATCCCAACTGCATCGGCTCAGCAGTACCTGGTGACTCAGGACCAGGAGGCATGGGAGGAGAGGGAGGCATGGGTGGGAATGAACACGTAGGAGACAACGGAACAGGAGGCTTCCGCAAGCGCTCCTTGAAAGAGGGCCTCTCTGAGTCTGATGTTAATTAGGATCAAAAAAGACACCAATGCCTCGAGATCCTCTGGTAAATCTCTGGCAGCAACTTTGTCTTTAATCGCATCAGAGACCCCATGAAAGAAGGCGGCAACAAGGGCTTCATTGTTCCAACCTACCTCTGCGGCAAGCGTAAGGAACTCAATGGCATACTGAGCAACAGATCTTGTACCTTGCTGAATGGACATGAGTCGTTTAGCAGCAGAGGAGGAGCGAGCCGGAACATCAAATACCATTTGAAAGGAGGCCACAAATTCAGGGTAATTTGAAATCACAGGTTTATTAGTCTCCCACAAGGGATTAGCCCAGGCAAGAGCTGTGTCAGAGTAATGAAATGAGAAATCCCACCTTAGCTCTGTCAGAGGGAAACGCCTGAGGGAACATCTCAAAGTAAATGCCTACCTGGTTCAAAAACCCTATGCACTGAATAGGATCACCTCCATATCGCTGAGGTAGAGGTGCAGAACTGGACATGCACCTGGTAGGACTAGGTGCAACAGCAGAAACAGGAGCAGCCATAACTTGCGGGACACTGGTCCAAATTTGCAGTGCGAGTCAGCAGGGTTTGCAGGGCTAGTGCAAATTGATCCAAGCGGTGATCCTGTTCATCCATCCTGGAAATTATGGAAAGTAAAGGTGGATTATTAGCACCATCAGGATTCATGGCCCTTGCGTAATGTCAGGGTGCCAGGAATCAGATTGAGACGATAAGTGCAAAAATAATCACACGTTTATTAATAGCAAAAAATAATAAAAAGTCCACAAGTCAAATAACAAGCCAGGAGTCAAAACCAGAGCTGGTAGTCACACGAGCCGAGTCAGGAGCCAAAGTGAGTAGTCAGACGAGCCGGAATCAGGAACAAAGAGAACAGCAGAGTCAGGAACAAGCCAGGGATCAGGAACCAGGAGGGACATCAGACAGTCAGGTAATACACAGGAACTGGAACTCACAAACAGGTCTGAGACAACGCAATGGCAAAGCATACTGAACAGAGTCCCTTTAAATAATAAGTGATGACATAAAAACATAATTTATGTAAGAACTTACCTGATAAATTCATTTCTTTCATCTTAGCAAGAGTCCATGAGCTAGTGACGTATGGGATATACATTCCTACCAGGAGGGGCAAAGTTTCACCAAACCTCAAAATGCCTATAAATACACCCCTCACCACACCCACAAATCAGTTTAACGCATAGCCAAGAAGTGGGGTGATAAGAAAAAAGTGCGAAAGCATAAAAAAATAAGGAATTGGAATAATTGTGCTTTATACAAAAAAATCATAACCACCACAAAAAAGGGTGGGCCTCATGGACTCTTGCTAATATGAAAGAAATTAATTTATCAGGTAAGTTCTTACATAAATTATGTTTTCTTTCATGTAATTAGCAAGAGTCCATGAGCTAGTGACGTATGGGATAATGAATACCCAAGATGTGGATCTTCCACGCAAGAGTCACTAGAGAGGGAGGGATAAAATAAAGACAGCCAATTCCGCTGAAAATAATCCACACCCAAAACAAAGTTTAAATCTTATAATGAAAAAAACTGAAATTATAAGCAGAAGAATCAAACTGAAACAGCTGCCTGAAGTACTTTTCTACCAAAAACTGCTTCAGAAGAAGAAAACACATCAAAATGGTAGAATTTAGTAAAAGTATGCAAAGAAGACCAAGTTGTTGCTTTGCAAATCTGATCAACCGAAGCTTCATTCCTAAACGCCCAGGAAGTAGAAACTGACCTAGTAGAATGAGCTGTAATCCTTTGAGGCGGAGTTTTACCCGACTCGACATAAGCATGATGAATCAAAGACTTTAACCAAGACGCCAAAGAAATGGCAGAGGCCTTCTGACCTTTCCTAGAACCGGAAAAGATAACAAATAGACTAGAAGTCTTTCGGAAATTTTTAGTAGCTTCAACATAATATTTCAAAGCTCTAACTACATCCAAAGGATGCAACAATCTTTCCTTAGAATTCTTAGGATTAGGACACAATGAAGGAACCACAAATTCTCTACTAATGTTGTTAGAATTCACAACCTTAGGTAAAAATTTAAAAGAAGTTCGCAACACCGCCTTATCCTGATGAAAAATCAGAAAAGGAGACTCACAAGAAAGAGCAGATAACTCAGAAACTCTTCTAGCAGAAGAGATGGCCAAAAGAAACAAAACTTTTCAAGAAAGTAATTTAATGTCCAGCGAATGCATAGGTTCAAACGGAGGAGCTTGAAGAGCCCCCAGAACCAAATTCAAACTCCGAGGAGAAATTGACTTAATAACAGGTTTTATACGAACCAAAGCTTGTACAAAACAATGAATATCAGGAAGACTAGCAATCTTTCTGTGGAAAAGAACAGAAAGAGCAGAGATTTGTCCTTTCAAGGAACTTGCAGACAAACCTTTATCCAAACCATCCTGAAGAAACTGTAAAATTCTAGGAATTCTAAAAGAATGCCAAGAAAAATGATGAGAAAAACACCAAGAAATGTAAATCTTCCAGACTCGATAAAATAACTTCCTAGATACAGATTTACGAGCCTGTAAAATAGTATTAATCACAGAGTCAGAGAAACCTCTATGACTGAGAATCAAGCGTTCAATCTCCATACCTTCAAATTTAAGGATTTGAGATCCTGATGGAAAAAAGGACCTTGCGATAGAAGCTCTGGTCTTAACGGAAGAGTCCACGGTTGGCAAGTGGCCATCTGGACAAGATCCGCATACCAAAACCTGTGAGGCCATGCTGGAGCCACCAGCAGAACAAACGAGCACTCCTTTAGAATCTTGGAAATCACTCTTGGAAGAAGAACTAGAGGCGGAAAGATATAGGCAGGATGATACTTCCAAGGAAGTGACAATGCATCCACTGCCTCCGCCTGAGGATCCCTGGATCTGGACAGATACCTGGGAAGTTTCTTGTTTAGATGAGAAGCCATCAGATCTATTTCTGGAAGTCCCCACACTTGAACAATCTGAAGAAATACCTCTGGGTGAAGAGACCATTCGCCCGGATGTAACGTTTGGCGACTGAGATAATCCGCTTCCCAATTGTCTATACCTGGGATATGAACCGCAGAAATTAGACAGGAGCTGGATTCCGCCCATACCAGTATTCGAGATACTTCTTTCATAGCCATAGGACTGTGAGTCCCTCCTTGATGATTGACATATGCCACGGTTGTGACATTGTCTGTCTGAAAACAAATGAACAACTCTCTCTTTAGAAGAGGCCATGACTGAAGAGCTCTGAAAATTGCACGGAGTTCCAAAATGTTGATTGGTAATCTCACCTCCTGAGATTCCCAAACCCCTTGTGCTGTCAGAGACCCCCAAACAGCTCCCCAACCTGTCAGACTTGCATCTGTTGAAATCACAGTCCAGGTCGGAAGAACAAAAGAAGCCCCCTGAACTAAACGATGGTGGTCTGTCCACCACGTCAGAGAGTGTCGTACAATCGGTTTTAAAGATATTGAGATATCTTTGTATAATCCCTGCACCACTGGTTCAGCATACAGAGCTGAAGAGGTCGCATGTGAAAACGAGCAAAGGGGATCGCGTCCGATGCAGCAGTCATAAGACCTAGAATTTCCATGCATAAGGCTACCGAAGGGAATGATTGAGACTGAAGGTTTCGACAAGCTGAAACCAATTTTAGACGTCTCTTGTCTGTCAGAGACAGAGTCATGGACACTGAATCTATCTGGAAACCTAAAAAGGTTACCCTTGTCTGAGGAATCAATGAACTTTTTGGTAAATTGATCCTCCAACCATGTTCTCGAAGAAACAATACAAGTCGATTTGTATGAGATTCTGCTAAATGAGAAGACTGAGCAAGTACCAAGATATCGTCCAAATAAGGAAATACCACAATACCCTGTTCTCTGATTACAGACAGAAGGGCACCGAGAACCTTTGTAAAAATCCTTGGAGCTGTTGCTAGGCCAAACGGCAGAGCCAAAAACTGGTAATGCTTGTCTAGGAAAGAGAATCTCAGAAACCGATAGTGATCTGGATGAATCGGAATATGCAGATATGCATCCTGTAAATCTATTGTGGACATATAATGCCCTTGCTGAACAAAAGGCAGAATAGTCCTTATAGTTACCATTTTGAATGTTGGTATCCTTACGTAATGATTCAATATTTTTAAATCCAGAACTGGTCTGAAGGAATTCTCCTTCTTTGGTACAATGAAGAGATTTGAGTAAAAACCCAGCCCCTGTTCCAGAACTGGAACTGGCATAATTACTCCAGCCAACTCTAGATCTGAAACACATTTCAGAAATGCTTGAACCTTCACTGGATTTACTGGGACACGGGAAAGAAAAAATCTTCTTGCAGGAGGCCTTATCTTGAAGCCTATTCTGTACCCTTGTGAAACAATGTTCTGAATCCAAAGATTGTGAATCGAATTGATCCAAATTTCTTTGAAAAATCGTAATCTGCCCCCTACCAGCTGGGCTGGAATGAGAGCCGCACTTTCATGTTGACTTGGGAGCTGGCTTTGGCTTTCTAAAAGGCTTGGATTTATTCCAGACTGGAGATGGTTTCCAAACTGATACCGCTCCTGTAGGGGAAGGATCAGGCTTTTGTTCCTTATTGTGACGAAAGGAACGAAAACGATTAGTAGACCTAAATTTACCTTTAGATTTTTTATCCTGTAGTAAAAAAGTTCCTTTCCCCCCAGTAACAGTTGAAATAATAGAATCCAACTGTGAACCAAATAATTTATTACCCTGGAAAGAAAGGGAAAGCAAAGTTGACTTGGAAGACATATCAGCATTCCAAGTTTTAAGCCATAAAGCTCTTCTAGCTAAAATAGCTAGAGACATATACCTGACATCAACCCTAATGATATCAAAGATGGCATCACAAATAAAATTATTAGCATGTTGAAGAAGATTAACAATGCTATGAGAATGGTCACTTGTTGCGCTAAAGCTTCCAACCAAAAAGTTGAAGCTGCAGCAACATCCGCTAAAGATATAGCAGGTCTAAGAAGATTACCTGAACATAAGTAAGCTTTTCTTAGAAAGGATTCAATTTTCCTATCTAAAGGATCCTTAAAGGAAGTACTATCTGCCGTAGGAATAGTAGTACGTTTAGCAAGAGTAGAGATAGCCCCATCAACCTTAGGGATTTTGTCCCAAAACTGTAATCTGTCAGATGGCACAGGATATAATTGCTTAAAACGTTTAGAAGGAGTAAATTAATTACCCAAATTATTCCATTCCCTGGAAATTACTTCAGAAATAGCATCAGGGACAGGAAAAACTTCTGGAATAACTACAGGAGATTTAAAAACCTTATTTAAACATTTAGTATCAAGAGGACCAGATTCCTCTATTTCTAATGCAATTAAGACTTCTTTAAGTAAAGAATGAATAAATTCCATTTTGAATAAATATGAAGATTTATCAGCATCAACCTCTGAAACAGAATCGTCTGAACCAGAGGAATCATTATCAGAATCAGAATGATGATGTTCATTTAAAAATTCATCTGAAAAATGAGAAGTTTTAAAAGACCTTTTAAGTTTACTAGAAGGAGGAATAACAGATATAGCCTTCTTAATGGATTTAGAAACAAAATCTCTTATGTTAACAGGAACACTCTGAGTATTAGATGTTGATGGAACAGCAACAGGCAATGTAACATTACTAAAGGAAATATTATCTGCATTAACAAGTTTGTCATGACATTCATTACAAACAACAGCTGGAGGAACATATACCACAAGTTTACAGCAAATACACTTAACTTTGGTAGATCCAGCATCAGGCAGCGATTTTCTGATTCAGGGTCAATCTGAGACATCTTGCAATATGTAATAGAAAAAACAACATATAAAGCAAAATTGATTCAAATTCCTTAAATGACAGTTTCAGGAATGGGAAAAAATGCCAGTGAACAAGCTTCTAGCAACCAGAAGCAAATAAACAATGAGACTTAAATAATGTGGAGACAATAATGACGCCCATATTTTTTAGCGCCAAAAAAAGACGCCCACATTATTTGGCGCCTAAATGCTTTTAGCGCCAAAAATGACGCCACATCCGGTAACGCCGACACTTTTGACGCAAAAACGTCAAAAATGACGCAACTTCCGGTGACAAGTATGACGCCGGAAATAACAAAGAAATTTTTTTGCGCCAAAAAAGTCTGCGCCAAGAATGACGCAATAAAATTAAGCATTTTCAGCCCCCGCGAGCCTAACAGCCCACAGGGAAAAAAGTCAAATTTTAAGGTAAGAAAAAATTGATTATTCAAATGCATTATCCCAAATAATGAAACTGACTGTGTGAAATAAGGAATATTGAACATCCTGAATCAAGGCAAATAAATGTTTAAACACAAATATTTAGAACTTTATATAAAAGTGCCCAACCATCGCTTAGAGTGTCACAAAAATAAGACTTACCCCAGGACACTTATCTACATGTAGTAGAAAGCCAAACCAGTACTGAAACGAGAATCAGTAGAGGTAATGGTATATATAAGAGTATATCGTCGATCTGAAAAGGGAGGTAAGAGATGAATCTCTACGACCGATAACAGAGAGCCTATGAAATAGACCCCGTAGAAGGAGATCATTGAATTCAAATAGGCAATACTCTCTTCACATCCCTCTGACATTCACTGCACGCCGAGAGGAAAACCGGGCTCCAACCTGCTGCGGAGCGCATATCAACGTAGAATCTAGCACAAACTTACTTCACCACCTCCACGGGAGGCAAAGTTTGTAAAACTGATTTGTGGGTGTGGTGAGGGGTGTATTTATAGGCATTTTGAGGTTTGGGAAACTTTGCCCCTCCTGGTAGGAATGTATATCCCATACGTCACTAGCTCATGGACTCTTGCTAATTACATGAAAGAAAATTCTGAGACTGCAACCTGTCTCACATGGATAATGTACACCAGTCTGGCCATAAAAGGGCGTGCAGGAAATGAGCAGCATCACACACTATGCACCAGAGTCAGCAAGAGAGGTGAGTAAAATGGCTGCCAGGAGCACATTGCAAACAAAGCAAGGGAAAAACCCTGACATGAGGAAAGCAGACAGCGAAACTCGTCAACGCTGATTGCTTATGGAGCTGTTAAAATGAGTCGGGATGGTTTCGCAGAAAGACTCTCCCTGCATCCTTGGACTCTAACATTCACCCAAGCTCCAGTCCCATTGTGAAGAGTACTACCCTCCATAAGAGACTCCTCCGAATCTTCCAACACTTCTCTGCCAACCTCCTGTGACGAAAGGCAAAGAATGACTGGGGGATGAGGGAAGTGGGGGAGCTATTTAAGCCTTTGGCTGGGGTGTCTTTGCCTCCTCCTGGTGGCCAGGTTCTTATTTTCCACAAGTAATGAATGAAGATGTGGACTCTCCTCCCCTTTCGTTGGAAACTATATTTTAAAACTAACTGAGCCAAACACAAAAAAAACCTAGCACAGCAATATCAAATACTCATCTTAGTGTTTTCTTACATTGTATCTGCCTAGGAGATGTTAAAAAAAGATTGTGCCCGTGTGACTGGGTCTTAAAGTAAATGTTAACTTAACTTACTTGTTCAGGGCATTGGGTAGAGTTTTGAAAATGAGGCAGAATTTAAGTCATCAATTTTTTTTTTTTATTTACTCACATTTTTACCTTTTTAAACCTCCGACAATAAGCGCAGCTCTCCCATCCGCAATATTGTGTAATTGATTGACAGATGACGATCCTTAAAGGGACACTGAACCCAAATTTTTTCTTTCGTTATTCAGATAGAGCACGCAATTTTAAGCAACTTTCTAACTTACCCCTATTATCAATTTTTCTTCGTTCTCTTGCTATCTTAATTTGAAAAAACATAATATATGTAAGAACTTACCTGATAAATTCATTTCTTTCATATTAGCAAGAGTCCATGAGCTAGTGACGTATGGGATATACATTCCTACCAGGAGGGGCAAAGTTTCCCAAACCTCAAAATGCCTATAAATACACCCCTCACCACACCCACAAATCAGTTTAACGCATAGCCAAGAAGTGGGGTGATAAGAAAAAAGTGCAAAAGCATAAAAAATAAGGAATTGGAATAATTGTGCTTTATACAAAAAAATCATAACCACCACAAAAAAGGGTGGGCCTCATGGACTCTTGCTAATATGAAAGAAATGAATTTATCAGGTAAGTTCTTACATAAATTATGTTTTCTTTCATGTAATTAGCAAGAGTCCATGAGCTAGTGACGTATGGGATAATAAATACCCAAGATGTGGAACTTCCACGCAAGAGTCACTAGAGAGGGAGGGATAAAATAAAGACAGCCAATTCCGCTGAAAAAATAATCCACACCCCAAAACAAAGTTTTAATCTGAAACAGCTGCCTGAAGTACTTTTCTACCAAAAACTGCTTCAGAAGAAGAAAACACATCAAAATGGTAGAATTTAGTAAAAGTATGCAAAGAAGACCAAGTGGCTGCTTTGCAAATCTGATCAACCGAAGCTTCATTCCTAAACGCCCAGGAAGTAGAAACTGACCTAGTAGAATGAGCTGTAATCCTTTGAGGCGGAGTTTTACCCGACTCAACATAAGCATGATGAATCAAAGATTTTAACCAAGATGCCAAAGAAATGGCAGAGGCCTTCTAACCTTTCCTGGAACCAGAAAAGATAACAAATAGACTAGAAGTCTTTTGGAAATCTTTAGTAGCTTCAACATAATATTTCAAAGCTCTAACTACATCCAAAGGATGCAACAATCTTTCCTTAGAATTCTTAGGATTAGGACACAATGAAGGAACCACAATTTCTCTACTAATGTTGTTAGAGTTCACAACTTTAGGTAAAAATTTAAATGAAGTCCGCAACACCACCTTATCCTGATGAAAAATCAGAAAAGGAGATTCACAAGAAAGAGCAGATAACTCTGAAACTCTTCTAGCAGAAGAGATGGCCAAAAGGAACAGAACTTTCCAAGAAAGTAATTTAATGTCCAGAGAATGCATAGGTTCAAACGGAGGAGCTTGTAAAGCCCCCAGAACCAAATTCAAACTCCAAGGAGGAGAGATTGACTTAATGACAGGCTTGATACGAACCAAAGCCTGTACAAAACAATGAATATCAGGAAGATTAGCAATCTTTCTGTGAAACACAGAAAGAGCAGAAATTTGTCCTTTCAAACAACTTGCAGACAAACCTTTATCCAGACCATCCTGAAGAAATTGTAAAATTCTAGGAATTCTAAAAGAATGCCAGGAAAATTGATGAGAAGAGCACCAAGAAATGTAAGTCTTCCAGACTCGATAATATGTCTTCCTAGACACAGATTTACGAGCCTGTAACATAGTATTAATTAAGGAGTCAGAGAAACCTCTATGACTGAGAATCAAGCGTTCAATCTCCATACCTTCAAATTTAATGATTTGAGATTCTGATGGAAAAAAGGACCTTGAGATAGAAGGTCTGGTCTTAACGGAAGAGTCCAAGGTTGGCAAGTAGCCATCCGAACAAGATCCGCATACCAAAACCTGTGAGGCCATGCTGGAGCCACCAGCAGAACAAACGAACGCTCTTATAGAATCTTGGAGATCACTCTTGGAAGAAGAACCAGAGGCGGAAAGATATAGGCAGGATGATACTTCCAAGGAAGTGAGAATGCATCCACTGCCTCCGCCTGAGGATCCCTGGATCTGGACAGATACCTGGGAAGTTTCTTGTTTAGATGAGAAGCCATCAGGAAGACCCCAGATTTGAACAATCTGAAGAAACACCTCTGGGTGAAGAGACCATTCGCCCGGATGTAACGTCTGGCGACTGAGATAATCCGCTTCCCAATTGTCTACACCTGGGATGTGAACCGCAGAAATTAGACAGGAGCTGGATTCCGCCCAAGCAAGTATCCGAGATACTTCTTTCATAGCCAGAGGACTGTGAGTCCCCCCTTGATGATTGACATATGCCACGGCTGTGACATTGTCCGCCTGAAAACAAATGAACGATTCTCTCTTCAGAAGAGGCCACGACTGAAGAGCTCTGAAAATCGCACGGAGTTCCAAAATGTTGATGGGAAATCTCGCCTCCTGAGATTCCCAAACCCCCTGCGCTGTCAGAGACCCCCATACAGCTCCCCAACCTGTCAGACTCGCATCTGTTGAGATCACAGTCCAGGTTGGAAGAACAAAAGAAGCCCCTTGAACTAAACGATGGTGATCTGTCCACCACGTCAGAGAGTGTCGTACAATCGGATTTAAAGATATTAACTGTGATATCTTTGTATAATCCCTGCACCACTGGTTCAGCATACAAAGCTGAAGAGGTCGCATGTGAAAACGAGCAAAGGGGATCGCGTCCGATGCAGCAGTCATAAGACCTAGAATTTCCATGCATTAGGCTACCGAAGGGAATGATTGAGACTGAAGGTTTCGACAAGCTGAAAACAATTTCAGACGTCTCTTGTCCGTCAGAGACAAAGTCATGGACACTGAATCTATTTGGAAACCTAAAAAGGTTACCCTTGTCTGAGGAATCAATGAACTCTTTGGTAAATTGATCCTCCAACCATGTTCTTGAAGAAATGACACAAGTCGATTCGTATGAAATTCTGCTAAATGTGAAGACTGAGCAAGTACCAAGATATCGTCCAAATAGGGAAATACCACAATACCCTGTTCTCTGATTACAGATAGCAGGGCACCGAGAACCTTTGAAAAAATCCTTGGAGCTGTTGCTAGGCCGAACGGCAGAGCCACAAATTGGTAATGCTTGTCTAGAAAAGAGAATCTCAGAAACTGATAGTGATCTGGATGAATCAGAATATGCAGATATGCATCCTGTAAATCTATTGTGGACATATAATGCCCTTGCTGAACAAAAGGCAGAATAGTCCTTATAGTTACAATTTTGAATGTTGGTATCCTTACATAACGATTCAATATTTTTAAATCCAAAACTGGTCTGAAGGAATTCTCCTTCTTTGGTACAATGAATAGATTGGAGTAAAACCCCAGACCCTGTTCTAGAACTGGAACTGGCACAATTACTCCAGCCAACTCTAGATCTGAAACACATTTCAGAAATGCTTGAGCCTTCACTGGATTTATTGGAATGTGAGAAAGAAAAAATCTTCTTGCAGGAGGCCTTACTTTGAAACCTATTCTGTACCCTTGTGAAACAATGTTCTGAATCCAAAGACTGTGAATCGAATTGATCCAAATTTCTTTGAAAAATCGTAATCTGCCCTCTACCAGCTGTGCTGGAATGAGGGCCGCACCTTCATGTGGACTTGGGAGCTGGCTTTTGCTTTCTAAAAGGCTTGGATTTATTCCAGACTGGAGATGGTTTCCAAACAGAAACTGTTCCTTTAGGGGAAGGATCAGGCTTCTGTTCCTTATTCTGACGAAAGGAACGAAAACGATTAGCAGCCCTATATTTACCTTTAGATTTTTTATCCTGAGGTAAAAAAGTTCCTTTCCCCCCAGTAACAGTTGAAATAATAGAATCCAACTGGGAATTATTACCTTGGAAAGAAAGGGAAAGCAAAGTTGACTTAGAAGACATATCTGCATTCCAAGTTTAAGCCATAAAGCTCTTCTAGCTAAAATAGCTAAAGACATATACCTGACATTAACTCTAATGATATCAAAGATGGCATCACAAATAAAGTTATTAGCATGTTGAAGAAGTTTAACAATGCTATGAGTATTATGATCTGACACTTGTTGTGCCAAAGCCTCCAACCAAAAAGTGGAAGCTGCTGCAACATCAGCCAAAGAAATAGCAGGCCTAAGAAGATTACCTGAACATAAATAAGCTTTCCTTAGAAAGGAATCAATTTTCCTATCTAAAGGATCCTTAAAGGAAGTACTATCTGCCGTAGGAATAGTAGTACGTTTAGCGAGAGTAGAGATAGCCCCATCAACTTTAGGGATTTTGTCCCAAAAATCTAATCTGTCAGATGGCACAGGATACCATTTCTTAAACCTTTTAGGAGTAAATGAATTACCCAGATTATTCCATTCCCTAGAAATTACTTCAGAAATAGCATCAGGGACAGGAAAAACTTCCGGAATAACTGTAGGAGGTTTAAAAACCGAATTTAAACGCTTAGTAGATTTAGTATCAAGAGGACTAGATTCCTCCATCTCTAATGCGATTAAAACTTCTTTAAGTAAAGAACGAATAAATTCCATTTTAAATAAATATGAAGATTTATCAGTGTCAATATCTGAGACAGAATCCTCTGAACCAGAAAAAACATCATCAGAAACAGACAAATCAGAATGATGATGTTCATTTAAAAATTCATCTGAAAAATGTGAAGTTTTAAAAGACCTTTTACGTTTACTGGAAGGAGGAATAACAGACATAGCCTTCCTAATAGATTTAGAAACAAAATCTCATATTAACAGGAACATCCTGAGTATTAGATGTTGATGGAACAGCAACAGGTAATGGTATATTACTAATGGAAATACTATCTGCATTAGCAAGCTTATCATGACATTCATCACAAACTACAGCCGGAGGGACAGTTACCACAAGTTTACAGCAGATACACTTAACTTTGGTGGAACCAGCATCAGGCAGCGTTTTTCCAGAAGTAGCTTCTGATCCAGGGTCAATCTGAGACATCTTGCAATATGTAAGAGAAAAAACAACATATAAAGCAAAATCTATCAAATTCCTTAAAAGGCAGTTTCAGGAATGGGAAAAAATGCCAATGAACAAGCCTCTAGCAACCAGAAGCAAATGAAAAATGAGACTTAAATAATGTGAGAAAAAAGGTGGAGACAAAAATGACGCCCACATTTTTTAGCGCCAAAAAAGCCGCCCACATTATTGGCGCCCAAATGCTTTTGGCGCCAAGAATGACGCCACATCTGGTGACGCCGACATTTTTGGCGCAAAATGTCAAAAAAATGACACAAACACGAACAACTTCCGGCGACAAGTATGACGCCGGAAATGACAAAGAAATTTTTTGCGCCAAAAAAGTCCGCGCCAAGAATGACGCAATAAAATGAAGCATTTTCAGCCCCCGCGAGCCTAACAGCCCACAGGGAAAAAAATTAAATTTTTAAGGTAAGAAAAAATGTTTTAATTCATATGCATTATCCCAAATAATGAAACTGACTGCCTGAAATAAGGAATATTGATCATCCTGAATCAAGGCAAATAAATGTTTAAACACATATATTTAGAACTTTATATAAAAGTCCCCAACCATAGCTTAGAGTGTCACAAAAAATAAGGCTTACTTACCCCAGGACACTCATCTACATGTAGTAGAAAGCCAAACCAGTACTGAAACGAGAATCAGTAGAGGTAATGGTATATAAGAGTATATCGTCGATCTGAAAAGGGAGGTAAGAGATGAATCTCTACGACCGATAACAGAGAACCTATGAAATAGATCCCGTAGAAGGAGACCATTGAATTCAAATAGGTAATACTCTCTTCACATCCCTCTGACATTCACTGCACACTGAGAGGAAAACCGGGCTCCAGCCTGCTGCGAAGCGCATATCAACGTAGAATCTAGCACAAACTTACTTCACCACCTCCATGGGAGGCAAAGTTTGTAAAACTGATTTGTGGGTGTGGTGAGGGGTGTATTTATAGGCATTTTGAGGTTTGGGAAACTTTGCCCCTCCTGGAAGGAATGTATATCCCATACGTCACTAGCTCATGGACTCTTGCTAATTACATGAAAGAAAGAAGGCATCTAAGCTTTTTTATTAGTTCAGACCTCTGGACAGCACTTTTTTATTGGTGGATGAATTTATCCACCAAACAGCAAGAACAACCCAGGTTGTTCACCAAAAATGGGCCGGCATCTAAGTTTACATTCAAATAAAGATACCAAGAGAATGAAGAAAATTTGATAATAGGAGTAAATTACAAAGTTGCTTAAAATGTCATGCTCTATCTGAATCACGAAAGAAAAAAATTTGGTTCAGTGTCCCTTTAAAACAACTAATACTTGTTTCCCCCCTGGGGCGTTCAGCCCCTTTGCACAAACGTCATGGCCCGGGGGTGAACAAGGATTAATTACTCTCTCTGATTATTAATTCTAGGTTCAGGTGTGTGTGTGGGGGGGGGGGGGGGGGCGGAGACTACAGTTTGGCACGGATTAAACATTTTTAATCCAAAACATTAAATGAAGAATCATTAGTGGATTATAAAATAATAATAAAAAAGATAAGGGAATACTACTAAAGAAAACATAATTTATGCTTACCTGATAAATTCCTTTCTTCTGTTGTGTGATCAGTCCACGGGTCATCATTACTTCTGGGATATAACTCCTCCCCAACAGGAAATGCAAGAGGATTCACCCAGCAGAGCTGCACATAGCTCCTCCCCTCTACGTCAGTCCCAGTCATTCGACCAAGAATCAACGAGAAAGGAGTAACCAAGGGTGAAGTGGTGACTGGAGTATAATTTAAAAAATATTTACCTGCCTTAAAACAGGGCGGGCCGTGGACTGATCACACAACAGAAGAAAGGAATTTATCAGGTAAGCATAAATTATGTTTTCTTCTGTTATGTGTGATCAGTCCACGGGTCATCATTACTTCTGGGATACCAATACCAAAGCAAAAGTACACGGATGACGGGAGGGATAGGCAGGCTCATTATACAGAAGGAACCACTGCCTGAAGAACCTTTCTCCCAAAAATAGCCTCCGAAGAAGCAAAAGTGTCAAATTTGTAAAATTTGAAAAAAGTATGAAGCGAAGACCAAGTTGCAGCCTTGCAAATCTGTTCAACAGAGGCCTCATTCTTAAAGGCCCAAGTGGAAGCCACAGCTCTAGTGGAGTGGGCTGTAATTCTTTCAGGAGGCTGCTGTCCAGCAGTCTCATAGGCTAAACGTATTATGCTACGAAGCCAAAAAGAGAGAGAGGTAGCAGAAGCTTTTTGACCTCTCCTCTGTCCAGAATAAACGACAAACAGGGAAGAAGTTTGGCGAAAATCTTTAGTTGCCTGCAAGTAGAACTTGAGGGCACGAACTACATCCAGATTGTGTAGAAGACGTTCCTTCTTTGAAGAAGGATTTGGACACAGGGATGGAACAACAATCTCTTGATTGATGTTCCTGTTAGTGACTACCTTAGGTAAGAACCCAGGTTTAGTACGCAGAACTACCTTGTCTGAGTGAAAAATCAGATAAGGGGAATCACAATGTAAGGCTGATAACTCAGAAACTCTTCGAGCCGAGGAAATAGCCATTAAAAACAGAACTTTCCAAGATAACAATTTTATATCAATGGAATGAAGGGGTTCAAACGGAACACCCTGTAAAACGTTAAGAACTAAGTTTAAACTCCATGGCGGAGCAACAGCCTTAAACACAGGCTTGATCCTAGCTAGAGCCTGACAAAAGGCCTGGACGTCTGGATCTTCTGACAGACGCCTGTGTAACAAGATGGACAGAGCTGAAATCTGTCCCTTTAATGAACTAGCTGATAAACCCTTTTCTAGGCCTTCTTGTAGAAAACAGAATTTATGTTTACCTGATAAATTACTTTCTCCAACGGTGTGTCCGGTCCACGGCGTCATCCTTACTTGTGGGATATTCTCTTCCCCAACAGGAAATGGCAAAGAGCCCAGCAAAGCTGGTCACATGATCCCTCCTAGGCTCCGCCTACCCCAGTCATTCGACCGACGTTAAGGAGGAATATTTGCATAGGAGAAACCATATGTTACCGTGGTGACTGTAGTTAAAGAAAATAAATTATCAGACCTGATTAAAAAAACCAGGGCGGGCCGTGGACCGGACACACCGTTGGAGAAAGTAATTTATCAGGTAAACATAAATTCTGTTTTCTCCAACATAGGTGTGTCCGGTCCACGGCGTCATCCTTACTTGTGGGAACCAATACCAAAGCTTTAGGACACGGATGAAGGGAGGGAGCAAATCAGGTCACCTAAATGGAAGGCACCACGGCTTGCAAAACCTTTCTCCCAAAAATAGCCTCAGAAGAAGCAAAAGTATCAAATTTGTAAAATTTAGAAAAAGTGTGCAGTGAAGACCAAGTCGCTGCCTTACATATCTGATCAACAGAAGCCTCGTTCTTGAAGGCCCATGTGGAAGCCACAGCCCTAGTGGAGTGAGCTGTGATTCTTTCAGGAGGCTGCCGTCCGGCAGTCTCATAAGCCAATCGGATAATGCTTTTAATCCAGAAGGAGAGAGAGGTAGAAGTTGCTTTTTGACCTCTCCGTTTACCAGAATAAACAACAAACAAAGACAAAGTTTGTCTGAAATCCTTAGTAGCTGCTAAGTAAAATTTGAGAGCACGAACTACATCCAAGTTGTGCAACAAACGTTCCTTCTTTGAAACTGGATTAGGACACAAAGAAGGCACAACTATCTCCTGGTTAATGTTTTTGTTAGAAACAACTTTTGGAAGAAAACCAGGTTTAGTACGCAAAACCACCTTATCTGCATGGAACACCAGATAAGGAGAAGAACACTGCAGAGCAGATAATTCTGAAACTCTTCTAGCAGAAGAAATTGCAACCAAAAACAAAACTTTCCAAGATAATAACTTAATATCAACGGAATGTAAGGGTTCAAACGGAACCCCCTGAAGAACTGAAAGAACTAGGTTGAGACTCCAAGGAGGAGTCAAAATTTTGTAAACAGGCTTGATTCTAACCAGAGCCTGAACAAAGGCTAGAACATCTGGCACAGCTGCCAGCTTTTTGTGAAGTAACACAGACAAGGCAGAAATCTGTCCCATCAAGGAACTTGCAGATAATCCTTTTTCCAATCCTTCTCGAAGGAAGGATAGACTCTTAGGAATCTTAACCTTGTCCCAAGGGAATCCTGCAGATTCACACCAACAGATATACCAAATTATGTGGTAATTTTTCTGGTTACAGGCTTTCAGGCCTGAACAAGAGTATTAATAACAGAATCTGAGAACCCTCGCTTTGATAAGATCAAGCGTTCAATCTCCAAGCAGTCAGCTGGAGTGGGTCGAACGGACCTAGAACAAGAAGGTCTCGTCTCAAAGGTAGCTTCCATGGTGGAGCCGATGACATATTCACCAGATCTGCATACCAAGTCCTGCGTGGCCACGCAGGAGCTATCAAAATCACCGACGCCCTCTCCTGATTGATCCTGGCTACCAGCCTGGGGATGAGAGGAAACGGCGGGAACACATAAGCTAGTTTGAAGGTCCAAGGTGCTACTAGTGCATCCACTAGAGCCGCCTTGGGATCCCTGGATCTGTACCCGTAGTAAGGAACTCTGAAGTTCTGACGAGAGGCCATCAGATCCATGTCTGGAATGCCCCACGGTTGAGTGACTTGGGCAAAGATTTCCGGATGGAGTTCCCACTCCCCCGGATGCAATGTCTGACGACTCAGAAAATCCGCTTCCCAATTTTCCACTCCTGGGATGTGGATAGCAGACAGGTGGCAGGAGTGAGACTCCGCCCATAGAATGATTTTGGTCACTTCTTCCATCGCTAGGGAACTCCTTGTTCCCCCCTGATGGTTGATGTATGAACTTGGCCCTCGCTAGCTGAAGCCAAGCTTTGAGAGCATTGAATATCGCTCTCAGTTCCAGAATATTTATCGGTAGAAGAGATTCTACCCGAGACCAAAGACCCTGAGCTTTCAGGGATCCCCAGACCGCGCCCCAGCCCATCAGACTGGCGTCGGTCGTGACAATGACCCACTCTGGTCTGCGGAAGGTCATCCCTTGTGACAGGTTGTCCAGGGACAGCCACCAACGGAATGAGTCTCTGGTCCTCTGATTTACTTGTATCTTCGGAGACAAGTCTGAATAGTCCCCATTCCACTGACTGAGCATGAACAGTTGTAATGGTCTTAGATAAATGCGCACAAAAGGAACTATGTCCATTGCCGCTACCATCAAACCTATCACTTCCATGCACTGCGCTATGGAAGGAAGAGGAACGGAATGAAGTATCCGACAAGAGTCTAGAAGTTTTGTTTTTCTGGCTTCTGTCAGAAAAATCCTCATTTCTAAGGAGTCTATTATAGTTCCCAAGAAGGGAACCCTCGTTGACGGAGATAGAGAACTCTTTTCCACGTTCACTTTCCATCCGTGAGATCTGAGAAAGGCCAGGACAATGTCCGTGTGAGCCTTTACTTGAGGAAGGGACGACGCTCGAATCAGAATGTCGTCCAAGTAAGGTACTACAGCAATGCCCCTTGGTCTTAGCACCGCCAGAAGGGACCCTAGTACCTATGAGAAAATCCTAGGAGCAGTGGCTAATCCGAAAGAAAACGCCACGAACTGGAAATGCTTGTCCAGGAATGCAAACCTTAGGAACCGATGATGTTCCTTGTGGATAGGAATATGTAGATACGCATCCTTGAAATCCACCTTGGTCATGAATTGACCTTCCTGGATGGAAGGAAGAAGTGTTCGAATGGTTTCCATCTTGAACGATGGAACCTTGAGAAACTTGTTCAAGATCTTGAGATCTAAGATTGGTCTGAACGTTCCCTCTTTTTTTGGGAACTATGAACAGATTGGAGTAGAACCCCATCCCTTGTTCTCCTAATGGAACAGGATGAATCACTCCCATTTTTAGCAGGTCCTCTACCCAATGTAAGAATGCCTGTCTTCTTATGTGGTCTGAAGACAACTGAGACCTGTGGAACCTCCCCCTTGGAGGAAGCCCCTTGAACTCCAGAGAATAACCTTGGGAGACTATTTCTAGCGCCCAAGGATCCAGAACATCTCTTGCCCCAGCCTGAGCGAAGAGAGAGAGTCTGCCCCCCACCAGATCCGGTCCCGGATCGGGGGCCCGCATTTCATGCTGTCTTGGTAGCAGTGGCAGGTTTCCTGGCCTGCTTTCCTTTGTTCCAGCCTTGCATAGGTCTCCAGGCTGGATTGGCTTGAGAAGTATTACCTTCCTGCTTAGAGGACGTAGCCCTTGGGGCTGATCCGTTTCTGCGAAAGGGACGAAACTTAGGTTTATTTTTGGTCTTGAAAAGACCTATCCTGAGGAAGGGCGTGGCCCTTGCCCCCAGTGATATCAGAGATAATCTCTTTCAAGTCAGGGCCAAAGAGTGTTTTCCCCTTGAAAGGAATGTCAAGCAATTTGTTCTTGGAAGACGCATCCGCTGCCCAAGATTTTAACCAAAGCGCTCTGCGCCACAATAGCAAACCCAGAATTTTTTCGCCGCTAACCTAGCCAATTGCAAGGTGGCGTCTAGGGTGAAAGAATTAGCCAATTCTGTCCATAATCTCCTCATAAGAAGAAGAATTACTAATAATCGCCTTTCCTAGCTCATCAAACTAGAAACACGCGGCTGCAGTGACAGGGACAATGCATGCAATTGGTTGTAGAAGGGAACCTTGCTGAACAAACATCTTTAGCAGACCTTCTAATTTTTTATCCATAGGATCTTGGAAAGCACAACTATCTTCTATGGGTATAGTGGCGCGCTTGTGTAGAGTAGAAACCGCCCCCTCGACCTTGGGGACTGTCTGCCATCAGTCCTTTCTGGGGTCGACTATAGGAAAACAATTTTATAAATATGGGGGGGAGGTACTAAAGGTATACCGGGCCTGTCCCATTCTTTACTAACAATGTACGCCACCCGCTTGGATATAGGAAAAGCTTCGGGGGGCCCCGGGGCCTCTAAGAACTTTTCCATTTTACATAGTGGTTCTGGAATGACCAGATAATCACAATCATCCAAATTGGATAACACCTCCTTAAGCAGAGCGCGGAGATGTTCCAACTTAAATTTAAAAGTAATCACATCAGGTTCAGCTTGTTGAGAAATGTTTCCTGAATCTGAAATTTCTCCCTCAGACAAAACCTCCCTGGCCCCCTCAGACTGGTGTAGGGGCCCTTCAGAAACCATATCATCAGCGTTCTCATGCTCTACAGAATTTTCTAAAACAGAGCAGTCGCGCTTTCGCTGATAAGTGGGCATATTGGCTAAAATGTTTTTGATAGAATTATCCATTACAGCCGTTAAATGTTGCATAGTAAGGAGTATTGGCGCACTAGATGTACTAGGGGCCTCCTGTATGGGCAAGACTGGTGTAGACGAAGGAGGGGATGATGCAGTACCATGCTTACTCCCCTCACTTGAGGAATCATCTTGGGCATCATTTTTACTAAATTTTTTTATGACATAAAATACATATAGTTAAATGAGAAGGAACCTTGGTTTCCCCACAGTCAGAACACAATCTATCTGGTAGTTCAGACATGTTAAACAGGCATAAACTTGATAACAAAGCACAAAAAACGTTTTAAAATAAAACCGTTACTGTCACTTTAAATTTTAAACTAAACACACTTTATTACTGCAATTGCGAAAAAGTATGAAGGAATTGTTCAAAATTCACCAAAATTTCACCACAGTGTCTTAAAGCCTTAAAAGTATTGCACACCAAATTTGGAAGCTTTAACCCTTAAAATAACGGAACCGGAGCCGTTTTTATATTTAACCCCTTTACAGTCCCTGGAATCTGCTTTGCTGAGACCCAACCAAGCCCAAAGGGGAATACGATACCAAATGATGCCTTCAGAAAGACTTTTCTATGTATCAGAGCTCCACACACATGCAGCTGCATGCCATTGTTCTCAAAAACAAGTGCGCCATACCGGCGCGAAAATGAGGCTCTGACAATGATTAGGGAAAGTCCCTAAAGAATAAGGTGTCTAAAACAGTGCCTGCCGATATAATCTTATCAAAATACCCAGATTAAATGATTCCTCAAGGCTAAATATGTGTTAATAATGAATCGATTTAGCCCAGAAAAAGTCTACAGTCTTAATAAGCCCTTGTGAAGCCCTTATTTACTATCTTAATAAACATGGCTTACCGGATCCCATAGGGAAAATGACAGCTTCCAGCATTACATCGTCTTGTTAGAATGTGTCATACCTCAAGCAGTAAGAGACTGCACACTGTTCCCCCAACTGAAGTTAATTGCTCTCAACAGTCCTGTGTGGAACAGCCATGGATTTTAGTTACGGTGCTAAAATCATTTTCCTCATACAAACAGAAATCTTCATCTCTTTTCTGTTTCTGAGTAAATAGTACATACCAGCACTATTTTAAAATAACAAACTCTTGATTGAATAATAAAAACTACAGTTAAACACTAAAAAACTCTAAGCCATCTCCGTGGAGATGTTGCCTGTACAACGGCAAAGAGAATGACTAGGGTAGGCGGAGCCTAGGAGGGATCATGTGACCAGCTTTGCTGGGCTCTTTGCCATTTCCTGTTGGGGAAGAGAATATCCCACAAGTAAGGATGACGCCGTGGACCGGACACACCTATGTTGGAGAAAAGACAATATCCTAGCGATCCTAACCTTACTCCAGGAGTAACCTTTGGATTCGCACCAGTATAGGTATTTCCGCCATATTTTATGGTAAATCCTTCTGGTAACAGGCTTCCTAGCCTGAATCAGGGTATCAATAACCGACTCAGAAAAACCACGTTTTGATAAAATCAAGCGTTCAATTTCCAAGCAGTCAGCTTCAGAGAAGTTAGATTTTGATGTTTGAATGGACCCTGTATCAGAAGGTCCTGTCTTAGAGGTAGAGACCAAGGCGGACAGGATGACATGTCCACTAGATCTGCATACCAAGTCCTGCGTGGCCATGCAGGTGCTATTAGAATTACTGATGCTCTCTCCTGTTTGATTTTGGCAATCAATCGAGGAAGCAGCGGGAAGGGTGGAAACACATAAGCCATCCCGAAGTTCCAAGGTGCTGTCAAAGCATCTATCAGAACTGCTTCCGGATCCCTGGATCTGGACCCGTAGCGAGGAAGTTTGGCGTTCTGGCGAGACGCCATGAGATCTATCTCTGGTTTGCCCCAACGTCGAAGTATTTGGGCAAAGACCTCCGGATGAAGTTCCCACTCCCCCGGATGAAAAGTCTGGCGACTCAAGAAATCCGCCTCCCAGTTCTCCACTCCCGGGATGTGGATTGCTGACAGGTGGCAAGAGTGAGACTCTGCCCAGCGAATTATCTTTGATACTTCCATCATTGCTAGGGAGCTTCTTGTCCCTCCCTGATGGTTGATGTAAGCTACAGTCGTGATGTTGTCCGACTGAAACCTGATGAACCCCCGAGTTGTTAACTGGGGCCAAGCCAGAAGGGCATTGAGAACCGCTCTCAATTCCAGAATGTTTATTGGCAGGAGACTCTCCTCCTGATTCCATAGTCCCTGAGCCTTCAGAGAATTCCAGACAGCGCCCCAACCTAGTAGGCTGGCGTCTGTTGTTACAATTGTCCAGTCTGGCCTGCTGAATGGCATCCCCCTGGACAGGTGTGGCCGATAAAGCCACCATAGAAGAGAATTTCTGGTCTCTTGATTTAGATTCAGAGTAGGGGACAAATCTGAGTAATCCCCATTCCACTGACTTAGCATGCATAATTGCAGCGGTCTGAGATGTAGGCGTGCAAAAGGTACTATGTCCATTGCCGCTACCATTAAGCCGATCACCTCCATGCATTGAGCTACTGACGGGTGTTGAATGGAATGAAGGACACGGCATGCATTTTGAAGCTTTGTTAACCTGTCTTCTGTCAGGTAAATCTTCATTTCTACAGAATCTATAAGAGTCCCCAAGAATGGAACTCTTGTGAGAGGAAAGAGAGAACTCTTCTTTTCGTTCACTTTCCATCCATGCGACCTTAGAAATGCCAGAACTAACTCTGTATGAGACTTGGCAGTTTGAAAGCTTGAAGCTTGTATTAGAATGTCGTCTAGGTACGGAGCTACCGAAATCCCTCGCGGTCTTAGTACCGCCAGAAGGGCACCCAGAACCTTTGTGAAGATTCTTGGAGCCGTAGCCAATCCGAATGGAAGAGCTACAAACTGGTAGTGCCTGTCTAAGAAGGCAAACCTTAGATACCGGTGATGATCTTTGTGGATCGGAATGTGAAGGTAAGCATCCTTTAAATCCACAGTGGTCATGTACTGACCCTCTTGGATCATGGGTAAAATTGTCCGAATAGTTTCCATTTTGAACGATGGAACTCTTAGGAATTTGTTTAGAATCTTTAAATCTAAGATTGGCCTGAAAGTTCCCTCTTTTTTGGGAACCACAAACAGGTTTGAGTAGAACCCTTGTCCTTGTTCCGACCGCGGAACCGGATGGATCACTCCCATTAATAACAGATCTTGTACGCAGCGTAGAAACGCTTCTTTCTTTATCTGGTTTGTTGACAACCTTGACAGATGAAATCTCCCTCTTGGGGGAGATAATTTGAAGTCTAGAAGGTATCCCTGAGATATGATCTCTAGTGCCCAGGGATCCTGAACATCTCTTGCCCAGGCCTGGGCGAAGAGAGAGAGTCTGCCCCCCACTAGATCCGGTCCCGGATCGGGGGCTCTCGATTCATGCTGTCTTTGGGGCAGCAGCAGGTTTTCTGGCCTGCTTGCTCTTGTTCCAGGCCTGGTTAGGCTTCCAGCCTTGCCTGTAACGAGCAACAGCTCCTTCCTGTTTTGGTGCAGTGGAGGTTGATGCTGCTCCTGTTTTGAAATTCCGAAAGGGACGAAAATTAGACTGTCTAGCCTTAGCTTTGGCTTTGTCTTGGGGTAGGGCGTGGCCCTTACCTCCTGTAATGTCAGCGATAATATCTTTCAAACCGGGCCCAAATAAAGACTGCCCCTTGAAAGGTATATTAAGTAATTTGGACTTAGAAGTAACATCTGCTGACCAGGATTTTAGCCACAGCGCCCTACGTGCCTGTATGGCGAATCCTGAGTTCTTAGCCGTAAGTTTGGTTAAATGTACTACGGCCTCCGAAATGAAAGAATTAGCTAGTTTAAGGACTCTAAGCCTGTCCGTAATGTCGTCTAGCGTAGATGAACTAAGGTTCTCTTCCAGCGACTCAATCCAAAATGCTGCCGCAGCCGTAATCGGCGCGATACATGCAAGGGGTTGCAATATAAAACCTTGTTGAACAAACATTTTCTTAAGGTAACCCTCTAATTTTTTATCCATTGGATCTGAGAAAGCACAGCTATCCTCCACCGGGATAGTGGTACGCTTAGCTAAAGTAGAAACTGCTCCCTCCACCTTGGGGACCGTTTGCCATAAGTCCCGAGTGGTGGCGTCTATTGGAAACATCTTTCTAAATATTGGAGGGGGTGAGAACGGCACACCGGGTCTATCCCACTCCTTAGTAACAATTTCAGTTAGTCTCTTAGGTATAGGAAAAACTTCAGTACTCGCCGGTACCGCAAAGTATTTATCCAACCTGCACAGTTTCTCTGGTATTGCAACGGTGTTACAATCGTTGAGAGCTGCTAAGACCTCCCCTAGTAATACACGGAGGTTCTCCAATTTAAATTTAAAATTTGAAATATCTGAGTCCAATCTGTTTGGATCAGAACCGTCACCCACAGAATGAAGCTCTCCGTCCTCATGCTCTGCGAGCTGTGACGCAGTATCAGACATGGCCCTAGCATTGTCAGCGCACTCTGTTCTCACCCCAGAGTGATCACGCTTGCCTCTTAGTTCTGGTAATTTAGACAAAACTTCAGTCATAACAGTAGCCATATCTTGTAATGTTATCTGTAATGGCCGCCCAGATGTACTAGGCGCCATAATATCACGCACCTCCCGGGCGGGAGATGCAGGTACTGCCGCGTGAGGCGAGTTAGTCGGCATAACTCTCCCCTCGCTGTTTGGTGAAATTTGTTCACATTGTACAGATTGACTTTTATTTAAAGTAGCATCAATACAGTTAGTACATAAATTTCTATTGGGCTCCACCTTGGCATTGGAACAAATGACACAGATATCTTCCTCTGAGTCAGACATGTTTAACACACTAGCAAAAAAACTTACAACTTGGTTATAATCTTTTTTAGCAAAAACGTACTGTGCCTCAAAGAGGTACTAAACGATTAAATGACAGTTGAAATAATGAACTGAAAAACAGTTATAGCATCAAACTTTAAAACAACACAACTTTTAGCAAAGGTTTGTTCCCATTAGTAAAATAACAATAATTAAATTTGACATAAAAAATACAAGCAACGTTTTTATTCACAGTCACTATAAGAATTCTCACAGCTCTGCTGAGAGAATTTACCTCCCTTAAAAGAAGTTTGAAGACCCCTGAGATCTGTCAGAGATGAACCGGATCATGCAGGAAATATAAAAGTAACTGACTGGAATTTTTTGATGCGTAGCAAAGAGCGCCAAAAACGGCCCCTCCCTCTCCCACACAGCAGTGAAGAGAAACGAAACTGTCACAAATAAAAGCAAAAAAGGCTGCCAAGTGGAAAATAATGCCCAAATATTTATTCACACAGTACCTCAGCAATGTAAACGATTCTACATTCCAGCAAAAACGTTTAACATGATAAATAGTTATTAAAAGGATTAGTGACCTTTAACAGAGTAGTTCCGGTGAAATACCATCCCCAGAATACTGAAGTGTATACATACATGTCATTTTAACGGTATGGCAGGATTTTCTCATCAATTCCATTCAGAAAATAAAAACTGCTACATACCTCAATGCAGATTCATCTGCCCGCTGTCCCCTGATCTGAAGCCTTTACCTCCCTCAGATGGCCGAGAACAGCAATATGATCTTAACAACTCCGGTTAAAATCATAGTAAAAAACTCTGGCAGATTCTTCCTCAAACTCTGCCAGAGAAGTAATAACACGCTCCGGTGCTATTGTAAAATAACAAACTTTTGATTGAAGTCATAAAAACTAAGTATAATCACCATAGTCCTCTCACACATCCTATCTATCGTTGGGTGCAAGAGAATGACTGGGACTGACGTAGAGGGGAGGAGCTATGTGCAGCTCTGCTGGGTGAATCCTCTTGCATTTCCTGTTGGGGAGGAGTTATATCCCAGAAGTAATGATGACCCGTGGACTGATCACACATAACAGAAGAAAAGGGAACCTGAGAACCCCTCTGTTTTTCCCTTTAACTCTATAACTATATATGTAGCCTAAAAATCCACTTTAGCAGTATGTTCTATTTAAGAAGACACCATCAAAGCCACATGATATAACAAGGTCTATTCTTCTCTATGGGCTGATGAAATACTCAATGAACGAATGAGAAAATTTAATTTGACAAAAGTCTTTGGTACTATTTTAGCTACAAAGATGTATTACATTTGTTTTTTGTTTTATGATAGAACAAAACAGTTACAACACTTGTTTCCTTACATAGGCAAATTTATTTAGATGAAAAATATTCCAATGAAAAATAGATTTCTAACCTATTGGAGATTTTGCCAAATATTAATGAATCAACTTCACTTAAAAGATATATCCATTTGTAAATAATACACCATACAATTATATAAATGTAATTTTATACACTTTTCTTTAATAGAAACTTTACAAAGTCTTGAAATAGACGACTCATTTAATATTTCTTCTCAATGAATGTAGGTCACATATAAAATTTCTGCTGTGATTGTCAAGATGGACAGCGTATGAAGTCTACTGGTAACGGAGTTATTCATTTCTTTAACTGTTCTTAAACAGGTCGATGCAGTTTTGCAAGAGAGAGATGTTATTCTGTGAAGAAAAATACAACATAAATTCAGTAACACAAAAATAAATTTTTGCTGCTTTAAAAGGGACAGTCAACACCAGAATTTTTGTTGTTTTAAAAGATAGATAATCCCTTAATTACCAATTCCCCAGTTTTGCATAACCAACACAGTTATAATTATACACGTTTTACCTCTGTAATTACCTTGTATCTAAGCCTCAGCAGACTGCCCCCTTATTTCAGTTCTTTTGACAGACTTGCAGTTAAGCCAATCAGAGCTGTCTCCATGTTAAATTCACGTGCATGAGCTCAATGTTATCTATATGAGACACGTAAACTAATGTCCTCTAGTGGTGAAAAACTATCAAAATGCATTTAGATTAGAGGCGGCCTTCAAGGTCTAAGAAATTAGCATATGAACCTCCTAGGTTTAGCTTTTAACTAAGAATACCAAGAGAACAAAGCAAAATTGGTGATAAAAGTAAATTGGAAAGTTGTTTAAAATTACATGCCCTATTTGAAACATGAAAGTCCCCTTAATTTCTTTTTTTATAAAATGCCATAGCAAATCCATATAGAATTATTCTATATGTAAAATTGTTACTGTGATCTGTACTTTATCGAAAAAGTAATTTTGTCCCCCTCATGATTATGTGATGACCTTCAGTGTGAAGTAGAAAATACACGGAGTTTCAATACTGCAAAAATAATGAAATCAAGATAAATCACAAAACTATCCTTTCCATATCTACATTAGGCAATGGTGATGACATATGCAAAAGAGACCAATATACTGAATTATTTTGCCACTATGATTATGAATTCAAGAAAATCTCTAAAAAAATATTATATATATATATATATTATACACACACTTGTATGCAAAAGTTTAGGCACCCCTGACAACTTCCATGATTTTCATTTATAAATAATTGGGTGTTTGGATCAGCAATTTAATTTTGATCTATCAAATAACTGAAGGACACAGTATATTTTGAAAACAAAGATTGTTCAACATTATGGTTTAGGGGAAGGCTACAAAAAGCTATCGCAGATATTTAAGCTGTCAGTGTCCACTGTGAGGAATATAGTGAGGAAATGGAAGACCACAGGCACAGTTCTTGTTAAGGCCAGAAGTGGCAGGCCAAGTAAAATACCGGAGAGGCAAATGCAAAGGATGGCGAGAACGGTCAAAAACAGCCCACAGACCACCTCCAAATACCTACAACATCATCTTGCTGCAGATGGTATCACTGTGCATCGTTCAACAATTCAGTGCACTTTGCACAAGGAGAAGCTGTATGGGAGAGGGATGCAGAAGAAGCTTTTTCTTCACACGCCACAAACAGTCGCTTGAGGTATGCAAACGCACATTTGGACAAGCCATCTTCATTTTGGAAGAAGGTGCTGTGGACTGATGAAACAAAGATTGAGTTATTTGGTCATAACAAGGGGCGTTATGCATTGCGGCAAAAGAACATAGCGTTCTAAGACAAACACTTGCTACCCACAGTAAAATTTGGTGGATGTTCCATCATGCTGTGGGGCCAGTGCCGGTACTGGGAATCTTTTTAAAGTTGAGGGTCGCATGGATTCCACTCAATATCATCAGATACTTGAGAATGTTGAGGAATCAGTCACAAAGTTGAAGTTACGCCAGGGCTGGATATTTCAACAAGACAACGACCCAAAACACTGCTCAAAATCTACTCTGGCATTTATGCAGAGGAACAAGTACAATGTTCTGGAATGGCCATCCGAGTCCCCAGACCTGAATATCATTGAAAATCTGTGGGGTGATTTGAAGCGGGCTTTCCATGCTCGGCAACCATCAAACCTAACTGAACTGGAGATGTTTTGCAAGGAGGAATGGTCCAAAATACCTTCATCCAAAATCTAGACATTCATTACAGGCTATAGGAAGGAAGCGTCTAGAGGATGTTATTTCTGCTAAAGGAGGCTCTACTAAATATTGATGAGATATTTCTGTTGTGGTGCCCAAATTTATGCACCTGTCTAATTTCGTTTTGATGCATATTGCACATTTTCTGTTAATCCAATAAACCTCATTTCACTACTGAAATATTACTGTGTCCTTCAGTTATTTGATAGATCAAAATGAAATTGCTGAACCAAACACCCAATTATTTATAAATGAAAACTGTCAGGGCTGCCTAAACTTTTGCATATGACTGTATATATATATGTATATATATATATATATATATATGTATATATATATATATATATATATATATATATATATATATATATATATATATATATATATATATAAATATATATATATCATATACGGTCAACAAAGATTCAATAAGATATTAAAGGGACATGATACCCAAATGTTGAATCACTTGAAAGTGATGCGACATAGCTGTAAAAAGCTGACTAGAAAATATCCCCTTAACATCTCTATGTAAAAAAGATATTTTACCTCAAAATGTCCTTAGTATTCACACCCCATTGTAAAGGACATTAAGCAGCAAATTAGTAAGCCTGTCCCGGGACCTGCAAGGGAGAGTGCCTCATGCACACTCATGTTATTTACCCTATCAGTTTAAGGAAGTTTACTATGAAATCTCTTGACATCACAGTTCATGACCTCAGCAAAGCTTATGCTTAATGGTTGCTGTTAATTTCTTCCTTTTTTTTTTAACCTGCAGCTGGGCAGTAACTGAAAGATAACTTTTTACACAGCACTTACTCAATGACTAAAGAAAATTTTCATTGCAATATATAGTAATCAAATTTGAAATAGAAAAGGGTGTGGTGCAAAGAGTAAATATTTCAGTTGTCTTATGTGGTATTAACCTCAAGCTAATTTAAGGAGTAGAGAGCAAAGAGAGAGAGCGCCTGATAGTGTAATATCGTCAAGGTCAAGCAAGGTACAGGTATAAAAAAATCTCTGCCAAATGGATACTCACAAAGAGCTTGGCACTCGCAAGTAGTGCATGTAGGCGGGCTGACCTTTATACAGTAGTCAGTACACTGAATCTATGGTGGTCGTATCAGAGATCTGTAGTGATAGAAACAGAAAACACAGAAGACCAATAGTGCAATATCGTCTGGAACCGAAATGGACACAGCATAGGATACAGGGTCAGCAAGGTGTATACTCACAATGGAGTTGGCACTCCCAAGTAGTGCATTAAGGCAGGCTGACCTTCATACAGCAGTCAGCGCGCTGATGGTTAATAGCTGTAGTTGGTGGCTGTAGCTGTTATCGGTCTAGGCTTGTCCTCTGCTCACCGGCGTGTGTGTTGAATATTCAGCTATAGCTGGGCTGTTTAGCTGTAGAAAGTGGATCTTTAAGGTATGCTGTGAACACACCCAAATATGCACCTGCGGCACGTCACAGGCCTCAGGAGACAAGGTGCATATAAAATAGTAAGCCACTAGAAATGAGTGACTGAAAAGTATTTATAAAAGAAAATATATTTAAAATAAGGAAGTCAGCGGACAAACTGTTAAGTAAAAATAATAAAAAGGGTTTTTATTTAAGAGCTATAACAACGCGTTTCTCGGCCGATAAAAGCTCACTGGCCGTTTCATCAGGTAAGTGATGAAACGGCCAGTGAGCTTTTATCGGCCGAGAAACGCGTTGTTATAGCTCTTAAATAAAAACCCTTTTTATTATTTTTACTTAACAGTTTGTCCGCTGACTTCCTTATTTTAAATATATTTTCTTTTATAAATACTTTTCAGTCACTCATTTCTAGTGGCTTACTATTTTATATGCACCTTGTCTCCTGAGGCCTGTGACGTGCCGCAGGTGCATATTTGGGTGTGTTCACAGCATACCTTAAAGATCCACTTTCTACAGCTAAACAGCCCAGCTATAGCTGAATATTCAACACACACGCCGGTGAGCAGAGGACAAGCCTAGACCGATAACAGCTACAGCCACCAACTACAGCTATTAACCATCAGCGCGCTGACTGCTGTATGAAGGTCAGCCTGCCTTAATGCACTACTTGGGAGTGCCAACTCCATTGTGAGTATACACCTTGCTGACCCTGTATCCTATGCTGTGTCCATTTCGGTTCCAGACGATATTGCACTATTGGTCTTCTGTGTTTTCTGTTTCTATCACTACAGATCTCTGATACGACCACCATAGATTCAGTGTACTGACTACTGTATAAAGGTCAGCCCGCCTACATGCACTACTTGCGAGTGCCAAGCTCTTTGTGAGTATCCATTTGGCAGAGATTTTTTTATACCTGTACCTTGCTTGACCTTGACGATATTACACTATCAGGCGCTCTCTCTCTTTGCTCTCTATTTTTTCAGTTCTACCGACTTACCACCGGTTTGGAGTGGAGCAGCCTTCCAGAATTATTGATTTCAACAATTGCATCTATCTATCAATGACTCTGCACTATATGTGAAATCGTTTGTATTGTTTTTTATATATTTTTTGATTTTATTCCACCTAATTTTATTTCATCTATTTTCAATAGAAATAACATCGTATCACTTGATTTATATCGTACATTTTTTAGGAGTTGAAGTTTTTGTGAAATACACGTCATTGTTTATGTAAAGTCACTTATCTATTTTTCCTGAACTATACAGTTCCTCAGGTACACTCTTGTAAAAGGATATCCTATATACTTTTTTGAACGATTTTTTATACCATTTTGCACCATCCACTCCACATATATTTTTTTTGCACATAATAGTATATCAATATAGCGCACCCTATTGTATGATTTTATATCGTACATTTTTTTCTAATTTAAGGAGTATTTAAAAAAAGCATATTCCTGCACTAAAACTATTTTTTTGCCAGAGTTGATCCACTCCACTAACAGAGCAAGTGCAATATTCCCTTTCAGTGAATGATCCTTAAATAGCTACATATGGACCATAAACACCAAGTTTGTTTCCATTTAAAGGGACAGTCTAGTCAAAATTAAACTTTAATGATTCAGATAGGGCATGTAATTTTAAACAACTTTACAATTTACTTTTATTATTAACCCTTTCCCTACCGGGACTTCCAGCCAAAAATACCAGAGTATTTTAAGCATTTTTGCTATCTCTCCATTTAAACGGAAATAGAGCCTTGTTTGTTTTTTTTATTTACCTATCAAATCTATATATATATTTTTTTATATATTTGGTATATTTCCTGCCACCATTTTACAAATTTATCAAAATTTATCAAATTTATCAAATAAAAAAAAATGTGGTTTTCACAGAAATTATTTACATACTTCTTGAGCATACATGGCACAAATGTTTGTAAAAGTTTCTATGGGATTCTCTGTTTAGAAATAACAGACATATGGCTTTGCCATTGCTTTTTGGTAATTAAAAGGCCGCTAATTGCAGCTGTGCACCACACTTCTATTATTCCCGGCAGTGAAGGGGTTAATTAGGCAGCTTAAAAGGTTAATGTTAGCTTTAGTGTAGAGATTAGCCTCCTACTTGATACTCCCCACCCCCTGATCACTCCCAAACAGCTCTCTACCCTCCCCCACCCCCACTGGTAACTCCCATCTTAGGTACTGACAGTCTGCCAGTATGGAAAAAAAAAAAATAAGGAGTAGTTGCCCCATCCCTCCCTGTCCCTTTGTTTTTTTTATCTTCCATAGCGTAGGGCCGCTCCCACTTCCTCCTGCTCCCTCCCGCCGGGCTGCTCACTCGTCCCGTCGGCTCCAGCAGAAGATTGTCACCATCTGTAACGATCAGGCATCTGACCTCATATGAAGCTGAAGCACCGATCGCGCTCTAGCTCCATATGAGGCAGATCCCTGAAGCTTCAGGAACTCCAGTTCTCAGCTGTAACTTAACAGCCGAGAGTGCTGGAGCATCCTGAAGCGACGATGTGTATATATACGTGGTGCGGTACGATAGCCAAAGTACTGCACAACATATATATATATATATATATATATATATATATATATATATATATACACACGTCGGATTGGGTGAAGGGGTTAAATTTGCTTTATTTTCTTTGCATTCTTAATTGAAAGCTAAACCTAGGTAGGCTCATATGCTAATTTCTAAGCCCTTGAAGGCCAACTTTTATCTGAATCCATTGACAGTTTTTTCATAGCTGGGGGGTGTTAGTTTATGATAACATTGTGCTTACGCCCGTAGAGTTACTTATGAAAGGGCACTGATTGGCTAAAATGCAAGTCTGTCAAAAGAACTGAAATAAGCGGGCAGTTTGCAGAGGCTTAGATACAAGGTAATAACAGAGGTAAAAAAGTACATTAAAGGGACAGTCTACACCAGAATTTTTATTGTTTTAAAAGATAGATAATCCCTTTATTACCCATTACCCAGTTTTGCATAACACAGTTATATTAATATACTTTTAACCTCTGTGATTATCTTGTATCTAAGCCTCTGCAAACTGCCCCTTTATTTCAGTTATTTTGACAGAATTGCAGTCTAGCCAATCAGTGCCTGCTCCCAGATAACTTCTCGTGCACGAGCACAGTGTTATCTATATGAAACACATGAACTAACACCCTCTAGTGGTGAAAAACTGTTAAAATGCATTCTGAAAAGAGGCGGCCTTCAAGGTCTAAGAAATTAGCATATGAACCTCCTAGGTTAAGCTTTCAACTAAGAATACCAAGAGAACAAAGTAAAATTGGTGATAAAAGTAAATTGGAAAATTGTTTAAAATTACATGCCCTATCTGAATCATGAAAGTTTATTTTGGCTTAGACTGTCCCTTTAATATAACCAAGTTAGTTATGCAAAATTTGGGGTATGGGTAATAAAGGGATTATCTATTGTCTTAAACAATAACAATTCTGGAGTAGACTGTTCCTTTAAATATAAAAAAGCTCAAACAAGAATAGCAGCACTCCAAAAGGTAATAAATTACCAAATCTTTATTGCAGCCAAAAGCACAAAAGAAGCAGCAACGTTTCGGACTACATGTCCTTAATCATGCTATACATACATCACTTCCTCTTCCTCCTTATATACCCTCAAGGACACAACTACCATAAAAACAGAATTTATGTTTACCTGATAAATTACTTTCTCCAACGGTGTGTCCGGTCCACGGCGTCATCCTTACTTGTGGGATATTCTCTTCCCCAACAGGAAATGGCAAAGAGCCCAGCAAAGCTGGTCACATGATCCCTCCTAGGCTCCGCCTACCCCAGTCATTCGACCGACGTTAAGGAGGAATATTTGCATAGGAGAAACCATATGGTACCGTGGTGACTGTAGTTAAAGAAAATAAATTATCAGACCTGATTAAAAAAACCAGGGCGGGCCGTGGACCGGACACACCGTTGGAGAAAGTAATTTATCAGGTAAACATAAATTCTGTTTTCTCCAACATAGGTGTGTCCGGTCCACGTCGTCATCCTTACTTGTGGGAACCAATACCAAAGCTTTAGGACACGGATGAAGGGAGGGAGCAAATCAGGTCACCTAAATGGAAGGCACCACGGCTTGCAAAACCTTTCTCCCAAAAATAGCCTCAGAAGAAGCAAAAGTATCAAACTTGTAAAATTTGGTAAAAGTGTGCAGTGAAGACCAAGTCGCTGCCCTACATATCTGATCAACAGAAGCCTCGTTCTTGAAGGCCCATGTGGAAGCCACAGCCCTAGTGGAATGAGCTGTGATTCTTTCGGGAGGCTGCCGTCCGGCAGTCTCGTAAGCCAATCTGATGATGCTTTTAATCCAAAAAGAGAGAGAGGTAGAAGTTGCTTTTTGACCTCTCCTTTTACCGGAATAAACAACAAACAAGGAAGATGTTTGTCTAAAATCCTTTGTAGCATCTAAATAGAATTTTAGAGCGCGAACAACATCCAAATTGTGCAACAAACGTTCCTTCTTTGAAACTGGTTTCGGACACAGAGAAGGTACGATAATCTCCTGGTTAATGTTTTTGTTAGAAACAACTTTTGGAAGAAAACCAGGTTTAGTACGTAAAACCACCTTATCTGCATGGAACACCAGATAAGGAGGAGAACACTGCAGAGCAGATAATTCTGAAACTCTTCTAGCAGAAGAAATATCAACGGAATGCAAGGGTTCAAACGGAACCCCCTGAAGAACTGAAAGAACTAAATTGAGACTCCAAGGAGGAGTCAAAGGTTTGTAAACAGGCTTAATTCTAACCAGAGCCTGAACAAAGGCTTGAACATCTGGCACAGCGGCCAGCTTTTTGTGAAGTAACACAGACAAGGCAGAAATCTGTCCCTTCAGGGAACTTGCAGATAATCCTTTTTCCAATCCTTCTTGAAGGAAGGATAGAATCCTAGGAATCTTAACCTTGTCCCAAGGGAATCCTTTAGATTCACACCAACAGATATATTTTTTCCAAATTTTGTGGTAAATCTTTCTAGTTACAGGCTTTCTGGCCTGAACAAGAGTATCGATAACAGAATCTGAGAATCCTCGCTTCGATAAGATCAAGCGTTCAATCTCCAAGCAGTCAGCTGGAGTGAAACCAGATTCGGATGTTCGAACGGACCCTGAACAAGAAGGTCTCGTCTCAAAGGTAGCTTCCAAGGAGGAGCCGATGACATATTTACCAGATCTGCGTACCAAGTCCTGCGTGGCCACGCAGGAGCTATCAAGATCACCGACGCCCTCTCCTGATTGATCCTGGCTACCAGCCTGGGGATGAGAGGAAACGGCGGGAACACATAAGCTAGTTTGAAGGTCCAAGGTGCTACTAGTGCATCCACTAGAGCCGCCTTGGGATCCCTGGATCTGGACCCGTAGCAAGGAACTTTGAAGTTCTGACGAGAGGCCATCAGATCCATGTCTGGAATGCCCCACAGCTGAGTGACTTGGGCAAAGATTTCCGGATGGAGTTCCCACTCCCCCGGATGCAATGTCTGACGACTCAGAAAATCCGCTTCCCAATTTTCCACTCCTGGGATGTGGATAGCAGACAGGTGGCAGGAGTGAGACTCCGCCCATAGAATGATTTTGGTCACTTCTTCCATCGCCAGGGAACTCCTTGTTCCCCCCTGATGGTTGATGTACGCAACAGTTGTCATGTTGTCTGATTGAAACCGTATGAACTTGGCCCTCGCTAGCTGAGGCCAAGCCTTGAGAGCATTGAATATCGCTCTCAGTTCCAGAATATTTATCGGTAGAAGAGATTCTTCCCGAGACCAAAGACCCTGAGCTTTCAGGGATCCCCAGACCGCGCCCCAGCCCATCAGACTGGCGTCGGTCGTGACAATGACCCACTCTGGTCTGCGGAATGTCATCCCTCGTGACAGGTTGTCCAGGGACAGCCACCAACGGAGTGAGTCTCTGGTCCTCTGATTTACTTGTATCTTCGGAGACAAGTCTGTATAGTCCCCATTCCACTGACTGAGCATGCACAGTTGTAATGGTCTTAGATGAATGCGTGCAAAAGGAACTATGTCCATTGCCGCTACCATCAACCCGATCACTTCCATGCACTGAGCTATGGAAGGAAGAGGAACGGAATGGAGTATCCGACAAGAGTCTAGAAGTTTTGTTTTTCTGGCCTCTGTCAGAAAAATCCTCATTTCTAAGGAGTCTATTATTGTTCCCAAGAAGGGAACCCTTGTTGACGGAGATAGAGAACTCTTTTCCACGTTCACTTTCCATCCGTGAGATCTGAGAAAGGCCAGGACAATGTCCGTGTGAGCCTTTGCTTGAGGAAGGGACGACGCTTGAATCAAAATGTCGTCCAAGTAAGGTACTACAGCAATGCCCCTTGGTCTTAGCACAGCTAGAAGGGACCCTAGTACCTTTGTGAAAATCCTTGGAGCAGTGGCTAATCCGAAAGGAAGCGCCACGAACTGGTAATGTTTGTCCAGGAATGCGAACCTCAGGAACCGATGATGTTCCTTGTGGATAGGAATATGTAGATACGCATCCTTTAAATCCACCGTGGTCATGAATTGACCTTCCTGGATGGAAGGAAGAATAGTTCGAATGGTTTCCATCTTGAACGATGGAACCTTGAGAAACTTGTTTAAGATCTTGAGATCTAAGATTGGTCTGAACGTTCCCTCTTTTTTGGGAACTATAAACAGATTGGAGTAGAACCCCATCCCTTGTTCTCTTAATGGAACGGGATGAATCACTCCCATTTTTAACAGGTCTTCTACACAATGTAAGAATGCCTGTCTTTTTATGTGGTCTGAAGACAACTGAGACCTGTGGAACCTCCCCCTTGGGGGAAGTCCCTTGAATTCCAGAAGATAACCTTGGGAGACTATCTCTAGCGCCCAAGGATCCAGAACATCTCTTGCCCAAGCCTGAGCGAAGAGAGAGAGTCTGCCCCCCACCAGATCCGGTCCCGGATCGGGGGCCAACATTTCATGCTGTCTTGGTAGCAGTGGCAGGTTTCTTGGCCTGCTTTCCCTTGTTCCAGCCTTGCATTGGTCTCCAAGCTGGCTTGGCTTGAGAAGTATTACCCTCTTGCTTAGAGGACGTAGCACTTTGGGCTGGTCCATTTCTACGAAAGGGACGAAAATTAGGTTTATTTTTTGCCTTGAAAGGCCGATCCTGAGGAAGGGCGTGGCCCTTACCCCCAGTGATACCGAGATAATCTCTTTCAAGTCAGGGCCAAACAGCGTTTTCCCCTTGAAAGGAATGTTAAGTAGCTTGTTCTTGGAAGACGCATCAGCCGACCAAGATTTCAACCAAAGCGCTCTGCGTGCCACAATAGCAAACCCAGAATTCTTAGCCGCTAACCTAGCCAATTGCAAAGTGGCGTCTAGGGTGAAAGAATTAGCCAATTTGAGAGCATTGATTCTGTCCCTAATCTCCTCATAAGGAGGAGAATCACTGTCGACCGCCTTTATCAGCTCATCGAACCAGAAACATGCGGCTGTAGCGACAGGGACAATGCATGAAATTGGTTGTAGAAGGTAACCCTGCTGAACAAACATCTTTTTAAGCAAACCTTCTAATTTTTTATCCATAGGATCTTTGAAAGCACAACTATCCTCTATGGGTATAGTGGTGCGTTTGTTTAAAGTGGAAACCGCTCCCTCGACCTTGGGGACTGTCTGCCATAAGTCCTTTCTGGGGTCGACCATAGGAAACAATTTTTTAAATATGGGGGGAGGGACGAAAGGAATACCGGGCCTTTCCCATTCTTTATTAACAATGTCCGCCACCCGCTTGGGTATAGGAAAAGCTTCTGGGAGCCCCGGCACCTCTAGGAACTTGTCCATTTTACATAGTTTCTCTGGGATGACCAACTTGTCACAATCATCCAGAGTGGATAATACCTCCTTAAGCAGAATGCGGAGATGTTCCAACTTAAATTTAAATGCAATCACATCAGGTTCAGCTTGTTGAGAAATGTTCCCTGAATCAGTAATTTCTCCCTCAGACAAAACCTCCCTGGCCCCATCAGACTGAGTTAGGGGCCCTTCAGAAATATTAATATCAGCGTCGTCATGCTCTTCAGTATCTAAAACAGAGCAGTCGCGCTTACGCTGATAAGTGTTCATTTTGGCTAAAATGTTTTTGACAGAATTATCCATTACAGCCGTTAATTGTTGCATAGTAAGGAGTATTGGCGCGCTAGATGTACTAGGGGCCTCCTGAGTGGGCAAGACTCGTGTAGACGAAGGAGGGAATGATGCAGTACCATGCTTACTCCCCTCACTTGAGGAATCATCTTGGGCATCATTGTCATTGTCACATAAATCACATTTATTTAAATGAATAGGAATTCTGGCTTCCCCACATTCAGAACACAGTCTATCTGGTAGTTCAGACATGTTAAACAGGCATAAACTTGATAACAAGTACAAAAAACGTTTTAAAATAAAACCGTTACTGTCACTTTAAATTTTAAACTGAACACACTTTATTACTGCAAATGCGAAAAAACATGAAGGAATTGTTCAAAATTTACTAAATTTTCACCACAGTGTCTTAAAGCCTTAAAAGTATTGCACACCAAATTTGGAAGCTTTAACCCTTAAAATAACGGAACCGGAGCCGTTTTGAACATTAACCCCTTTACAGTCCCTGGTATCTGCTTTGCTGAGACCCAACCAAGCCCCAAGGGGAATACGATACCAAATGACGCCTTCAGAAAGTCTTTTCTAAGTATCAGAGCTCCTCTCACATGCGACTGCATGCCATGCCTCTCAAAAACAAGTGCGCAACACCGGCGCGAAAATGAGACTCTGCCTATGCTTTGGGAAAGTCCCTAAAGAATAAGGTGTCTAAAACAGTGCCTGCCGATATTATTATATCAAAATACCCAGATAAAATGATTCCTCAAGGCTAAATATGTGTTAATAATCAATCGATTTAGCCCAAAAAAAGTCTACAGTCTTAATAAGCCCTTTTTGAAGCCCTTATTTACAATCGTAATAAACATGGCTTACCGGATCCCAGAGGGAAAATGACAGCTTCCAGCATTACATCGTCTTGTTAGAATGTGTCATACCTCAAGCAGCAAGAGACTGCTCACTGTTCCCCCAACTGAAGTTAATTGCTCTCAACAGTCCTGTGTGGAACAGCCATGGATTTTAGTGACGGTTGCTAAAATCATTTTCCTCATACAAACAGAAATCTTCATCTCTTTTCTGTTTCTGAGTAAATAGTACATACCAGCACTATTTCAAAATAACAAACTCTTGATTGAATAATAAAAACTACAGTTAAACACTAAAAAACTCTAAGCCATCTCCGTGGAGATGTTGCCTGTACAACGGCAAAGAGAATGACTGGGGTAGGCGGAGCCTAGGAGGGATCATGTGACCAGCTTTGCTGGGCTCTTTGCCATTTCCTGTTGGGGAAGAGAATATCCCACAAGTAAGGATGACGCCGTGGACCGGACACACCTATGTTGGAGAAATAATTAACTCTTTATATACCACAACAGTACTACATTTTTCAATAGCATATGTAGATATCCTAACAATTTTTCTTAAAATTACTCTATACATAGTAACACTTTATTCTCCTTTACAAATAAAAGAGAAGTGAAACATTACACAGTTATTTGGAGAAATCAATATATATCAAAAATGTAAGGGAATTTGTATTTTTTTGAGATTACTATTTTCATAGGATGGTTATTGTTGCACATAAACAGATTTTTTTATATAAATTATAAAAAGATACATGTTTGATATATATTGATTTCTCCAAATAACTGTGTAATGTTTCACTTCTCTTTTATTTGTAAAGGAGAATAAAGTGTTATTATGTATAGAGTAATTTTAAGAAAAAATGTTAGGATATCTACATGAAAAATGTAGTACTTTTGTGGTATATAAAGAGTTAATTATTTTATGGTAGGTGTGTCCTTGAGGGTATATAAGGAGGAAGAGGAAGTGATGTATGTATAGCATGATTAAGGACATGTAGTCCGAAACGTTGCTGCTTCTTTTGTGCTTTTGGCTGCAATAAAGATTTGGTAATTATTACCTTTTGGAGTGCTGCTATTCTTTTTTGAGCTTTTGGATATTGATACAGGGTTGTGCAGTGCCCTGTTATAGCTTGCACCTAATATTTCCACAGTGTGTGCTTGACTTTCTGCTTTCCTTTAAATATAAAAGTCAATACTTTTTACATTTTATTTATTTTTTTGCATGAAAAAAATTAAGACAAAATTATATAAATGTATTTATTCTTATGCAACCAGCTCTAATAGCTGCCCAGGGGCCTTAAGAGGATTTTACAGTTCATTAAAACACAGGTATCACAAAACGTATAAATAAAAGGAAATAAAAAAATAGCCCTTAACCACTGCCGTCGTTCAGGGGTTTGCTAGCGCAGCTTTGCCAGAAGCGGCAAAACTATGCTAGTACTCCATGCCTCATTTCTGAAGGCATGCAGATATAGAACAGTCTTGCCGACATCACCAAGAACTGCGATATATAAACAAGCTCAATAAGGCGGCTCGTTTAAAGACCGTAGGTGTACAGGGCACGTCTGTGGTTGCTAAGGGGTTAAAAGGAACAATAAATCCAAATAAAAAAATTCATTATTCAGATAGAGCATGCGGTTTTAAACATGTTTCAATTTACTTCTATTATCAAATTTACTTCAATCTCTTGGAATCATGTTGAAAAGCATACCTAGACAGGTTCAGCAGCAACTATGCTTTACTCGGAGCTAGCTGCTGATAGGTGAATGCAAATATATGCCTCTTGTCATTGGCTCACTCAGTGTGATTTGCTATCCACCAGCAGTACATTCCTAGCTGAACACATTTGATGAGCTAATGACGAGATAATGAGGTCCGTAAAACACCCTTATCCTGATGAAAAATCAGATAAGGAGGATCACAAGAAAGAGCAGATAACTCAGAAAATCTTCTGGCAGAAGTAATAGCGAAAAGAAAGAACACTTTCCAAGAAAGTAGTTTAATGTCCATTTTATGCAAAGGTTCAAAAGGATGAGCCTGCAAAACACTTAACACCAAGTTAAGATTCCATGGAGGAGAAATTGGCTTGACTATGGGTTTAATATGTATCAAAGCCTGAAAAACTTTGAATATCAGGAAGATTAGCAATCTTTCTGTGGAACACGACTGAAAGGGCAGAAATCTGCCCATTCAGACAACTGGCAGATAGGCCCTTATCCAGACTATCCTGCAAAAACTGCAAAATCCCAGGTATTCTGAATGAATGCCAGGACAAACCATGATCTATACACCGAAAAAAACATAATTTATGCAATAACTTACCTGATAAATTAATTTCTTTCATATTGGCAAGAGTCCATGAGCTAGTGACGTATGGGATATACAATCCTACCAGGAGGGGGAAAATGTTCCAAAAACCAAAAAAATCATAACCACCATAAAAAGGGTGGGCCTCATGGACTCTTACCAGTATGAAAGAAATGAATTTATCAGGTAAGTTCTTACATAAATTAGGTTTTCTTTCATGTAATTGGCAAGAGTCCATGAGCTAGTGACATATGGGATAAAAATACCCAAGTCCACAGAAGAGTCACTAGAGAGGGAGGGATAAAATAACAACAGCTATTTCCACTGAGAAATTAAATCCACACAATAATTAAGTTTTTCTCAAAAAACTCAAATCAAAAGCAGTAGAATCAAACTGAAACAGCTGCCTGAAGAACTTTTTCTACCAAAGACTGCTTCAGAAGAAGCAAATACATCAAAATGATAAAAACAATAAAAGTCTGCAAAGACCAAATTACTGATTTGCAAATTTGATCAACCTAAGATTCATTCTGAAAAAGCCCAAGAAAAGTCGACTGAGCTTAGTAAAATGAACTGTAAAACACTGAGGCGGAGCCTGCCCTCCCTCGAAATAAGCCTTGAAAAACAAAAGCTTTAATCAGGATGCCAAAGAAATGTCAGAGGCTTCATAACTTTTTCTGAAACCAGAAAAACAGCAGATAGACTAGAAGTCTTCTGAAATCCTAGTAACCTCGAAATAGAATTATAAAATTCCTACCACATCCAAAGAATGTAAAGAACTCTCAAATAAATCTTTAGGATTAGGGCACTAAGAAGGGACAACATATTCTCTACTAATGTTGTTCAAATTCACAACCTTAGGGAAAAAAAGAAGTCCACAAAACAACTTATCTAGATGAAAAAATCAGATAAGGAGACACACAAGAGAGAGCTGATAAATCAGAAACTCTTGTAGCAGAGAGATAGTCAAAAGAAACAACACTTTCCAAGAAAGTAGATAATCTTTAAACCAAATAAGACTCCAAAAAGAAGAAATTAATAAATGAGCAGGCTTGATACCAACCAAAGCCTGAACAAAACAGCAAATATCAGGAAGTTAAAATTTATTTATCTTCTCATAAAACTTATCCAAACCATCCTGAAAAACTGTAAAATCCTAGGAATTCTAAAAGAATACCAAGAGAATTTATGAGAAGAACACTATAAAATATAGGTTTTCCAAACCTGATAATACATGTTCGTTGACACAGACTTATAAGCATGCAGCATAGCGATAAAAACTGAGTCAGAGAAACCACTATGACTCAACACTAATCAATTTCCATACCTCCAAATTAGTAATTTGATATCCATGGAAAAATAACCCCTAAAACAAGAGGGCTGGCCAAAGAGAAGTGGCCAATGATGGCAACTGGACATCCAAACAGGATCCACATACCAAACCTGTGAGGCCATGCTGAAGCTATCAGAAACACATGACACTGTTCCAATATGATCTCTAAAATCAACTTTGGAAGAAAAAAAAAAAGGCGGAAAGATGTAGTCAGGTTGAAAAACCAAGACACTGCTAATGCATCCACCATCTCCCCCTTAGGATCCCTGTACCTGAAAAGGTACCTGGGAAATTGAGAAAACACATCTGTATAGAGACACCACTCTCCCAGATGTAAAGACGGACGGTTGAGATAATCCACCTCCCAAATGTCTAAAATCGTAGAAAAAAGACCGGAGAAGAATTCCATCTAAGAACGTATTCAAGATACCTCTTAATTGCTACGGAACTACAAGTCACTATTGTTGATTGACAAATACCACAGTTGTGATATTGAATGTCTGAAAGCAAAAAAATGAAAAAGTTCTCTCATAAAAGAGACCAAGCCTGAAAGAGCTCTGAATAATAGCACAGAGTTCCAAAATATCGATTGGAAACCTCGCCTCTTGAAGTTTCCAAACCCCTTGTTTTGTCAAAAGACCCTCAGACAACACCCCAACCTGTAAGACTTGCATCCATTAAGAATACAATCCAGGAAGGACGAACAAAAGGAGGCCGCCTGAATAAAATGATGATAGACTAATCACCAAAAACAGAGAGAGAGTAGAGTGTTAGGATTTAAAAAACTGTGATATTTAAAAACAAACCCTGTATCATTGATTCAGTATGCAAATCAAAAAGAGATCTCAGATGAAAAACAAACAAAGGGAACCACGCCCGATGCTGCAGTTAAGAGATCTAACAACTGTCATGCACATAGCCACTGAAATAAATGTTCTAGACTGTAAGTTAGACAGGCTAATGCCACTTACAATTGACTTTTGTCCGATAAAGACAAACACATGAACACAGAATCTATCTAGAAACCCAAAAAGTAGTGATCCTTGTCTGAGGAATCACGAAACTCTTAGGTAAATTAAATCATCTAACCATGTCTTGAAGAAACAAAACTTAGTTGATTCATGAGGGATTCCACAAAAAGAAAAGTCCATATATTTGAATACTGCTCTTTCAAATGTATGTATTGGGTACTCGTAAAGCACATCTAATCAGCCGTAAGGGACTCAATATGCTGCTCAAATAATCGACCTTGGAAGGATGAAAGGCTGAATGGACCTCGCCAGGAATCGAACCTGCAACCCTCACGTTGCTACAGAGCTCAGTCACAGTGTATTAGCATGCTTAGCTATCTGTCTGACTTTAATAAAAGAAAAGTGTAACCAAGATACCATCCAAATAAGGAAGCCCCACAATACCCTACTGTCTGAAGACAGAAAGAACGGCACCAAGAACCTTTGAAAAGATTCAAAGCTGTGACCAAACCAAAAGGAAAAGCGAGAAATTGGTAAAGCTTAAAAGAAAATCTCAGAAACCACAAGTGGTCTGAATGTAATAAAATATGAGGATAAACATCCTAAAAAATGAAGTGGACATGAAATGGCCTTAACAAAAAGGCATAATAGTCCTTATATAATCGCCAACTTAAAAGTGGAGACTCTAAGAAAACAATAAAAAAGTTTTCAGATCCAAGAATAAACCATTCTTCTTAGAGACAAAGAATAGAATTGAAATAGAAACCCAAATTCTGTTCCTGCAAAAAGAAATGGCATAATCACTCCTGAAAAAATTCACAGAGTGTACTGAGAAAGAAAGATTCTTCCCATAGAAGGTCTCATTCTAGAAATCTATTCAAACTAAGAATAATATAGAATTTGGACTGAGTTCATCCAAAAACAAATTTAATTTGCCCCCCACTAGATGGACTGGTTTGAGAACCGCACCTTCATGCAGTCTAATAACTAATAATTATATAGCGTTTAACTCCCAGGAGGATACAAAAAACGCTTCTTCAGTGCTTACACTCGGAGTTAACCAAATTAGCAGCTGATAAAAACAGTAGTTATTATTACCCAAATAAATGGACTACAATAAATTGACCTCAAAGGCCAAAGGGCTGTATTAACCCTGCCGGGAAATGAATCTATGACCCTTGGGTCTAGAACAAACGTTTGTAGTCAGGACATTCCCCAACTGATCTACATCACTGGACTAAAAGTAGTGCAGAAAAAAAAAAATCTAAACCTCCAGAAATAATGGATAATAGAAATCAAATAAATTATTATCCTAACAAGAGAGAGATAATAAAATATATTTGAAATCATAATAATATAGTAAACATAATTAAATAAATACATCTAAAGTAAATAAACAGAGTTATATACTTAAGAATCTGAAAACTGCTAACTGTTCAACAAAATATGAGAGAACAATAATGTCAGCCACAGATAAATCTGAGCTAAAAATATAAACAGTACGTGAATATGCTATACTAAGGTTATATTCAAATTCTAAAGAATCCTTAAAACAAGTACCAATTTCCATAGTACAGTCCCCAGAGGGAATCAGAATAACCATTCTCTAGAATATAATAAAAATAGTATATTGAATAGGAAAAAAAACTCAAAAGCAAAAATGTTAAAATCCAGATTTGAAAAGGATTATTAACATAGTTAATAGGAGGACTAGACTCCTAAAAGCTATAAATTGAAAAATTTCCTTAACAAATAACAAAAAATGTTCAAGTGAAAAATAAGGAGAATTTTCAACATACTGTCTGATACAGGAGCCTTTGAACCAAAGAAACCATGATCAGTAGAATAAACTTAAGTATGCTATTGGTCAGAACAAAATTAATTAAAACAATTTTGAAAAGAACTCGTAAGTTTACTTAAAGGCATAATAGCAGTCATAACCTTTTATGATATAAGCAACAACATGTGATGTTGGCAGATGTAATCAAGTACATGAACTAAATATGTAAAAAACAGTAAATGTTATTGTACATGTAGAAACATTGCTAGCATAAAACATAAATAAATGTCACATAATTGAGCTGAAGAAATAACAACAGCTAAAAAAATGAAAAGAACACACTTAGCTTTGTAGAATTGTGTTCCAAGGCATAGTCTCTACAGTAACATCAGAGTCAGGATCAGAATGAGACATCTCGCAAAATGTAATAGAAAAAGAAAAATAACATTAGGCAAAACATTCAATTTCCACAATGTAACAGTTTCAGTACAGAAAAATAAAAGCAGGCATAATAGCTTTCAAAGTTCATGAAAAAAGCGAGCAATAGAGGGAGAGGGGTAAAAAAAAAAAACTTACATTTTGGCACCAAGTATGACGAATTACGCAAAAACAAGTTAAAATTTTTTGCCGTAAAACTAACACCAGGAAATGACACAACTCGCGTCATAACAAATGCGATTTCGCACCAAAACAACCAGCATCAACGACGATGCAGGCAATAAGAAATTTGCCCCATCAAAGCCGCAACTACGCGCCAAAAAAAATTGCGCCAAAAATGACGCAATAAAAAAAACACCATTTTGGGCCCTCGCAAGCCTAGATTTGCCCGCGAAAAAAAGAAAGTTAAATTAGAAAAAGACTGAACCCCAGGTAAGAAAAAAGTTTAAATAAACTTCCCAAACATGATTCCTATACTGAAACTGTTTAGACTGCAAAAGGGAAATACACATAGACCTGATTAATGGCAAATCTAAGTAGAATACATATATTTAAAACTTTATATTAATACATAAAGTGCCAAACCATAGCTGAGCGTGTCTTAAATAATGATACATACTTACCGAAAGACACCCATCCACATATAGCAGATAGCCAAAACAGTACTGAAAACTATCAGCAGAGGTAATGGTATATAAGAGTATATAGTCGATCTGAAAAGGGAGGTAGGAGATGATTCCCTACGACTGATAACGGAGAACCCATGAAAAGATTTCCCAGGAGAGAAACCATAAAATCAATAGGCGATACTCTCTTCACATCCCTCTGACAAACACTGTATTTGGAGAGGAATTGGGCTTCAGAATGCTTAGAAGCGCTTATCATAGAAGAAAATCATAAAAACTAAGCACAAACTTACTTCACCACCTCCATAGGAGGCAAAGTTTGTAAAAACTGAATTGTGTGTGTGGTGAGGGGTGTATTTATAGGCATTTTCAGGTTTGGGAAACTTTGCCCCTCCTGGTAGGATTTTATATCCCATACGTCACTAGCTCATGGACTCTTGCCAATTACATGAAAGAAATAAAGGCCTTCCAGACCTTGAGATAGATTCTCCTATCAAGGTTTCAATCACAAAATCATATGTTTAAGGACTATAAACATTCAATTTCCATGCCATCAAGTTCAGAGACTTGAGATCCAGATGGAAAAACTGATCTTGGGATAGAAGTTCTGACCGCCGAGGCCAAGGAGGGCAGCTGGACGTCTGAACCAGATATGCATACAAAATCCTACAAGGCCATGCTTGGGCAATCAGGATTACAGAAAACGTAGCTAGCCTTATCTTGGAAATTACTCTGAGAAGAAGTACCAGTGGTTGAAACAGATAAGCAGACTAAAAAGGCCAAGGAACTACTAGTGCATTCACTAACTCTGCCTGAGGATCCCTGTACTTCAAAGTACTTGGGAAGTTTGTTGTACAAATAAGAGGCCATCAGATCTATCTCTGGGAGACCACAAATATACACAATCTGATTGAACACATCCTGGTGAAGAGATGTACAGATTGACTGAGAAAGTTTGCCTCCCAGTCGTTCACCCCTGGAATATGAATTGCCGAGACTAGACAAGAATTTGTTTCTACCCATGCGAGAATTCGAGACACTTCAATCATTGAGTTTCCCCCTGATGGTTGACAACTACTAGCTGTGACATTGTCTGTGTGGAAAGGGAGATGAGACTCCCTTTTCAAAAGATGTCAAGCTTGAAGAGCCGTGAAAATTGCAGAGTTCTAGAACACTGTGCTGTTAGAGACCCCCAAACAGCTCCCCAGCCTGAGAGATCTGCATCTGTAGTGATCACAGTCCAGGTAGGATGAGCAAAAGAAGCCCCCTGAATAATAAACTAATGATCCAGCCAGCAAGTTAGAGAGACTGACTTGTATTGGGATCCAAAAATATCATTTTAGACAGCCGAGTATAATCGCTGTACCATTGACGCAGCATACAAAGCTGAAGACGCATCATGTGAAAACGAACAAATGGAATTGCATCTGAAGCTGCATTCATGAGATCTAGAACTTTCATACACAGGGTCACCAAGGGAAACAAGAGAGAATGAAGGTTCAGACAAGCTGACACCAATGTTAACCTTCTCTTCTCTGTTAAAAAAAAGACTCATGGATATTGAATCTATTTTGAAAACACAAAAAAGTTAAATTTTGTCTGAGGCAACAAAGAACTTTTTGGGAAAATTGATCCGCTAACCATGCTGATGGTTGGTGTAAGATTCTGCTAAGGGAAAATATGGAGCTTATATCAATATGTCATCCAGGTATGGAAATACTGCAATACCCTGAGACCTGATTACAGACAAAAGGGCACCCAGAACCTTTGAGAATATTCTTGGAAAAGAAACCAAATAAAAATGCCTGTCCAGAAAGGCAAACCTCAGAAACTGGAAATTATCTCTGTGAATAGGAATATGAAGGTAAGCATCCTTTAAATCTAGTATGGACATAAACTGATCTTGCTGAACAGAAGGCAGAATAGTCAGAATGGTTTCCATTCTGAAAGATGGGATCCTTACAAACCTGTAAGCCTTCAGATCTAGAACTTGCCTGAAAGTACATTCCTTCTTTGGAACAATGAGATTTGAATAAAATCCCATCCCCTCTTCCTGTAAAGGAACTGGAACTATGACTCGCGTATCTTTCAAATCTGAGGCAGACTGGAAGAAAGCTTTTAAAGAATTCTTTGGAACATTGGAATGAAAAAACCTTCCTCTAGGAGGCCTTGTTCTGAAACCTTTTCAATATTCCTGAGAAACTATATTCAGAACTCAGGGGTCTGGAACAGGCTGAAACCAAGCCCCCTGAAAAAAAGTTTAAATTGTGAACCCTACTAGAACTTCTGTATTGGGGGCCGCACCATCATGCAGTTTTGGTAGTAGGGATAGATCTCTTACCCTGATTTGAATTGTTCCAGTTCGAACTAGGTCTCCAGACTGAACCAAAGGTGCCTTGCTTTTGAGCACGAGGAGTCAACTTTTTGTTCCTTATTCTGACAAAAACAAAAACGATTAGAAGCTTTGGATTTCCCTCAAGACTGAGGAAGAAATCTGCTTTACCTCCATAATGTGAAATACAGCATCACAAATAAAATAATGGACTCTGCAAATCTTATGAGTTTACTCAAGAGTGCCATCAGAATACTGCTCTGAAAGACTTGACAACCAGACAAGTAGAAGCAACAGCTTCATCAGCAATAGCTGAGCTGAGAATATAGCCTGCATGTTGAAAGGTCCTTCTATGAAAAGTGTATAACATCCTGTCCAAAAGGTCTTTAAAAGTAATGTCTTCCAAAGGAATAGTAGTACGTTCAGCCAGAGAGGAAATGGCCTCATACACATTGGGAACTGTTTCCCACAAATCTATATTAGCAGCAGTAAAGGATATAAATCTTTAAACATTGCAGAAGGAGTAAATTAATACACTGGCTAAGACCATTCCCTAGAAATCATGTCAGAGACAGCATCAGGAATAGGGAAAACCTCAGGGAGATTAACAACAGTCTTAAAAAACTGAATTTAAAGTATTACAAGGCTTATTATCAGAAACTTTAGGATCTTTAACCACTAAAGTAGTTAAGAACTAATTGAAAAGAGAATGAATATGTACAACTTTAAAGAAAAACAAAAAAGAGGAAATCAGCTTCAACATCAGATGAGGATTCCTCATCCCTAGAAAAACCTCACCATCTGAAGACATAACAGTATCGCTGGTCTCAGGACACATAGAACTTGCAGAAGGTAAAATCTGAACTGACTAAAGGGATGTGCTCTAACCAGACAATCGTTAACCTGACGTGCACAACCCCGACGAGCAAAATACAAACCATGTGCGTCAAAAAAGTTGAAGCATATATATATATATATATAAAAACTTAAAAAGTGCCCATAACATAGCTATAGAATGTCTAAAATGTTAATAAATTATACTTACCAATAGGCACTCATCCACTAGCTAACAACCAAACCAGTACTGAAACATATTAGCAGAAGTTATGGACTAGGAGTATATTGTAGATTCATAAAGAGAGGCCAAAGACAAGTCCATGCAATCAAATATGGAAGGTTTATGAAAATGTTCCCATGAGGTGAAAAAGAATCACAAACTACCCCATATACATCCCTCTTACAAGCAATGTACTCTGAGGGGAAACAGGGCTTCAACAGAGACTGAAAACATCTCTCTCTGAAGAATCACATGCACATCTTCATTCTTCAACCACCTCCAGCAGAGGCAAAGTAAAGACTATGGTATGTGGGAGGGGTTTTAGAGAGCTCTTGGGATTTGGGAATCTTTGCCTCCCCCTAGTGGTAGAGACGAGTAATTCCCCAGAGTAATGGATTGTAGACTCTCACCACCTGTATGAAATAAATAAATCCACAGCAGATGCACCAGAAAGATAAACGACTTCTGACAGCAATTTTCAACCTTTTTTCTTTTTTTTATTATTATTATTCCAATTAAAAACATAAAACTTGGAAAAGCCACATCTACTGACAAGTATGGTTATTTTGCTGTTCTAATACTTTTAGTAGAATGAACTGGTCACATTTCTAATCTCAAGCTGTGTGTATCTGAAAGTCTGCCATAAATTAAAGTTCTAATAAAAAATAAAAAAACACACAAGAAAAAACAAATAAACAAAACAAAGTACATAATTAAAAAAAAATACAAATTAAAATCTGTAGGAACAGCAGTAGAAAATCATTCGAGAAGTCACACTAACCTTAGAATGCTTGATTTCTAATTCTGTCATTTCAATAAGGTTTTTACGAAAAGCAGCTACTCGCCTTCTTTTGAAACCAACCAGTTCTGCAAAACAAAAAGTGACATTATTCGGTTTTCATATAAATGAGGAATTACATAAGCAGTAAAGAATACTAAACACAGAAAATATGTTAAAACAGAAACTCATTTGCAAGATTTATAAGACAGGTTTTTTTTTTAATGTAGATGCACTGAATACTAACAATGAATACGTGTCACATAATTTAGAGACTACTACACTATAAAAAAAAAAACTGCAAACCAAAATCATATCATTAAAATAAGGTGGCTTTCAACATTAAGGTCACATGCACATTGAAATAAATAATATGGCAACATTTAATTTATCTATACTTTGTACATGTTATGATCTTTTATAATTATTAAGCCAAACAGAAGAATGTGAAAATAAAAAATATACAAAGGTGGTAAAATAGAAAATACATATTTAAAATACATAAAATATTTCACATTAGTATACAAGGTAATTAAGATGTTTATTTGTAAAACACACAAAGATAGATAGATAAGCTCTGTTCATTCAAGGGACTGTGTTCTGTAAAATTGGTTTCCAATGACTTGTTATACCAGTAGCAGTATATAAAATGTATAAGGAATTATTCATTTACCTTTATTTTTGAATATGAAACAGCTTATGTTGTTCTTTGACACCACACTTATTAAAATGGGCTGATCATGCAAGGATACCAGATCTTCTTATTTTATCACTTTCTAGACACACACATGCTTCCTTATCTTGTCTCTTTTTGTATACCCAATCATTTTTGCTTTACTTCTCTCCATTCTGGCGAGTTAGTGATTCTTTTAGAGAACTGAAAGTAAACATTTTATTACGTCTCTATCTTATCTCCCAATGGAAGTGTTATTTCTTCTGCTGGCTATGTTTACATAGCTTTCTCTAGCCAATACTTACACCCTGAAATTTCCAGTGTAGGTGGGTTATTCCGTAGGCAAAATCAGCTATTTCAAATGTCAAAATAAAGGTAAATTAAATATTTGTAAACCATGTAATACACCCCAGCAGGTAAAATAGATAACTGAAAACAAATGAAAGAGTATATTTTACAGAACACTTTCACTGCTTCATCATCACTGGACTAAATCTGTTAGCACAGGTGTGCTGTATTTGCTCATCCAGGTGTTCCTGGTACTTAGTGTTCTGGCATATATTTCTCTGTGAGTTGCTTTTCCTGTTGAACTACTTTTAGATTCCTAGCACCTAACTTTGTTTCTGCCGGACTCTGCTTGTTCACCTGCAGGGATCAGAGGAGGATTATTTTTGCCTTTATTGTGGATGATAAGTAAGATTTAGGTGAATTTCCAATTGGGAGAGGAATTTGCCATAAAACTGTTTTGAAACAATAACTGTGGTGGTTCGTAGATTAAAAGGAATAGATTAAGCCCAATAGAGGTCCCAATTTTTGGATTATCATAGCGATAAGATTTTGGGGTCCTTTTTATTTGAACCACGCACCACAATGGGCCTTCTAGTCCAAATATAAAACTACACACTAATATATCTTCACATTTTTTGTAGTAATTATTGTGCTCCATATTGTGTAATAAGTATTTACTTTCCCCTGTTATATATAGATATAGTTAGTTTAGTTACAACTTTTTAATTATTCGTATATTTTAACTCTTATGATTTTAATAATCTATTAAAAGGACCACTCAAGGCAGTAGAATTGTATAATTAAAGGGACACTGTACCCAAAAATTTTCTTTTGTGATTCAGATTGAGCATGAAATTTTAAGCAACTTTCTAATTTACTCCTATTATCAAATTTTCTTCTTTCTCTTGGTATCTTTATTTGAAATGCAAGAATGTAAGTTTAGATGCCGGCCCATTTTTGGTGAACAACCTGGGTTGTCCTTGCTGATTGGTGGATAAATTCATCCACCAATAAAAATGTACTGTCCAGAGTACTGAAACCAAAAAAAAGCTTAGATGCCTTCTTTTTCAAATAATGATAGCAAGAGAACGAAGAAAAATTGATAATAGGAGTAAATTAGAAAGTTGCTTAAAATTGCATGCTCTTTCTGAATTACAAAAGAATTTTTTTTGGGTACAGTGTCCCTTTAACAGGTGCATAATAAAAAGACAATGATTTAACACAGACTCTGAATTTCAAATAAGCAGTAAAAAAATTTTGGACAAATGTATTTTTTCTCCCATTTTCCGCCCCCCTGTATCATGTGACAGGCATCAGCCAATCACAGGCTAGTATACATATACCTTGTGAGCTTGAGCACATGCTCAGTAGGATCTTGTTCCCTAGAATGTGTGAATATAAAAAGACTGTGCAAAATTTGACAATGAAAGTAAATTGGAAAGTGTCTTAAACTGCGTGCTTTTTCTGAATCCTAAAATTTTATTTTGACTTTAGTGTCCCTTTAAAAGTTAAGTTTTATTAATTGGAGTTTTCCCCACATGTACTTAATTGTTAGACAGAATGTAAGTGTGCACCACAAGAGTATGTGTAATCTATTTTTTCTTTTATAACTTGATAAGGGCTGTACACAGTGCCCCCCCCCCCACAACTATTGGAGGGGGTGGTTCCCATTTGGGCTTTATTGGAAACAAAGAGAAATCCGTACTCTTTCCTACTCAAACCATTTTTTTCCTTGGTTTCACTATAAATACTTAAAATTCTACCCTCGGTTTACCCTCTCTGAAAATAAAAAATATAAAGAAAGAAATTTTGAAAACTTTATCACAACGTTTAGTTTCAATTAGACCAATAGCCAGGATAGTGGGGTTACTCTCATCCTCTGCCCAGGATATTTTTCTAGCTCCTGTACACTATTGCAACCACAAACGTTTAAAAATTTCCCATTTACTGAAAGTTCTCTCCTACAATCGCATTCCTTTGTTGCCGGAAGCCAAAGAAGAATTAGTTTGGTGGCTGACCAATATGTAAGCTTGGAATAGGAGAACGCGATATATAGATTATAGAATCAGATGCGAGCGGTTCAGGTTGGGGTGCTCTTTGCGGCACTTGTATAGTGGAAAATAGACACCTTCAGAGAAAAAAATTCATATAAAATTGTTTGAAACTTTTGGCTGGTTCATTTGCAGTCAAGAGTTTTGCAAAACTTTTCTCTCCGGTATCCATTCTCCTTCGTATGGACAATGTGTCTGCAGTTGGTTACTTAAACCATCTCAGTGGTACCAAATACAGAGATCTTTCCAGAATTACCAAAGAATTTATCAATTTTTGTCTAGACAGAAACATTACTATCAGAGCAAAGTATATCACAGGACTCTCCAATACCTCAGAGGATTGGGGTTCTCACTATCAGAGATTTTTGCTCTCAAAGAATTTTTGCTTCTTTACAAAATTTGAGAGATCCTTTTTCTATAGATCTATTTGCCTCCCGCTTGAATTTCCAATTACGCCCATATAACAGTTGGTGCCCAGACCCAGAAGCAAAAGCGAAAGATGCTTTCCTCCAAACCTGGCCCCTTCAAAGAGCTTATGCCATAGTTCATCAGGATTGCTTATCATTAACAATAATAACCCCCCTTTCGCCAACCCAGCCTTAGTACATGTCATACTCCCATCCTATCGTTCTACCTCAAATTTCAGATCTCATTCTAGATCCCGACAGAAACCATCACACTCTCATAGTATCTCATTCCCCAACTCTTGTAGCATGGACAATTTCGGGGGATCTTTCTCTCTCGAAGGTCTTTCAAAAGTAGCTAAATCCCTCATTCAAAATTCCATTGTCCCAGGTACTCTTAAATGTTAAAAAGTAGCATGGTCTAAATGGTCTTGCTGGTGTCTACAAAGGGATTTTTCAGCTAATTTAAATCACATTTTAAATTATCTTCCTTGTCGATTTCAGTTTAGCTATTAGGTCTATCAATGTTTCTCGTTCTGCTATTTCTGCTTATCACTCTTTGATTAATAATTCTCCTGTAGGTTTAAATCCCCTAGTTTGTAAATTATTAAGAGCAATCAGACTCAAACGCCCCCTATTCCTAAATATTCTGTCTTTTGGGATGTTGATTTGATGTTTTCTCTTTTTTTAAAAATGGCTTCCTAACCACTTACTATCTTTGAAACAATTATCTGCTAAAATTGCTACCCTTCTATGTCTCATTTCTTTTCATAGAGTTTTTGATATTAATGCCCTAGATTTTAATTCTAAACGCTTTTTTTCCTGAAGGTATCACTTTCATCATATCTCGAAGAACTAAAACTGTCTTCCTCTATATTCTATCCTTACTTAACTTCCGAACCTTCTCTTCATGTTGTGAAATGTTTAAAAGAATTTGAATCTAGAACTTTGTCCTTTCGAAACTCTTCTTCTCAACTTTTAATTTCTTTATCATCACCTTATTCTCCTGTCACTTCCACCTCCATCGCAAGATGGGTTATGAAAGGTCCCAGCCTGCTGTTAATGCACCTGGAGGTGCATTGGATCTTGTAAGTTTATTCTTTACTTACTTGTAACTGGGCGACTGTTAGGTCCCAGCCTGCTGTTAATGCACCTGGAGGTGCATTGGATCTTGTAAGTTTATTCTTTACTTACTTGTCTCTCTGTCCTGGGCGACTGTTAGGTCCCAGCCTGCTGTTAATGCACCTGGAGGTGCATTGGATCTTGTAAGTTTATTATTTACTTACTTGTTTCTCTGTCTTAACAATACTGGGCTATGTGCATATACTTTGTGTCCACATAGGATATCTACTATCAATCCCCTCAGGGACATCTTCTGGGTATCCACTTCAATCCTACAGTGAGCTGGACCACTGCGAGGCTCCGGCCTGCATCAATAGCACCACAGGGTGCGCTGCTCTTGTGAGTATACATCTGGATTTGTGTTTATTGGAGCCACTTATCTTTGCATTACTAGGCCATGTTGGCGCCTCTGTTTTTTCTTTTTTCAGTTTTTTGGGTTATGAAAGAAGCTGGTATTGATTTATCTTTTTACAGCTCATTTAGTTAGAGGTTTTGCGGCCTCTAAGCCACTTTTAAAATCTGCCTCTCTCCAACAAATTTTGAATGCAGCTGATTAGTCACCTGATTCTGTTTTTAAACAATTTTATTTCAAACCCATTCAACACGCTTTGTTTAATTTATTTTGTTAGTTAGCTTTAAACTAGCAAAACATGAAGTCTCTGTGCTTGTAATAAAATTCCAATTATCCTAACTTTGTGACGGAATAATCTAGATTTTATTAAAGTCACAGTAATATTTTCCCTGCCTATTTCATATTTCCCTCCCCCAAAATGTTTGTTATTACTTTTGTATTATTTTCTTTCAGTTCCAACTCAATGAGGAAAGACTACGTGCTGAAGGTTTTCTCCTTTGTCTCACAGATCCTGTTCCAGATGGTCCTATGAATTGGAAAGATTTTGTTTCATCTTGGTTTAATTTGGTCAAGTTCCTTCGGTTATTGTTATTGACTTATCTTCTGTATTATCTTTTAGGGACTCTTCAACATCTCTTCCTTCTTATTAAAATTTACCAGCATCAGAAAGAAAGAGGACGTAGTATTTTGCGTTGGGCAGTTTGTAGTGGTATGTTGTATCCTGATTGGAAGGTTTCTCCTCTCGTCTATCGGCCAAACTGTTTAAACTTATTAAAATGTTAACGTTTTTTTCTGTCAGTTTAATGTATGCATGATAAACTTTTAAAGGCCGCATTAACAGTAAAAGAAAGAGATAGCAAAATATTCATCTCTGTGTCTTTAATGAAATCTAGAGTATTCCTTCACAAAGTTAGAATAATCGGAATTTCCGTCTATTACCAAATGTGCTTCATTCTCTTGGTATCTTTTGTGGAAGAAGCAGCCATACACTACTGGGAACTAGCTGAGCACATCAGAAGCATATATGTGCAGCCAAACATCGGCAGTTAGCTCCCAGCAGTCCTGAGCCTACCCAAGTATGCTTTTCAACAAAGGATATCAAGAGAACAAAGCACATTTGATAATAAAAGAAAATTGGAAAGTTGTATCATCCTCTCTCTCACTGGTTTTCAAATCTGTCCTCAGGCTTCCCTAACAGGGCACATTTTGAGGATTTCTGAACTAGAGCACAGGTGAAATAATCAGCTGCTTAATAAAGTTATTTTATCTGTTTTCACCCAAGGTAATCCAGAAAACCTGGCCTGTTTGGGAGTCAGACAAAACATACCATTTAAAAAAAAAAAAAAAAAAAATTCTCTATTATCAAATTTGCTTCGTTCCCATGATATTATGTGCTTTAGATACCTAGGTAGACATCTGGTGCACTAAATGGCAGGAAATAGTGCTGCGATCTAGTGCTCTTCCAAAACTGCTGCCATATATTTCTCCAGAAATGGGTCGGCTCCTAAGCATACATCCCTGATTTTCAACAAAAGATGCCAAGAGTACAAAGAAAAATTAATAGAAGTAAAATAGAAAGTTGTTTAAAATTCCGAGCTCTATCTGAATCAAGAAAAACAAAATAGGTTTCATGTCCCTTTAAGAAAAAAATATTTATATAGTGACATTATTGATTTCAGACATCTCTGATCAAGCACAGAATACACTGGATATAGAAAGGAAACAAGAGGTGAGAGATAACGTCAGTAATGTACAGACACTACACTGAGACTAAGCATCAAATCTATCCAGCATCAACTTACAGTATTCTGTATCATTCATCTTGTCCCCACTGGTTTTGTTTCTCTGTTCTCCATTTTACCCCCTATTATAGACTCCTGGTATGAAGAACAACTTGCTTTGTTTATGCACTTTACACAAGAGCTTGTAGAGAATTACATAGAATAAGCCAACATTTTAAGAGCTAGGAAAAAAAAAATCTGAAAACCCACCAACTTGTTTCTGAAAACTCAGGATTTTTTATTATTTAGATGCTCATTGGTTATCATAGCTTAAAGGACATTGCACACCTCTTGCTTTTGTGTAAAATTGAGTTTTGTTTCACGATCCCCAGAGTGGCCAAAAAGCAAATGATGTATCTTGCAAATGTATTGGGTCAAATAGCTGGTTTATAATAATCTGCAACATTTTGAAAACTTAGGTTACAGGTTTTGCTTTTTGACCTCTCTAGGAGTGTGGGAATAAGAACATATTTTTAGACAAAAATATTAGCTGCTAAATGTCCCTTTAATTAGGAATTAAACCAGTGAGTATACTTGCTAGCTAGTGTCTCTTAATAGATGCAGGAGAGGCTATGGAGATTCAGTATAGTAGATATATATATAATAAGTAAACAAATATACGACTACTTAAATGACTGACTAAAACACAATAGAAAAAAAAAGGAACAGCATACCCCCCCCTATATCCTCAGTTTTATTTACCATTAAATCTAATAGTCACACTGACTAATAGTCTGTACTGTGAACATATGGGGCAATTTATCAAGCTGAGGCGGACAGGGGCGCGCACATATGCGCCCCTGTCCACTGCAGCTCGGCTCTGGCGGGCTGAATTCCCCTGGCGGAATTCAGCATTACACATGAGTGCTATTTTGCGCTCGCGTGCAAACCCACTCCCTGCCCACGCACAGCCAATCACACGCGGGCAAGAGCTGTCAATCTCCCCAGTTGGACGAGACCAGGAAGATTGAAATTCGCCACCTTAGAGGTAGCGAAAGGTTAGGAAAGCAGCGGTCTAATGACCGCTGCTTGTTAAATACGGCATGCAGGTTCTCTTGTGAGAACCTGCAGTCATAGGGGGTCGAAAGGATTGCGAAGCCTTTGATAAATCGAACCCAAAGTGTACTAGGCACGTGGAGCAGCTTACTATTGACTTTACATGTGAACACATCTCCCACACAGCCCTTAAAACATTTGAATTCTGCAACAAAACTAGATCCAGGTCACCCTTCTAATCCCTTTAAACCATAAATCACTCAGCAAAACCTGCCTATCAGTTAGATTTGATCTGATATAATGAAAGTCAAGTCAGAAGATATTTGTTAAAGGGACATAAAAATGCAAAAAGAAATCATTCGAATATATTAGTGCATTTTTTTTATTGCACTGTTGCTTGTATATAACTGTGTGTTTACCCCCTGCAAAGGGATTAAACACATAGTTAAAAGGGACAGTCTACTCCAGAATTTTTATTATTCTTTTTTTTACAGACTTGTATTTTAGCCAATCAGTGCTGACTCTTAAATAACTCCACAGGAGTTAGCACAACGTATCTAGATGGCACACATGAACTAGCACTGCCTAACTGTGCTGTCAAAATGCACTGAGATAAGAGGCGGCTTTTTACAGTTTAGAAATCAGTTTAATCATACCTAGGTTTAGCTTTCAGCAAAGAATACCTAGAGAACAAAGTAAATTTGATGATTAAAGTAAATTGGAAAGTGGTTTTAAACTGCATGCCCTATCTGAATCATGAAAGTTTGACTACACTTTCACCTTTAAAACTAGCTCCAGCGCAGCAATTTACATCTAGCTGTACACTGGTGAGCCAATGACAATAGACTAATCAGTAGCCACCAATTACCAGCTAGCTCCCAGCACTGTATATGATTTTCAACAAAAGAATACAAAAAGAACAAAATAAAATTTGATAATAGAAATTAATTTAATGGTGTCTTAAAATTACATGTTCTATCTGAATACTGGAAGTTTAATTTATGTTCTGACTTTACAGACTTCTGTGCTTGAGTCAGAATTGTATTGTAAATAACTATACAATAAGCATTTCAGGTTGTGTACAGATTTACAGTAATTACAATGTGTAAAAATGTAGCACTCTACCTTGTTTTGCAGATTCTGAAAGTTTTTCAAATTTCTTGCAGCATTCTTGCTGATGTAACTCTGCCTGCTTCACATCTTTGCTTTTCAGCCTGGCTTTATCAAGGGCTTTGTTTGAATTCTCATATTCTGATAGGCTTTTTGTTCGTCTGTGTAACAGATCCTGAAGATAAGAGAAAGAAATAAAACTAGGAACACAGGTATATAAACTAAGTATACAAACAGAATTTGTCTAAACCTACAAAGCCTTTCTGGAACAAAACCTAGTATGACATTACCTTTGCAGCTTCAATATTAAGCATGTAGTATCTTAATAGCTCAGAAAGCTTCAAGTCTTCATCGGAAGCAACTCTCGCCTCAACCTTCTAAAAAAATGGAACCAAAATTTTTTTTTAAAAAAAATAGTAATATTTGCAGCCAATATATTAAAGGGTCTTCTTTGATTCAGACAGAGCATGCAATTTAAAAAAAAAAAAGTTTCCAATTTACACCTATTAAATTTGCTTCATTCTCTTGGTATCCTTTGTTTAAGGAGCAGCAACGCACTACTGGGAGCTACCTGAACACATGAGCCAATGACAAAAGGCATACATGTTCAGCCACCAACCAGCGGCTAGCTCCCAGTAGTACATTGCTGCTCCTGGGCTTACCTATGTATGCTTTTCAACAAAGGATACCAAAATAACAAAGCATGTTAGACAACAGAAGTAAACTGGAATGGCAGCCCAGGACATATAAGTATTTGCTCAATATCTTGACTATTCAATATATAGAACATATTCCTGTTCTTCCAAGTATGTTCAACTGTTTCAGTTATTCATTAATAAAAATAAATTGAAAAACAAGATAATACATTATTGATAATATGTTTAAAATGGCAGGTTTCTAGTATTTAAAAATGTTGTTAAAAATTAAATAGTTTACCACCATATTATGAAAAAATAATCTGTTGACCCAATGACAAGAGAAATGGGTGTAGCCACCAATCACCAGATAGCTCCCAGTAGTTTAATTTGAAAATAGAATTCAATTAAAAAGTGACTTAAAATGGAATGCGCTATCTGAATCATGCATTTGACTAGCCCTTTAAAGGGACAGTAAACACCTTGTAATTACAATGCATTTATTTTGTGCTGCTAATCAGTCAAGTCTTAACATTTTTAAAACAAATTAACTTTTTTTTTGTTATGCAATTATTTTTCAATAGCCAAATTCCACCCAGCATTTGCCTTATTTGGAGAAGCCAATCTTGGCTTTAGTCAGCAGACTACCAGGCAAGCAACAGTCATAAACATAATATAAAAACATAATTTATGTAAGAACTTACCTGATAAATTAATTTCTTTCATATTAGCAAGAGTCCATGAGCTAGTGACGTATGGGATATACATTCCTACCAGGAGGGGAAAAGTTTCCCAAACCTCAAAATGCCTATAAATACACCCCTCACCACACCCACAAATCAGTTTAACGCATAGCCAAGAAGTGGGGTGATAAGACAAAAAATAAGGAATTGGAATAATTGTGCTTTATACAAAAAAATCATAACCACCACAAAAAGGGTGGGCCTCATGGACTCTTGCTAATATGAAAGAAATGAATTTATCAGGTAAGTTCTTACATAAATTATGTTTTCTTTCATGTAATTAGCAAGAGTCCATGAGCTAGTGACGTATGGGATAATGAATACCCAAGATGTGGATCTTCCACGCAAGAGTCACTAGAGAGGGAGGGATAAAATAAAGACAGCCAATTCCGCTGAAAATAATCCACACCCAAAATAAAGTTTAAATCTTATAATGAAAAAAACTGAAATTATAAGCAGAAGAATCAAACTGAAACAGCTGCCTGAAGAACTTTTCTACCAAAAACTGCTTCAGAAGAAGAAAACACATCAAAATGGTAGAATTTAGTAAAAGTATGCAAAGAAGACCAAGTTGCTGCTTTGCAAATCTGATCAACCGAAGCTTCATTCCTAAACGCCCAGGAAGTAGAAACTGACCTAGTAGAGTGAGCTGTAATACTTTGAGGCGGAGTTTTACCCGACTCGACATAAGCATGATGAATTAAAAGATTTCAACCAAGATGCCAAAGAAATGGCAGAGGCCTTCTGACCTTTCCTAGAACCGGAAAAGATAACAAATAGACTAGAAGTCTTTCGGAAATTCTTAGTAGCTTCAACATAATATTTCAAAGCTCTAACTACATCCAAAGAATGCAATGATCTCTCCTTAGAATTCTTAGGATTAGGACACAATGAAGGAATCACAATTTCTCTACTAATGTTGTTAGAATTCACAACCTTAGGTAAAAATTTAAAAGAAGTTCGCAACAACGCCTTATCCTGATGAAAAATCAGAAAAGGAGACTCACAAGAAAGAGCAGATAATTCAGAAACTCTTCTTGCAGAAAGAAAAGAAACAAAACTTTCCAAGAAAGTAATTTAAAGTCCAGTGAATGCATAGGTTCAAACGGAGGAGCTTGAAGAGCCCCCAGAACCAAATTCAAACTCCAAGGAGGAGAAATTGACTTAATGACAGGTTTTATACGAACCAAAGCTTGTACAAAACAATGAATATTAGGAAGATTATTAATCTTTCTGTGAAAAAGAACAGAAAGAGCAGAGATTTGTCCTTACAAGGAACTTGCAGACAAACCTTTATCCAAACCATCCTGAAGAAACTGTAAAATTCTAGGAATTCTAAAAGAATGCCAGGAAAAATGATGAGAAAGACACCAAGAAATGTAAATCTTCCAGACTCGATAATATATCTTCCTAGATACAGATTTACGAGCCTGTAACATAGTATTAATCACAGAGTCAGAGAAACCTCTTTGACTGAGAATCAAGCGTTCAATCTCCATACCTTCAAATTTAAGGATTTGAGATCCTGATGGAAAATAGGACCTTGCGATAGAAGGTCTGGTCTTAACGGAAGAGTCCACGGTTGGCAAGTGGCCATCCGGACAAGATCCGCATACCAAAACCTGTGAGGCCATGCTGGAGCCACCAGCAGAACAAACGAGCATTCTTTCAGAATCTTGGAAATTACTCTTGGAAGAAGAACTAGAGGCGGAAAGATATAGGCAGGATGATACTTCCAAGGAAGTGACAATGCATCCACTGCTTCCGCCTGAGGATCCCTGGATCTGGACAGATACCTGGGAAGCTTCTTGTTTAGATGAGAAGCCATCAGATCTATTTCTGGAAGTCCCCACATTTGAACAATCTGAAGAAATACCTCTGGGTGAAGAGACCATTCATGTAACGTTTGGCGACTGAGATAATCCGCTTCCCAATTGTCTATACTTGGGATATGAACCGCAGAAATTAGACTGAAGCTGGATTCCGCCCATACCAGTATTCGAGATACTTCTTTCATAGCCAGAGGACTGTGAGTCCCTCCTTGATGATTGATATATGCCACAGTTGTGACATTGTCCGTCTGAAAACAAATGAACGACTCTCTCTTTAGAAGAGGCCATGACTGAAGAGCTCTGAAAATTGCACGGAGTTCCAAAATATTGATTGGTAATCTCACCTCCTGAGATTCCCAAACCCCTTGTGCTGTCAGAGACCCCCAAACAGCTCCCCAACCTGTCAGACTTGCATCTGTTGAAATCACAGTCCAGGTTGGAAGAACAAAAGAAGCCCCCTGAACTAAACGATGGTGATCTGTCCACCACGTCAGAGAGTGTCGTACAATCGGCTTTAAAGATATCAATTGAGATATCTTTGTATAATCCCTGCACCACTGGTTCAGCATACAAAGCTGAAGAGGTTGCATGTGAAAACGAGCAAAGGGGATCGCGTCCGATGCAGCAGTCATAAGACCTAGAATTTCCATGCATAAGGCTACCGAAGGGAATGATTGAGACTGAAGGTTTTGACAAGCTGAAACCAATTTTAGACGTCTCTTGTCTGTCAGAGATAGAGTCATGGACACTGAATCTATCTGGAAACCTAAAACGGTTACCCTTGTCTGAGGAATCAATGAACTTTTCAGTAAATTGATCCTCCAACCATTATCTTGAAGAAACAATACAAGTCGATACGTATGAGATTCTGCTAAATGAGAAGACTGAGCAAGTACCAAGATATCGTCCAAATAAGGAAATACCACAATACCCTGTTCTCTGATTACAGACAGAAGGGCACCGAGAACCTTTGTAAAAATCCTTGGAGCTTTTGCTAGGCCAAATGGCAGAGCCACAAACTGGTAATGCTTGTCTAGGAAAGAGAATCTCAGAAACTGATAGTGATCTGGATGAATCTGAATATGCAGATATGCATCCAGTAAATCTATTGTGGACATATAATGCCCTTGCTGAACAAAAAGCAGAATAGTCCTTATAGTTACCATCTTGAATGTTGGTATCCTTACATAATGATTCAATATTTTTAAATCCAGAACTGGTCTGAAGGAATTCTCCTTCTTTGGTACAATGAAGAGATTTGAGTAAAACCCCAGCCCCTGTTCCAGAACTGGAACTGGCATAATTACTCCAGCCAACTCTAGATCTGAAACACATTTCAGAAATGCTTGAGCCTTCACTGGATTTACTGGGACATGGGAAAGAAAAAATCTTCTTGCAGGAGGCCTTATCTTGAAGCCTATTCTGTACCCTTCTGAAACAATGTTCTGAATCCAAAGATTGTTAATCGAATTGATCCAAATTTCTTTGAAAAATCGTAATCTGCCCCCTACCAGCTGGGCTGGAATGAGGGCTGCACCTTCATGTGGACTTGGGAGCTGGCTTTGGCTTTCTAAAAGGCTTGGATTTATTCCAGACTGGAGATGGTTTCCAAACTGATACCGCTCCTGTAGGGGAAGGATCAGGCTTTTGTTCCTTATTGTGACGAAAGGAACGAAAACGATTAGTAGACCTAAATTTACCTTTAGATTTTTTATCCTGTGGTAAAAAAGTTCCTTTCCCTCCAGTAACAGTTGAAATAATAGAATCCAACTGTGAACCAAATAATTTATTACCCTGGAAAGAAAGGGAAAGCAAAGTTGACTTAGAAGACATATCAGCATTCCAAGTTTTAAGCCATAAAGCTCTTCTAGCTAAAATAGCTAGAGACATATACCTGACATCAACCCTAATGATATCAAAGATGGCATCACAAATAAAATTATTAGCATGTTGAAGAAGATTAACAATGCTATGAGAATTATGATCTGTTACTTGTTGCGCTAAAGCTTCTAACCAAAAAGTTGAAGCTGCAACAACATCCGCTAAAGATATAGCAGGTCTAAGAAGATTACCTGAACATAAGTAAGCTTTTCTTAGAAAGGATTCAATTTTCCTATCTAAAGGATCCTTAAAGGAAGTACTATCTGCCGTAGGAATAGTAGTACGCTTAGCAAGAGTAGAGATAGCCCCATCAACCTTAGGGATTTTGTCCCAAAACTCTAATCTGTCAGATGGCACAGGATATAATTGCTTAAAACGTTTAGAAGGAGTAAATGAATTACCCAAACTATTCCATTCCCTGGAGATTACTTCAGAAATAGCATCAGGGACAGGAAAAACTTCTGGAATAACTACAGGAGATTTAAAAACCTTATTTAAACGTTTAGATTTAGTATCAAGAGGACCAGAATCCTCTATTTCTAAAGTAAAGAACGAATAAATTCCATTTTGAACAAATATGAAGATTTATCAGCATCAACCTCTGAAACAGAATCCTCTGAACCAGAGGAGTCATTATCAGAATCAGAATGATGATGTTCATTTAAAAATTCATCTGAAAAATGAGAAGTTTTAAAAGACCTTTTACGTTTACTAGAAGGAGGAATAACAGACATAGCCTTCTTAATGGATTTAGAAACAAAATCTCTTATGTTAACAGGAACACTCTGAGTATTAGATGTTGATGGAACAGCAACAGGTAATGTAACATTACTAAAGGAAATATTATCTGCATTAACAAGTTTGTCATGACATTCATTACAAACAACAGCTGGAGGAACAGATACCACAAGTTTACAGCAAATACACTTAACTTTGGTAGATCCAGCATCAGGCAGCGATTTTCCAGAAGTATCTTCTGATTCAGGGTCAATCTGAGACATCTTGCAATATGTAATAGAAAAAACAACATATAAAGCAAAATTGATCAAATTCCTTAAATGACAGTTTCAGGAATGGGAAAAAATGCCAGTGAACAAGCTTCTAGCAACCAGAAGCAATAAACAATGAGACTTAAATAATGTGGAGACAATAATGACGCCCATATTTTTTAGCGCCAAAAAAGACGCCCACATTATTTGGCGCCAAAAATGACGCCACATCCGGAAACGCTGACACTTTTGGCGCAAAAAACGTCAAAAATGACGCAACTTCCGGTGACAAGTATGACGCCGGAAATAACAAAGAAAATTTTTTTTTAAGGTAAGAAAAAAATTGATTATTCAAATGCATTATCCCAAATAATGAAACTGACTGTCTGAAATAAGGAATGTTGAACATCCTGAATCAAGGCAAATAAATGTTTAAACACATATATTTAGAACTTTATATAAAAGTGCCCAACCATAGCTTAGAGTGTCACAAAAATAAGACTTACTTACCCCAGGACACTCATCTACATGTAGTAGAAAGCCAAACCAGTACTGAAACGAGAATCAGTAGAGGTAATGGTATATATAAGAGTATATAGTCGATCTGAAAAGGGAGGTAAGAGATGAATCTCTACGACCGATAACAGAGAACCTATGAAATAGACCCCGTAGAAGGAGATCATTGAATTCAAATAGGCAATACTCTCTTCACATCCCTCTGACATTCACTGCACACTGAGAGGAAAACCGGGCTCCAGCCTGCTGCGAAGCGCATATCAACGTAGAATCTAGCACAAACTTACTTAACCACCTCCACGGGAGGCAAAGTTTGTAAAACTGATTTGTGGGTGTGGTGAGGTGTGTATTTATAGGCATTTTGAGGTTTGGGAAACTTTGCCCCTCCTGGTAGGAATGTATATCCCATACGTCACTAGCTCATGGACTCTTGCTAATTACATGAAAGAAATGTAATTTTTTGCAGTTGTTATCAGTTAAAGCCCATTAGGGATAAATATCTAGCAGTGTTAGCATTGAAAGGGCAGAAGGGTGCATTTCAAGTTCTGTATTAGAGTATTACAAATTGCTCAATTTTAATAGCTAGATTACATGAAAAGAGGACAAAATAAATAATGAAAAGTAGTTTAGTTTGATTATGCATAACTAAAGATTTTATATTAAAAAAAAAATCTATGTATGTTTTTAAAGTGTAAAAATAAAAACCTGCAGATTTTGTTTACATTAAATAGTTTGGGAATCCACCACTAGATGGCAGTAATGTTCTAAGGATATATTTTAAAAATTACACAAATGAGAGCAAAAAAAAAATAAAAAAATTTCCAAACTTATCACTATTCAGCAAAGCTCTCAATAGCACACTCCTAACCTGTGTCTACTTTAGAGGCAATCAACATTAAAGGGACAGTCTACATGAAAAATCTTTATCGTTTAAAAAGAAAGATAATCCCTTTATTACCCATCCCCCAGTTTTATATAACCAACACTGTTATATTATTATACTTTTTACCTCTGTGATTATCTTGTAGCTAAGCCTCTGCAGACTGCCCCTTACATCAGTGCTATTTACAAACGTGCATTTTAGCCAATTGGTTCTGACTCATAAATAAATGAGTGAGCAAAATGTTATCTATGTGGCACACATGAACTATCACCATCTAGCTGTGAAAAGTTAATAAACTGAACTGAAATAAGAGGTGGCCTTCAAGAGCTTAGAAATCAGCCTATGACACTACCTAGGTTTAGCCTTCAACAAAGAATACCAAGAGAACAAAGAAAATTTGATGATAAAAGTAAATTGGAAAGCTGTTTAAAATTGCATGACCTATCTGACTCATGAAAGTTTAATTTTGTCTTTACTGTCCCTTTAAAAGGTTGTGTGTGGCGTTACAGTTAAATGCAACAGATTACAGTTACTACCAGTAAAGTCTATTGCATTCTGGTAAACTGTATGTAATCTGCGTGTTAAACAAAAGATGGATGAGGGAATTTGTGAAACGCAAATTTTTACGCTTTATAGCTGTTGATTATTGGCAGCTATGTTAAATGCAATATCGACAGTTAAAGGGAAAGGAAAGTAAAAAAAAAAACTTTCATGATTCAGATAGAGCATGCCATTTTAAGACACTTTTAAATTTACTTCTATTTTCAAATGTGCTTCGTTCTCTTAGTATCCCTTGTTAAAAAAATAAATACGCACATATCATACACTAGTGGGAGCTGCTGCTAATTGGTGCCTGCACACATTTGTCTCTTGTGATTGGCTAAATAGATATGTTCAGCTTCCTGTCAGAAGTGCAATGCTGTCCCTTCAGCAATGGATAACAAGAGAATGAAGAAACTCTGATAATAGAATTAAATTGGAAAGTTGTTTAAAATTGTATGTTCTATCTGAATCATAAAAGAAAATTTGGGGGTTTACTAGCTCTTTAACTGGAAAGGGGTGTCATTAGCACTGCTGTGTGTGACTACAAACATGATGCCGTTATAAGGATATAGTGAGCACAAAGATTTATTTTGAATGGTTTTCTAGTGATAATATAAAATGTTTGGTGTATTACACACAGTGAAGAGAGTGTGGTAAAAGGGAACGGTATAAAATATAAACATATATAAAATAAAAAGATATATACAATGAAGTGTGATTTTTTTTTTTTTGTTACTTTGAGTATAATTTCCTTTAAATAAATCTAGCTTAGACATGTCAAACAAATAATATAATTCATATTAAAGAATGGTATTTCAACTTGCTGAAATGTTTTTCTGACAGAAAAATTGTGAAATAAAAAGGAAATGTATTCTTACCTGATAAATTTGTTTCTTTTACGATACGATGAGTCCACGGATTTTATCCTTACTTGTGGGATATTGCCTCCTGGTCAGCAGGAGGAGACAAAGAGCTACACAGCAGAGCTTCATAAATAGCTCCTCCCTTCCCTCCCAACCCAGTCATTCGACCGAAGTTAGGAAGAGAAAGGAAAAGCCAAGGAGCAGAGGTGACTGAAGTTCAACAAAAATAAAGACCTGTCTCACAAAAAAACAGGGAGGGCCGTGGACTCATCGTATCGTAAAAGAAACAAATTTATCAGGTAAGAATAAATTTCCTTTTCTTTTACAAGATACAATGAGTCCACGGATTTCATCCTTACTTGTGGGATACAATACCAAAGCTATAGGACACGGATGAAAAGGGAGGGACAAGACAGGGAACCTAAATGGAAGGCACCACTGCTTGAAGAACTTTCCTCCCAAAAACATCCTCAGATGAGGCAAAAGTATCAAATTTGTAAAATTTCAAAAAAGTGTGAAAAGAAGACCAAGACGCAACTTTGCAAATCTGTTCCACAGAAGCATAATTTTTAAACGCCCATGAGGAAGCCACAGCCCTAGTGGAATGAGCCGTAATTCGTTCAGGAGGCTGCCGTCCAGCAGACTCATATGCAAAATGGATGATACTCTTCAGCCAAAAAGAAAGAGAGGTAGCTTTCTGACCCCTACGCTTCCCAGAAGAAACAACAAACAGGGAAGAAGATTGACTAAACTCCTTAGTTGCCTGTAAGTAAAACTTCAAGGCACGGACAACGTCCAAATTATGTAACAGACGCTCCTTCTTAGAAGAAGGATTAGGACACAATGAAGAAACAACAATTTCCTGATTAATATTTTTATTTGAAACAACCTTGGGAAGAAAATCAGGTTTGGTATGTAACACTACTTTATCCGCATGGAAAATAAGATAAGGAGAATCACATTGTAATGCCGAAAGCTCAGAAACTTTGCGGGCAGAAGAAATAGCAACCAAAAACAAAACTTTCCAAGATAACTTAATATCTATGGAATGCATAGGTTCAAACGGAAGCCCTTGAAGAACATTTAGAACTAAATTCGAACTCCAAGGAGGAGCAATTGGTCTAAACACAGGCCTGATTCTAGTTAGAGCCTGACAAAAAGATTTAACATCTGGAACATCTGCCAGACGCTTGTGTAGCAAAATAGACAAGCCAGAAATCTGTCCCTTAAAGGAACTTGCTGACAACCCTTTCTCCAATCCTTCTTGGAGAAAAGATAAAATCCTGGGAATCCTAACCCTACTCCATGAGTAGCCCTTGGATTCGCACCAATAAAGATATTTACGCCATATCTTATGGTAAATCTTTCTAGTAACAGGCTTACGTGCCTGAATCAAGGTATCAATGACCGAATCAGAGAACCCTCGCTTAGATAAAATCAAGAGTTCAATCTCCAAGCAGTTAGCTGCAGAGAAATTAGATTCGGATGAAGGAAGGGTCCCTGAATGAGAAGGTCTTTCCTCAATGGAAGTTTCCACAGTGGCTGAGATGACATGTCCACCAGATCGGCATACCAAGTCCTGCGAGGCCATGCAGGAGCGATGAGGATCACTGAAGCCCTCTCCTGTTTGACTCGAGCAATCACCCGGGGAAGGAGAGCAAATGGAGGGAATACATAAGCTAGGTTGAACGACCAAGGCATCGCCAAGGCATCTATCAGTTCGGCCTGAGGATCCCTGGACCTAGATCCGTATCTCGGGAGCTTAGCATTCTGACGAGATGACATAAGATCCAGCTCCGGCCTGCCCCATCTGAGAATCAGGTTGGCAAATACCTCCGGATGGAGTTCCCACTCCCCCAGATGAAACGTCTGTCTGCTCAGAAAATCCGCCTCCCAGTTGTCCACTCCTGGGATGTGCATTGCCGACAGATAACAAGAGTGAGTCTCCGCCCACTGAATTATCTTGGCTACTTCTGTCATCGCTAAGGAACTCCTTGTTCCTCCCTGATGATTGATGTAAGCTACTGTCGTGATGTTGTCCGACTGGAATCTGATGAATTTGGCCAAAGCCAACTGAGGCCAAGCCTGAAGCGCATTGAATATTGCTCTCAACTCCAGAATGTTGATGGGAAGAAGGGATTCCGATCGAGTCCATACACCCTGAGCCTTCAAGGAGTTCCAGACTGCTCCCCATCCTATCAGACTAGCATCCGTTGTCACTATCACCCATGAGGGTCTGCGGAAGCATGTCCCCTGGGACAAATGATCCAGCGACAACCACCATAGAAGAGAGTCCCTGGTCTCTTCATCTAGCTCTATTTGAGGAGACAAATTTGCATAATCTCCATTCCACTGTCTGAGCATGTTCAGTTGCAGAGGTCTCAGATGAAAACGAGCAAACGGAATGATGTCCATTGCCGCTACCATCAATCCAATTGCCTCCATGCACTGAGCCACTGACGGCCAAGGAGTGGACTGAAGGGCTTGGCATGTGTTCAGAATCTTCAACTTTCTGACTTCTGTCAAAAAGATCTTCATGGATAGAGAGTCGATTAGAGTTCCCAAGAAAGGAACCCTTGTCTGCGGAACTAGCAAACTTTTCTCTAGATTCACTTTCCACCCGTGAGTCCTTAGAAAGGAGAGAACAATGTCGGTATTAGACTGTGTTAGCTGGTAAGATGACACCTGGATCAGAATATTGTCCAGATAAGGCGCCACTGCAATGCCCCGAGGCATGAGAACCGCCAGAAGAGACCCCAGAACCTTTGTGAAAATTCTGGGCGCTGTGGCCAGTCCGAAAGGAAGAGCCCTGAACTGAAAATGTCTGTCCAGGAAGGCAAATCGGAGGAACTTGTGACGATCTTTGTGGATAGGAACAAGTAGATATGCATCCTTCAGATCCACGGTAGTCATAAATTGACCCTCCTGGATCAATGGAAGAATGGTACGAATCGTTTCCATCTTGAAGGATGGAACTCTGAGAAACTTGTTTAGACCCTTGAGGTCTAAGATGGGTCAGAACGTTCCCTCTTTTTTGGGAACTACAAAGAGATTGCAGTAAAACCCCTGCCCCTGTTCCTGAATTGGAACGGGGCATATTACTCCCATGGAAGAGAGATCTCTTACACAACGTAAGAACGCCTCTCTTTTTATCTGGTCGACAGACAATCGTGAAAGAAGAAACCTTCCTCTGGGAAGGAATTTTTGAACTCCAACTGATACCCTTGAGACACTATTTCTAGTGTCCAGGGATCTTGAACGTCTGTTATCCAAGCCTGGACAAAGAGAGAAAGTCTGCCCCCTACTAGATCCAGTCCCGGATAGGGGGCCGCCCCGAAAAGGGTCTTTCCCTTGAAAGGAATAGCCAAAAACTTGGATTTAGAGGACACATCCGCAGACCAAGATTTTTACCATAAGGCTCTTCGTGCTAAGATGGAAAATCCTGAACTCTTAGACACCAATTTGGTGATCTGAAAGGAGGCATCCGTAATAAAAGAATTAGCCAACTTAAGAGCCTTAATTCTATCCTGAATTTCTTCCAAAGCAGTCTCAGTCCAAAGAGACTCTTCTAGGGCGTCAAACCAAAAAGCAGCCATAGTCGTGACTGTTACAAAGCAGGCCGCCGGTTGCAATAAAAACCCTTGATGAACATAGAGTTTTTTGAGAAGACCCTCCAACTTCTTATCCATGGGGTCTTTGAAAGCACAACTGTCCTCGACAGGGATAGTCGTACGCTTAGCAAGGGTAGAAATAGCTCCCTCCACCCTAGGGATCGTCTGCCAGGAATCCCGAACAGCGTCAGCTATAGGGTACATTTTCTTAAAAATAGGAGAAGGAGAGAACGGGATACCCGGTCTTTCCCATTCCCTAGCAATAATTTCCGAAATTCTCTTAGGAACAGGAAAAACGTCAGAATAAGAAGGAACCTCCAAATATCTGTCCATCTTACTCAATTTCTCTGGAGGGACCACAAGAGGGACCACAATAGAATCACAGTCGTCTAGAGTCAACAAAACCTCCCGTAGCAACAGGCAGAGGTGTTCAAGCTTAAATCTGAAGGACATCACGTCCGAATCTGTCTGGGGCAATGCACTTCCTGAGTCACAAAGTTTCCCCTCAGACAGAGCCTCTGTACCCCCCAATTCAGAGCCCTGGGAGGGCCATCAAAGCATCAGAAGTCGCATGGACCACATGGGTCTCTTTCCTACTGCGCTTGCCTTGCAACACTGGCAAGTTAGACAAATCCTCTGAAAGAGTGGATGACATAACTGCAGCCATATCCTGCAAAGTGAATGAAGCAGACGCAGTTGAAGAACACGGCGTCGCCTGAGCGGGCGTTAAAGGCTGTGACGCTTGGGGAGAAAGATGCGGCATACCCTGAATCTCATCAGTCTGAGAACAATCCTTAGATATATTTTTATTAAAGAAAATCTGCTCTCTACACTGTAGAGCCCTCTCAATACATGAGGGACAAAATGTAACTGGGGGTTCCACAATGGCATCTAAACACATAGGACAGGTACTGTGTTCAAGATCATCCATGATAACAGTAAGCAAAAGCTAACTTGGTCGTGTCACAGAAAATTATGGCTACAAATCCTAACAGATAATCAGACTAATATATATATAAAAAAAAAGTGTGCACTGTTTCTTTAAAAAACAAACTGTCACAGTTTTTAAAAATCGATATTTAAAATCAAATAAAGAGAGAACTATGGTTTAAGTTATATCCCACACTGCCTGCAAGTGGACACTGTCTTAAAAGAAAAAACACTAGCACACCAGAAATTATCAGTCACCTTGCCGCAGCTCCGCTGCGGCTCCTACCTGTCTCCACGGGTCAAGACTATTCCCCCTTAGCAACAAGCGGACTTAGGAGCCGTAAGGAAAAGCTGCCGACCGGAACACTATCAGTAAACAACGGCGCGGCTTAAGCACGCAAATACTAGGCCACGCCCTTCGTGGGCGGTAAATAACACAACACAGGAAAACAAGTTGAAACACCGCCATACACAACCCGGGAAAACAAGTTGAACCACCGCCATACACCGGAGTCCGTTAGAGACAATCTCCCTCCGACAGCCCAACAATCAATAAATAATAATAAAAATAATTAGAGAATCGCCCGTTGCAAAGTCCAGCAACTGAACCCCATACAGGCCCCAGCGTTTCTAGGCTTAATTTGTTAAATGCCAGAATAACTTGGGGAGATAATCAATATGTCGGTTTCCCATTTTCTTTAAAATAATGATAACCCACATCTGTTAGGAGGGAAGCCCTTAACCGAGCCCATAACCCCCAACAGAAAGGTAGAGCACAGCCAATTCTGAGATATGCTGCAGAGCCCCAGATATAAAAGACTGCACTTACCTCCATGCTGAAGAACAGCATGAGAGTCTCACAGCATCAGGAGTGTCCTCTCTTCCTCCTGGGGTCCTGGGAAGACAGAAGGGTCTTAGTTAAAATTCTCTAAGACCATCAACAGAAGGTCAGCACAAGTATGGGAGGCGCAGTGAGGCTAAACCCCCACCAGTTCCCATTGCCTTAAAGCCACCTGTAGCTCTACTCTAGAGGCTGACAAGGAATACGGCTACACCCTATAATAAAATAGTACACTTTGGCACCGTTTTAAAAATAATAAACTCTTGATTGAAGAATCTAAACTAACACCTCACTTTACCTCTTCCTATCACTAACACAGGCAAAGAGAATGACTCGGTTGGGAGGGAAGGGAGGAGCTATTTATGCAGCTCTGCTGTGGAGCTCTTTGCCTCCTCCTGCTGACCAGGAGGCGATACCCCACAAGTAAGGATGAAATCCGTGGACTCATCGTATCTTGTAAAAGAAAGATGTTTAAATGCTTTATTATACACAACGCAAAAACCGATGCCATCTAGTGCTCCAAACCGTATAACGTTATTAAAATGATTCTTTCAAAACGACTGTATATAGTGCACGCCACTAAGAATGCATTTAATAAAGAATACCATTAGAACAAACAAAATTGGAAAGTTTGTGTAAATTGTGTGCTGAATAATGAAAGAAAAAAAATGTAGGTTTCATATTCCTTTAACAATTAAGTAAGCAGCAAAGCTTTTCTTGTAGAAAAACATAATTTATGCTTACCTGATAAATTCCTTTCTTCTGTTGTGTGATCAGTCCACGGGTCATCATTACTTCTGGGATATAACTCCTCCCCAACAGGAAATGCAAGAGGATTCACCCAGCAGAGCTGCATATAGCTCCTCCCCTCTACGTCACTCCCAGTCATTCGACCAAGAATCAACGAGAAAGGAGAAACCAAGGGTGAAGTGGTGACTGGAGTATAATTTAAAAAATATTTACCTGCCTTAAAAAACAGGGCGGGCCGTGGACTGATCACACAACAGAAGAAAGGAATTTATCAGGTAAGCATAAATTATGTTTTCTTCTGTTATGTGTGATCAGTCCACGGGTCATCATTACTTCTGGGATACCAATACCAAAGCAAAAGTACGCGGATGACGGGAGGGATAGGCAGGCTCATTATACAGAAGGAACCACTGCCTGAAGAACCTTTCTCCCAAAAATAGCCTCCGAAGAAGCAAAAGTGTCAAATTTGTAAAATTTGGAAAAAGTATGAAGCGAAGACCAAGTTGCAGCCTTGCATTCTTAAAGGCCCAAGTGGAAGCCACAGCTCTAGTAGAATGAGCTGTAATTCTTTCAGGAGGCTGCTGTCCAGCAGTCTCATAGGCTAAACGAATTATGCTACGAAGCCAGAAGGAGAGAGAGGTAGCCGAAGCCTTATGACCTCTCCTCTGACCAGAGTACACGACAAACAGGGAAGACGTTTGTCGAAAATCCTTAGTTGCCTGCAAGTAGAACTTGAGGGCACGAACTACATCCAGATTGTGTAGAAGACGTTCCTTCTTTGAAGAAGGATTCGGGCACAGGGAAGGAACCACGATCTCTTGATTGATGTTCCTGTTAGTGACTACCTTAGGTAAGAACCCAGGTTTAGTACGCAGAACTACCTTATCTGAATGAAAAATCAAATAAGGAGAATCACAATGTAAAGCTGATAACTCAGAGACTCTCCGAGCCGAAGAAATAGCCATTAAAAATAACACTTTCCAAGATAACAACTTTATATCAATGGAATGAAGGGGTTCAAACGGAACTCCTTGTAGAACGTTAAGAACAAGGTTTAAACTCCATGGCGGAGCAACAGTTTTAAACACAGGCTTGATTCTAGCTAAAGCCTGACAAAAGGCCTGGACGTCTGGATTTTCTGACAGACGCCTGTGCAACAAGATGGACAGAGCTGAGATCTGTCCCTTTAATGAACTAGCCGATAAACCCTTTTCTAAACCTTCTTGTAGAAAGGACAATATCCTAGGAATCCTAACCTTACTCCAGGAGTAACCTTTGGATTCGCACCAGAATAGGTATTTACGCCATATCTTATGGTAAATCCTTCTGGTAACAGGTTTCCTAGCCTGTATCAGAGTATCAATAACCGACTCAGAAAAACCACGTTTTGATAAAATCAAGCGTTCAATTTCCAAGCAGTCAGCTTCAGAGAAGTTAGATTTTGATGTTTGAATGGACCCTGTATCAGAAGGTCCTGTCTTAGAGGTAGAGACCAAGGCGGACAGGATGACATGTCCACTAGATCTGCATACCAAGTCCTGCGTGGCCATGCAGGCGCTATTAGAATCACTGATGCTCTCTCCTGTTTGATTTTGGCAATCAATCGAGGAAGCAGCGGGAAGGGTGGAAACACATAAGCCATCCCGAAGTTCCAAGGTGCTGTCAAAGCATCTATCAGAACCGCTCCCGGATCCCTGGATCTGGACCCGTAGCGAGGAAGTTTGGCGTTCTGGCGAGACGCCATGAGATCTATCTCTGGTTTGCCCCAACGTCGAAGTATTTGGGCAAAGACCTCCGGATGAAGTTCCCACTCCCCCGGATGAAAAGTCTGGCGACTCAAGAAATCCGCCTCCCAGTTCTCCACTCCCGGGATGTGGATTGCTGACAGGTGGCAAGAGTGAGACTCTGCCCAGCGAATTATCTTTGATACTTCCATCATTGCTAGGGAGCTTCTTGTCCCTCCTTGATGGTTGATGTAAGCTACAGTCGTGATGTTGTCCGACTGAAACCTGATGAACCCCCGAGTTTTTAACTGGGGCCAAGCCAGAAGGGCATTGAGAACTGCTCTCAATTCCAGAATGTTTATTGGTAGGAGACTTTCCTCCTGATTCCATTGTCCCTGAGCCTTCAGAGAATTCCAGACAGCGCCCCAACCTAGTAGGCTGGCGTCTGTTGTTACAATTGTCCAGTCCGGCCTGCTGAATGGCATCCCCCTGGACAGATGTGGCCGAGAAAGCCACCATAGAAGAGAGTTTCTGGTCTCTTGATCCAGATTCAGAGTAGGGGACAAGTCTGAGTAATCCCCATTCCACTGACTCAGCATGCATAATTGCAGCGGTCTGAGATGTAGACGTGCAAAGGGAACTATGTCCATTGCTGCTACCATTAAGCCGATCACCTCCATGCATTGAGCTACTGACGGGAGTTGAATGGAATGAAGGAAACGGCATGCATTTAGAAGCTTTGTTAATCTGTCTTCTGTCAGATAAATCTTCATTTCTACAGAATCTATAAGAGTCCCCAAGAATGGAACTCTTGTGAGAGGAAAGAGAGAACTTTTCTTTTCGTTCACTTTCCATCCATGCGACCTTAGAAATGCCAGAACTAACTCTGTATGAGACTTGGCAGTTTGAAAGCTTGAAGCTTGTATCAGAATGTCGTCTAGGTACGGAGCTACCGAAATTCCTCGCGGTCTTAGTACCGCCAGAAGGGCACCCAGAACCTTTGTGAAGATTCTTGGAGCCGTAGCCAATCCGAATGGAAGAGCTACAAACTGGTAATGCCTGTCTAAGAAGGCAAACCTTAGATACCGGTAATGATCTTTGTGAATCGGTATGTGAAGGTAAGCATCCTTTAAATCCACTGTGGTCATGTACTGACCCTTTTGGATCATGGGTAAGATTGTCCGAATAGTTTCCATTTTGAACGATGGAACTCTTAGGAATTTGTTTAGGATCTTTAAATCCAAGATTGGCCTGAAAGTTCCCTCTTTTTTGGGAACCACAAACAGGTTTGAGTAAAACCCTTGTCCTTGTTCCGACCGCGGAACCGGATGGATCACTCCCATTAATAACAGATCTTGTACACAGCGTAGAAACGCTTCTTTCTTTATCTGGTTTGTTGACAACCTTGACAGATGAAATCTCCCTCTTGGGGGAGAGAATTTGAAGTCTAGAAGGTATCCCTGAGATATGATCTCTAGCGCCCAGGGATCCTGAACATCTCTTGCCCAAGCCTGGGCGAAGAGAGAGAGTCTGCCCCCCACTAGATCCGGTCCCGGATCGGGGGCCCTCGATTCATGCTGTCTTGGGGCAGCAGCAGGTTTCCTGGCCTGCTTGCCCTTGTTCCAGGACTGGTTAGGTTTCCAGCCTTGTCTGTAACGAGCAACGGCTCCCTCCTGTTTTGGTGCAGTGGAAGTTGGTGCTGCTCCTGCTTTGAAATTCCGAAAGGGACGAAAATTAGACTGTCTAGCCTTAGCTTTGGCTTTGTCTTGAGGCAGGGCGTGGCCCTTACCTCCTGTAATGTCAGCGATAATTTCTTTCAAACCGGGCCCAAATAAAGTTTGCCCTTTGAAAGGTATATTAAGTAATTTGGACTTAGAAGTTACATCAGCTGACCAGGATTTTAGCCACAGCGCCCTACGTGCCTGAATGGCGAATCCTGAGTTCTTAGCCGTAAGTTTGGTTAAATGTACTACGGCCTCCGAAATGAATGAATTAGCTAGTTTAAGGACTCTAAGCCTGTCCGTAATGTCGTCCAGCGTAGCTGAACTAAGGTTCTCTTCCAGAGACTCCATCCAAAATGCTGCCGCAGCCGTAATCGGCGCGATGCATGCAAGGGGTTGCAATATAAAACCTTGTTGAACAAACATTTTCTTAAGGTAACCCTCTAATTTTTTATCCATTGGATCTGAAAAAGCACAGCTATCCTCCACCGGGATAGTGGTACGCTTAGCTAAAGTAGAAACTGCTCCCTCCACCTTAGGGACCGTTTGCCATAAGTCCCGTGTGGTGGCGTCTATTGGAAACATCTTTCTAAATATAGGAGGGGGTGAGAACGGCACACCGGGTCTATCCCACTCCTTAGTAACAATTTCAGTTAGTCTCTTAGGTATAGGAAAAACGTCAGTACTCGCCGGTACCGCAAAGTATTTATCCAACCTACACAATTTCTCTGGTATTGCAACAGTGTTACAATCATTAAGAGCCGCTAAAACCTCCCCTAGTAATACACGGAGGTTCTCCAATTTAAATGTAAAATTTGAAATATCTGAATCCAATCTGTTTGGATCCGAACCGTCACCCACAGAATGAAGCTCTCCGTCCTCATGCTCTGCAAGCTGTGACGCAGTATCAGACATGGCTCTAGTATTATCAGCGCACTCTGTTCTCACCCCAGAGTGATCACGCTTGCCCCTTAGTTCTGGTAATTTATCCAAAACTTCAGTCATAACAGTAGCCATATCTTGTAATGTTATCTGTAATGGCCGCCCAGATGTACTAGGCGCCACAATATCACGCACCTCCCGGGCGGGAGATGCAGGTACTGACACGTGAGGCGAGTTAGTCGGCATAACTCTCCCCTCGCTGTTTGGTGAAATTTGTTCAATTTGTACAGATTGGCTTTTATTTAAAGTAGCATCAATACAGTTAGTACATAAATTTCTATTGGGCTCCACCTTGGCATTGGAACAAATGACACAGGTATCTTCCTCTGAATCAGACATGTTTAACACACTAGCAAATAAACTTGCAACTTGGTTATAATCTTATTTAACAAAAACGTACTGTGCCTCAAAGAAGCACTAAACGATTAAATGACAGTTGAAATAATGAACTGAAAAACTGTTATAGCATCAATCCTTGAAAACAACACAACTTTTTAGCAAAGGTTTGTTCCCATTAGTAAAGTAACAATAATTAAATTTGAAACGTAAAAATAACAGAGCAACGTTTTTAATCACAGTCAATATATAAATCTCACAGCTCTGCTGAGAGAATCTACCTCCCTTCAAAGAAGTTTGAAGACCCCTGAGTTCTGTTAGAGATGAACCGGATCATGCAGGAAATACAAGAGTAACTGACTGGAATTTTTTGATGCGTAGCAAAGAGCGCCAAAAACGGCCCCTTCCTCCTCACACACAGCAGTGAGAGAGAAACGAAACTGTCACAATTAAACAAGCAACTGCCAAGTGGAAAAATAATGCCCAAACATTTATTCACTCAGTACCTCAGAAAATGCAAACGATTCTACATTCCAGCAAAAACGTTTAACATAATAAATACCTATTAAAAGGTTTAAAGTACTTTTTACAGAGTAATTCCAGTGAAGTACCATCCCCAGAATACTGAAGTGTAGAGTATACATACATGTCATTATAACGGTATGGCAGGATTTTCTCATCAATTCCATTCAGAAAATAAAAACTGCTACATACCTCAATGCAGATTCATCTGCCCGCTGTCCCCTGATCTGAAGCTTTTACCTCCCTCAGATGGCCGAGAAACAGCAATATGATCTTAACTACTCCGGTTAAAATCATAGTAAAAACTCTGGTAGATTCTTCTTCAAACTCTGCCAGAGAGGTAATAACACGCTCCGGTGCTATTGTAAAATAACAAACTTTTGATTGAAGTTATAAAAACTAAGTATAATCACCATAGTCCTCTCACACATCCTATCTATTCGTTGGGTGCAAGAGAATGACTGGGAGTGACGTAGAGGGGAGGAGCTATATGCAGCTCTGCTGGGTGAATCCTCTTGCATTTCCTGTTGGGGAGGAGTTATATCCCAGAAGTAATGATGACCCGTGGACTGATCACACATAACAGAAGAAATGTTTTATACTGTAGTCTAGTCAGCGCTGTACTAACAAAAAGCAGCTCAGGTATCTGCCTAGAGCAGCACAAAGACGTGTCAAAATTGAACAAGCATCTTCTAATTATCTTATTGGTCAGTTTAAAAGCCTAGGCCTTTATATTCCATATACTAGCCATGAACCCATATGTAACATGAGCAACTGCTCGTCAATGTAGTTTTATCCACAGAGCCTTAATATAAACACCTAAAGCAGACCCTTAAAGGGACACTGAACTCAAAATTTTTATTTTGTGATTCAGATAGAGCATGCAATTTTAAGCAATTTTCTAAGTTACTCCTATTATCAATTTTTCTTTGTTCTCTTGTTATCTTTATTTGAAAAAGGCATCTAAGCCTTTTTTATTGGTTCAGACTCTGGACAGCCCTTTTCATTAGTGGATGAATATAACCACCAATCAGCAAGAACAACCCAGGTTGTTCACCAAAAATGGGCCGGCATCTAAACTTAAACTCCTGCATTTCAAATAAAGATACCAAGAGAATGAAGCACATTTGGTAATAGGAGTAATTAGAAAGTTGCTTAAAATGTCATGCTCTATCTGAATCACAAAAGAAAAAAAGTTGGGTTCAGTGTCCCTTTAAGGTATAATGTGTTTGTTTGTGTATATGAATATTATGTAATGTCAGTATTATAGGGGTTTTTTTTTTGGGGGGGGGGGGGGGTTAATAGAGAGGACCAGTCTGGTCTATCTTAATCCAGCTATAGTACAGAGTATTCAGATGTACATGAATTATATCCATTCGACCCAAAAAGAACAAAAAGGTTGCTCACCCGGAGTTTTTCAAAAAGCTCTGCTAGTTTCAGCAAATACCTAGAAAATATAAAAATGAAAAAACATTTAATAGTTTCATTATTCATAGGATGGTGTCCCTACAAAAGGGCATTAAATATCTCTTGTTTTTGTGTAAAAATTGGTGTGTGTCCAAAACTCCCTCTAAGAGGCAAAAAGCAGCTTCTTTAACCTGCAAGTGCTGCAAATCAAATAGCTGATTTAGGCAATTTGCAACATTTTGAAAACCTAGGTTGCAGATTTTGCTTTATTGGTCTTTATAGAGAATTTGGGATCAATTAAATTTTTTACACCAAAGCAAGAGGTGTTTAAACAGACTTGTTACCCGTAAGCTAAATCACATGAAACGGATGCAGCATTTCTCTAAAAATCTGACTAGAAATATCACATGAACACCTATGTAAAAAGGTAGATATGTTACCTCCAAATTTCCAACGTAGCCACATTCCATTGTTGAGAAAATAAAAAAAATAAAAAAAAAGTTTAATCATAATGCTTGCCCTAAGACTTGCAAGGGTGGGGGGAAAAGCCAGCCAATCAGCATCATCAGTTTGGAGTTCACACTTTGCTTTACTGTGATCTGATGGGAGTTTGCCATAATTTCATGAGATTTCATAGTGAATGTCCTGAGCAGTAAAAGAGAGTGACTGTACCTGCAGTACTTGTGTGTAAATAATTTCAGTGAGAAAGTTTGTGAAAAAGTTAGATTTTTAAAAAAATAATCTTATTTGGCAGCCAAACAGTGGCATCAAATATACCAAAATGGGTCTAGATCAATACCTTGGATTGTCTACTTTAAAAAAAAAGTAAAAAAAAAAAAGTAGAGTTTTCATAGGTAAATCAAATAAACAAAAGGCTCTAAAAAATGCTAAAAATTCTCCAGTAGTTTGTGCAAGTTTCTCTCTGAAATTTCTAGTAGGGAAGGGGTTAATCATCTCAAATCAGAGGTGTTTATCTTCGCTTTAACGATGTAAAGCAGATCAGCCATAACTGCAGGTGTATCATAACATTCTGAATGATTTTCCTAATATATAGACATAGCAAATGACTTCTTTTTTACAGTAGCAAGCAGATATCACAAGACTAAATGCTGCCTGTTACAATTTTATATGAGTTTTACAGGACATGATGAGGTTTTTGCCATTATTGTGTATTTGCCATTTAGTGGACTTTGTATTTTCCAGTGGTTGATCAAACACTGATATTATACTCCATATTCTGCTTTTTATTAAACATAAAATTACTGCCATGCACACTTAAAGGGGATGTTAAACATCAACTACATCCTAGACAAAATGATGTATTCAAAGCAATTAGCCTTATACTAATAATATGGAGATTATTTGTTTCAATTATTTTAGTTGTTTAAATATTGGAAATATAAGTGTAAAGGTTTAATTTTTTTTACTGGAAAGGGAGACAAAATAAATAATAAAAGTATATTGCAACTTTTTTTCCACTATACATACCTAAACATTTTATATTACAATCTCATATGCCTTAATAACCCTTTAAAAGGGCCATTGTGTTGTAAAAATAAGCATAGAGCTGATGATTTAATGTGTCACCTAATAGTGCCAGAACAATAGGAATAAGTAGGAAAAACAGAATAAAAAAGTTGCCTGGATGTAAGGCAATAAAGGTGTATTGTGGCTGCATTTCAGCTGGAGGTGTGGCCTAAAGGGTATCCAAGATACAGCAATGAGATTTAATACAGTCCACTGAGCATCATTAGAGCATTTTATTTAATTGGATGTCATCTCTAAACTGCAGCATTGTAAATACAAATGTCACTGCATCTATAATGCTCTACTGCATTATACCTATCTCACTAATGTATAATGCATATTCCTTGGGGCCAACCCATTAAATTAACGGTTTTCATACAATTTAAGGCAACAAACCCAACCAATCAGCATCTACTATGAAGATTGAATCCCCAGCCAATAAGCAGACACTGACTGTCCACCTCACCAGTCAACTTAAGCTCTTTATTATTTTTTTTTCTAAGAATATTGATAATAATGTAGGGGATCCTCTGTACACCTAGTCAATTCAACTTCCAACTAGGGAAACAGTGTCACCTCAGTGACAATCTGACTATAATGCTCGCAATAGTACCTGCATTTAAAAAGGGGTTCATCTGCCTATATAACAGGGCTTTGGGTATAATTATTGAAGTTTGATCTTAAAAAGGGATCTTAAAACCAAATTTTCCTTTTCATGATTTAAAAAGAGCCTGCCATTTTAAACAACTTTCCAATTTACTTATATTATTTCATTTGCTTCATTCTCTTGATATACTTTGTTGAAAAGAATATCCAAATAGACTCAGTAGATGCTGATTGCTGGCTGCGCATAGATGCCTCGTGTTATTGGCTCAACAGTGTGCATTGCTATCTCTTCAACAAAAGAAAACCTAAAGAATGAATGAAATTAGATAATAGAAGTAAATTGGAATGTTGTTTAAAATTGTACTCTGTATCTGAATCATGAAATAAAAATTTGGGTTTTATGTCCCTTTAAAGTGTCCATAATAATTGAAAAAACAAAATGTATGCTTACCTGAACAATTTCTTTCTTTCCGGGCATGGAGAGTCCACAAAACATTCTAATTACTAGTGGGATATTCACTCCTGGCCAGCAGGAGCAGGCAAAGAGCACTCCAGCAGAGCTGTTAAGTATCACTTCCCTTACCCATAAACCCCAGTCATTCGGCCGAAGGAAAACGGAAAAAGAAGATAACACAAGGGTATAGCGGTGCCTGAGGACTAGACAAAAAAACTGCGGTCTTAATTTGAATAAGGGTGGGTTGCAGACTCTCCATGCCCGTAAAGAAAGAAATGTATCAGGTAAGCAAGTATTTTCTTTCCTATGGCATGGAGAGTCCACAAAATATTCTAATTACTAGTGGGAACCAATACCCAAGCTAGAGGAAACAGAATGAATAGGGAGGGAGAACAAGACAGGTAAACCTAAACTGAAGGCACCACCGCTTGAAGAACCTTTCTCCCAAAAAAAGCCTCAGCTGAGGCAAAAGTATCACATTTGTAGAATTTGGAAAAAGTATGAAAAGGAGACCAAGTGGCCCCCTTACAGATTTGATCCACAGAAGCTCTAGTGGAATTAGGCGTATTTCTCTCAGGAGGCTGCTGTCCAGCTACCTCATAAGCTAAACGGATAACACTTCTCAACCGGAGAGAAAGAGTGGTAGAAGTGGCCTTCTGTCCCCTATGCTTATCAGAGAAAACAAACAGGGCAGAAGTCTGCCGACAATCTTTAGTTGCTTGAAGGTAAAATTTAAGAGCACGCACAACATCCAAGTTATGCAAAAGACGTTCCCTTCTGGGAAGAAGGGTTAGGACAAAAAGAAGCAACAACAATTTCCTGATTAATATTACGATCCGACACTACCTTAGGGAGAAACCCCCGCTTAGTACGAAGGACCGCCTTTTCAGCATGAAAAATAAGGTAAGGGGAATCACACTGCAGAGCCGAAAGTTCGGAAACTCTGAGCAGAAGAAATAGCAAGAAGGAACAAAACCTTCCAAGATAGAAATTTAATACTAACAGAATGCATTGACTCAAACGGAGCCTGCTGCAAAACTCTAAGAACAAGGTTAAGACTCCAAGGAGGAGCAACAGATTTAAACACAGGCCTGATTCTGACCAAGGCCTGAACAAAAGACTGAACATCTGGAAGAACTGCCAGACGTTTATGCAGAAGAATAGACAGAGCAGAAATCTGACCCTTCAAAGTACTGACTGACAAACCCATCTCCAGGCCCTCCTAAAGAAAAGCCAAAATTTGAGGAACCCTTACTTTGTTCCAAGAAAAACCTTTAGAATCACACCAATGAAGGTATTTAGACCATACCCTATGGTAAGTTCTGCGAGTAACCGGTTTACGAGCCTGAAGCATAGTATCTATGACTTTCTCAGAGAAGTCACGTCTAGCCAAACTTAGACGTTCAATCTCCAAGCAGTCAGCTTTAGAGAAACCAGATTTGGATGAAGAAAGGGACCCTGAAGTTGAAGGTCCTTCCTGAAAGGTAACCTCCATGGCGGCAGAGATGACATCGTCAGCAGATCCTGCAAGGCCATGCAGGAGCTATTAGAATCACAGAAGCTCTCTCCAATTTGATGCAAGCAATTACTCGTGGAAGCAACGCAAACGGAGGAAACAAGTATGCTAGATTGAATCTCCAAAGAACCTCTAGAGCATCTACCAGAACGGCTTGAGGATCTCTTGACCTTGAACTGTACTTTGGAAGCTTGGCGTTTTGACGAGACGGCATCAGAGCCAACTCTGGAACCCCCCACCTGAGAGTTATTGTGAAAACCTCTGGGTGGAGAGCCCACTCTCCGGGATGAAAATTTTGCCTGCTTAGAAAATCCGCCTCACAGTTGTCCACCCCTGGTATGTGGATGGCAGAGAGATGGCAATCGCGAGACTCCGCCCAATGGAGAATGCGAGACACCTCCTTCATTGCCAAGGAACTCCAAGTTCCTCCCTGATTATTGATGTAGGCCACCAAGGTGATGTTGTCAAACTGAAATCTGATAAAATCGGACCAAAGCCAGTTAAGGTCAAGCTATTAAAGCATAGAAAATTTCTCTCAACTTCAAGATGTTTATAGGAAGAGACAACTTCTCTGGAGTCCCTGTGTCTTTAAACCCAAAACTGCTCCCTAGCCTAACAGGCTGGTGACCATGGTCACAATCACCCAGGAAGGCCTCAGGAAGCATGTGCCCCGAGACAGATGGTCCTTTGAAATCCGCCATGAGAGTGAGACTTTTGTTGGGGAATCCAAATTTATCTTCTGCGAGAGATCCGAGTGGTCCCAGTTCCATTGACTGAACATGCATAGCTACAGAGGTCTCAGATGAAACCGAGCAAAAGGAATGACTCCATGGAGGCAACCATAAGTCCAATCACCTCCATGCATTGAGCCACAGATGAATAGCAGACTGGAGAGACAGGCAAGAAACATGAAGCTTTGATTTTCTGACGTTCATGGACTGGAAATCTATGATTGTTCCCAAGATACAAACCTTTGTATCTGGAACAAGGGAACTCTTTCCCAGATTCAATTTCCACCCGTGGGAACGTAGAATAGACAACATCATCTCGGTATGAGATCTTGCTAAATGAAAATATGATGCTTGAACTAGAATGTCGTCTAGATAAGGCGCCACAGCAATACCCCGGGACCTCACCACTGCCAGAAGAGCCCCAGAACCTTTGTAAAAATTCTGGGAGCTGTAGCAAGGCCAAAAGGAAGGGCAACAAACTGGAAATCTTTGTCCTGGAAGGCAAACCTTAGATACTGGTAATGATCCCTGTGAATAGAAACATGAAGATATGTGTCCTTCAGATCTTTTGGACCAAAGGAAGAATAGAACGGATGGTCTGCATCTTAAAGGACGGAACCCTGAGGAACTGATTGAGACACTTTAGGTCCAGAATGGGACGAAAAGTGCCCTCCTTCTTGGGAACTACAAACAGATTTGAATAGAATCCTAGACCCTGTTCCTCTAGAGGAACTGGAACAATCACTCCCAGGGATGATAGGTCCTTTATGCAGTTTAAGAAGGCCTCTCTCTTTATCTGATACGCAGATAACCTTGACAGGTGGAACCTGCCCCTGGGAGGAAAAGATTTGAATCCTATTCTGTAACTGTGGGATACTATATCTATGGACAAAGGATCTGGAACATCGCGTATCCAAGCCTGCTGAAAAAAAGAAAGCCTGTCCCCCACTTGATCCACTACAGGATCGGGGACAGCCCCTTCATGTTGATTTAGAATAAAACGGAAGGCTTCTTAGCTTGCTTCCCCCTATTCCAAGGCTGACTCGACCTCTAAGAAGACTTGGATTGATTCGACTTGGAAGAGGAAGACTTCTGTCCCTTAAAGTTACGAAAGAAACGAAAATTAGAATTCTGGTGACCCTTCAGTCTATTCTTTTTATCCTGAGGTAGGAAAGAACCCTTTCCACCTGTAATGTTAGAAATAATTTGTGCCAGACCTGGTCCAAACAAGGTTTTACCCTTATAAGGCAGAGATAAAAGCTTGGACTTGGATGTAACATCTGCAGACCAAGATTTTAACCAGAGAGCCCTGCAAGCTAAAACAGTAAAACCAGAAATCTTAGCACCCAACCTAAGAACTTGCATGTTGGCATAAAAAATAAAAGGTATTGGCTAGCTTGAAAACCTTGATCCTGTCTTGAATCTCCTCTATAGTTGTCCCTTCTAGGATAAGATTAGATAAATCATTGCACCAATAACATGCTGCCCCCGCAACTTTAGCAATACTAGCAACAGGTTACCACTGTAATCCCTGATGAATGTACATCTTTAAAAAAGCCTCAAGCTTCTTATCCATGGAATCCTTGAAAGAACAACTATCTTCAATAGGAATAGTAGTTCTATTAGCCAGAGTAGAGATAGCTCCCTCTACCTTCGGTACCGTGCACCACGAGTCACGAATAGAGTCGGCAACAGTAAACATCTTTTTAAAAACAGGGGACGGGGAAAAAGGAATCCCTGGCTTATCCCATTCCTGAGTTATAATATCTGCTATACGGTCTGGAACTGGAAATACTTCCACAGATGAGGGTACATCATAAACCCTATTAAGTTTACTAGACCTCCTTAGATTCTCCGCAACGGATTTGGATTCTTCCAAAGTAGCAAGAACCTCCTTCAAAATAACTTGAAGGTGTTCTAACTTAAATCTGAAATTAATCTCCTCTGAATCTGCAGAATTTGTCACTACAGTATCTGACAATTCCCCTTCAGAAGCCAATGAAGAATCATCCTCATCAGATAATTGAGACAAACTGACTAGCGCAGCTTTAGCGGAGACAGCCTTACTAACATCAATATGTTTAGATTTCCTCTTTCGTTTAACAGAATCCTTTGGAAAAGCTGATAAAGCTACAGAAACAGCAGAAATAATATGTGCAGCGAAATCCCCAAGTAAAAAAACAACCCCAGGAGGTTGAGAGGAACCGCAGGGCACTGCATGTGAAGTTTGGGAAGCTTAATTGGAAAGCTGAGGCGTAGCAAAGATAACACTATCCTGAGAGACAAGAGGCTCAGGGAGAGACATCTTATCTTTAAACGTTAAAGTTTTATTTAAACATGAAGAGCAAAACTGTACAGGAAGAATTATCTTAGCCTCAAAACACAATAAGCATTTTTCAAATGAATCAACTTCAGAATTAGTGTCCATAATTTGGTATCAGTTCACAATTAACAAAAAAGTTTAAATGCCAAATTAAGTTTATTTACATGAAGCAATAAAACATAAATAAGCACTTAAAACCCTCAGCTCCGCTGAGGTCTTACCCCTCCAGAAGTTGCTATTCCACTAGCACAGAAAACCGGACACAAGCAAAAAACACCTCCTTGTTACCGGAACAGCCCATATCCACTTGGCACTGTGGATAGAGGAAAATGCAACCTCCACACTCACCGCAGCAAACTCCGATCTGAACAGAGAAGCCGAAAACCGGAAGTGCAGAGGAGCGTTCATGTGACCGCAAAAAAAAGTTTTCAGTTTTCAGTTTTGTTTTTTAATTGCGCCAAACAAAAACGGTGTGAAAAGCAACAGCAACACAGCAAAAGTGATAGGGCCAATAAGCTGAGCTGAAAAGTGATTGCATGAAGTAAGAAGTAAAACAAACACCTGTCAAACACTTCATACACTCTCCCATCTCTGAGCCCCCAATAAAAAATGATGCCTCTTTTCACAAAAAAAGCAGTGCCCATAAAACAGATTCAAATGGTAGGACGCAGGACTTCCTGTTGGGGGTGGAGCTTTTCACGCTGGTAGTGATCCTTCACAGCGGGTGTGCACAGACAGCTCCCGTGGTATCATCTCCCCCCGCCATCAGCCCCGAGGCCCTGTACACACAAAGGGCTTGTTTTGGGCACATAGCTGTCGAGCAGCTGGAGCTGGGGAAGTCCCAAGAGGTGCGGTGTTGCCGTGGAGAGGCAGGAAAGCGCAGACAGGACCCGAGCATAAAGAGGTCGTGGGTGTGAGAACCGGCATACGGCCTGGAGCAGAATTGATGCCTAAACAGCGTGCAAGCTGCTGAAACCGGATATAACCTATTGCATTGGCCTGATAAGTGGAGTGGGGTTGCTGACACACGGAGGGATCCGAGTGTCACCCCCAATCTCGTGGGTCAAGGATACAGACGGGTGTAAGGTAGCAGCTGCAGTAGCCGGAATTTGCATGCAGTGAAAAGACACCTTTGTGGCTGGATTACACCTGCACGTACGCGCTTAGCCTGGATCTAAGTGTGTGGAGCTTGTTTGGTGGTGCCATATCAGCTGGATGCCGCAAGTATTTGAAAGATACATTTAATCATTGTATTTACTGTGCTCAGTGAGAGGCCAATTTTGAAGGGGCCCTGTGAAATAACTAGTGGTGTTACAAAAGTGGTGTCCTGTTAAAGGAAAAAAAAAAGAGGAAATGCTGAAATAGATACTAACTAACTAAGACGCTTTAGGCCTGCTACTTAAAAGAAAAGATAACAACTACCCTAAAGACTCTCTTGAACATTAGGCTTTTTGGGGCCAACACTACTGCTAAACGTTTAAAGGAGTCTTGTGAGAAGAGACGTTACATTATAGTTGGAAACTACAACTTAAGACTGTGGCAATACTTTGTGGGGTTTTTTTTCCAGCATTAGGGGAGCTTTAGTTATTAACACTCTCCCTTTTAGGATGAATTTGTAGTATCCTTGAATAATTGAAATGTTATAAATAGGTGTTACATGTAACTTGCTACCTGTTATAAAGGGTTATTGCTTGATAAGATATTAAAGTTTGAGTGGAAGTGTGAACTAAGGGCAAGACAATAGTGAGTAGGGTTACTAGAGTAGCAGAGTGTGTATTAGAATAAGTAGAGCTAATATAACCAACAGAGCTAACAAAGCCAGAGTGGAATCAATATAACGCTGGTAAATATTTTCTGAGGTTAAGTAGTTATGCATTGATCAAGGGAAGTGTTTAAATATTTAAGACCTAGGTGAAATATTGTATTGCATAGCCAAAAAGGGACAGTATAAAAAAAAATCTAGGTGTGTCTAAGTTTTTTGAAAATATCTTGCTGAAAATATTTTGTATTTAGGGTTATTGTTTCGGAAAGAGGTTAAATATAACCCCCTGCTGAGTGAATTGGTGTAATATATCAGAGTGAGTCCCAAAAAGAGTATATTTAAATCGTATAAGAAGGTATTGGGGTACTCCCTGGTGTAAAAGGTCACAGAGCTTCCAGATATAAAAAGCTTCTGGTCTTAAAAAATAGGGTGGCATTTTGTACAATTATACACTATACACACAAAAAAAAAAGGAAAAAAAAAAGAAAAAAAAAAAAATAGAATAAAAAGGAAGGAAAGGAAAAGGGGAAAAGAAAGGGAAAAAGGTAATTAACACATACACAGTTTGTTTTAAAATCTGGAACAATAGGTTCCTGGCTTAGAGTTTGTGTTTCATTTTATTTATTTGCACACATAATGTGATTGGTGTGTTTTTCACTTATTATAAGGTATTAAAAAAGAGCAAAAAGTGTTCTTCTCCACTTACACAAGGGGTTTTTGATAAAAGGTTTTTTATGGAAAAATTTATCACACAAGGTAAACACAGTTCACCTATAATGCCCCCTAAAATAAAAGATCGGAAAACGAAAGTTTTAGATGTCAGCTCAGATGCAAATATAGAGTTGGTTAACCCCCAAATAGACTTCCAGCCAATTATGACTCAATTAACGGAGCTTTTCTCACCTCAATTCAGCGAAATTAAAAAAGAGCTGGCGGATATTGCTATTAGTATTATTGCCCTCTCTACAGAAGTAAGACAATTTTCAAATAGGCTTTCAGAAGCCGAGAACAGAATATCAGAGCTAGAGGATTTAACTAACTCTCATGATACCCAAATCCATGCGCAAGAATCTCAAATTAATATGTTACAAAATCGTCTGGAGGACATGGAAGATCGCTCCAGACAAAATAATATCAGAATTGTAGGTCTGCCAGAAACAGCAGAATATAATGATCTAATGAATTTTAAGTCTATAATATTGCCGCAGGCACTGAGACTACCGTCCTCACAACTTCCATTAACAGTAGAGAGAGCGCATAGAATTGGGCCCCCCAAAAATAACATAAATGGCTCAATTAGAAATAGGACATGTATAGTCAAATTTTTAAAGTTTCAGGATAAAATCGAAGTCCTACGACTATACAAGAAACATGAGTCTTTTGCAATAGCCAATAACAGATTGTTATTATTTCAAGATTTCTCTATGGAGACCTCAGCAAAAAGGAAAGTAATGGCCCCTTACTGTACAGTTTATTAAGAAAGGGCTTAAAGCTCGCTTAATGTATCCCGCAAAGATTGTAATAGATTTACAGGACAAGAGAATTACCCTTAATTATATAGAAGAAGCTCAGGAATTTGCAGCTAGAAATTAAGATATATGCAGGTAGTGGCAGGGTCAAGTTTTCTAAATTGAATATGTTATAAAAATGTTTAGTTATGCAGATGTGTTATTGGTTTACCAGAAGTAGTCCTGTTAAATTTTTATCGGCCGATTTAATTGAAAAGCTCGGCAGCAGGGACTGCGCATTTCCTGAACAGTTAGATGTTTTTATGGGTTTTTTCTTTTTTTTTTTTTGTGTTTTTGTTTTTTTTTCCTCGGTGCCCTCTCTCTCTCCCCCTCCCCTCATCCCCAGTTCATTGGTATGTTTTGGTCAGTGTACTTTTTTGGTAGACACTGAATGAGTTTTGATAAAAAACTTTAGTTCCCCTACTGGAATGTAGGAGGTATCACCCCGCCAATGAAACGTAAACTGATTATAAAATCTTTAGCTATCCATCACCCAGATATAGTGTTTTTACAGGAGACACATTTAAAGGAATCAGAGATAATGAAACTCAAAATAAAATGGGTAGGTGAGGTGTTGGCCACCCCGGTAAAAAATAGGAAAGCAGGAGTTGCCATATTATTACCTAAAAACTTAGATTACAAAATCAAAAAAATTGAATTAGATCCGGAGGCCAGATTTATTATTGTGCAAATAGCGATTAACAATATTAACTTTGTGTTGTGTAATATTTATGGGCCAAATGTGCATACTCCCATGTTTTGGCAGAAAATTAAAGTTAAGTTATTCCCTTTTGCCGCTCAGAATCTTATTTTAGATTAACCCCTGAATTAGACAGATTTTCGCAGAAAAAATCTAGTGATTATAAAAAACGTGCAAAATGCTTGAAACAACTCTATCATAAACTTAAACTTATAGACAGTTAGCGTATAGAGAATCCAGATGCTAGAATATTTTCGTGCGAATCTAAGGTTCATCGCACATTTTCAAGAATTGACATGTTTCTAATTTCAGAGTCTCTCTCTATTTTACCGGTTATCCCAGAGATTGCTGATATAATTATTTCAGATCATGCTATTATATCTGTTGCCTTTTCTGCTTTAGCCAAACCAAAAGATAGGAATCAAAACTTTATATTTCCACGTTTTTTGCTAAATAATCCTAGATTTAATGCCTGGCTAAAACAAAAGTGGAAGGATTTTGTTACTTTTAATATTTCCTATATTAATAAGATAGAAGTATTTTGGGAAACATCAAAAGCGGTATTAAGAGGAGAAATTAAATCTTATGTGAATGCTTGGAATAAGAAAAATAGAACAGTCGAAATACAAGCTGCAAACCACGTTAAAAATGCCTTTAAAAGATATTATAATGAAAAATCCCTAAATAATTGGAAAAAATATTGTGATGCTAGAAATAATCGGGATGTGATGCTTAAAAAGAAGTCTTATTGGGAAGAACTTAAATTGAATCTAAAGTTTAAAGGATTTCAGGGTATATCAGCTAAACATCTAGCTAACTTAACGAAAAATAGGACAAGTAAAAGCTTTATTACAGCAATAAAGGTGGGTGGGGATAGATTCACCGATCCGGATAAGATTAGGAAGGTATTTCATAGCTTTTATCAAAAGTTATATAATCAAGTGGATATTAACCTTACAAATTTAGAGAGTTTTTTAGCCAAGTTTTCACTCCCTCAGATTTCCAAAGAAAGCCTATTAGAACTAAATGCTCCTATCACAAGCGAAGAAATCACTAAAGCAATAGAAAAAGTAAAATGAAATAAAGCTGCTGGGCCTGATTTTTTACCAGCGGAATTCTATAAAATATTATCACAAGAAATTAACTATACCCTTGAAAGACGTTATAATGAGTATTTTTCCAGAAATAACACCATGTCTAATTCTTTCACTGCCGCAAATATAACCTTAATACCAAAGAAAGATAAAGAACCAGAGGACCCAGCATCCTATAGGCCAATTTCGGTTCTCAATGTAGATTATAAAATATTGACCTCAATTGTTGCAGCAAGACTGATGAAAGGATTAGAGGAGATCATAAACCCGGATCAAACGGGGTTTATGCAGGGAAGGAATTCCGGCAAAAATATTCGTAAAGCTGTTATATTCTTGGATTACATGTGGAATAGGGATAAAGCTAGTAAAAAAAGAATATATTCAGATCTTGCTCTTCTCACCGTGGATGCAGAAAAGGCTTTTGATTCCATCACCTGGCAGTATTTATTTCAAGTATTAGAGCAAGCGGGGTTCCAAGAGCAATTTGTATATTTTGTTCATAAAATTTACAGGAATCCAGTATCATATTTATTGATTAATGGCGCATTTTCTCCTAAAATTATACTTGGAAGGGGAACAAGGCAAGGATGCCCTTTGTCCCCCCTGCTCTTTAATATTGCATTAGAGCCACTGGCCATCTGCTTAAGGGATAATCTGAGTGGGATTTCGTTGGGATCAGAAAAACTGAAATTATTGTTATATGCAGATGATCTCTTACTATTTCTAGATAAAACGGCATATCATATCCAGCTAATATTACAAATCTTTGCTGACTTTAGTTCCTTTTCGGGATATAAAATTAATTTTGGGAAAAGTGAATTGATGTGGGTTGTAAAGTCAAGGATTAGCTGTCCAGTCCACCCATTTAAAACGGTAGACCAGTTTAAGTATCTTGGTATAATACTGCATAGGAATCCACAAAAATGGTATAAGCTGAACTTTTGTCCACTATTACAGAAAATTAAGAACAATTTAGAAGTTTGGGCCTCTTTTCCATTGTCTATATCAGCCCGTGTGAACTTAATTAAATCAATTGTGTTTCCACAGCTTCTGTATCCATTACAAAATCTACCCCTATTTTTTACTAATAGCGATCTGAGGAAATTAGAACAACTTCAGTCTAAATTTATTTGGGGGAATAAGAAAGCTCGTATATCACTGGGGAGATTGACGCAACAAAAATATTTTGCCGGCTTAGCACTTCCAAATATAAGATTATACAATATTTCCACCCTAGTTAAATTTGCGCTGGATTGGATCACGGACTCTAACAATTTTGCTACTATTGACCTTGAAAATCATTGTGTAGCGCCCTTTTCATTAAAAGCGCTCTTACATGGGGTAATTAAGGATCTTCCCTCTAAAGTGGCAGTATTACTTTCAATAAAAAATGTGATAATAGCATGGCAGAAATGTTGTAAGATTATGGAGGTGAATCCTCATTTTTCTAAATTTTTACCTATAAGAGGTAACCCAGAATTCATTCCAGGTATTCAGTATAAAGTTTATAAACAATGGGAAGAGACTGGACTGGTTTGGGTGGCACAGGTATTGGGTAATAATCAACAAATATGTTCATCAGAGCTTCTTTTTCAACAATTCAATTTGCCTAGAAATAATATGTTTGCGTACTTCCAGCTTTGTCATTTTGTAATAAATTGCTCCAGTATTAGGGATTATATGATAGTCTGGAAGGAGGTCGAGGGGTGTATAGATAAGTTTAAAAGTGGCAATACGTCAATATCTCTGATTTATGAGGCAATGCTTGATATACAGGGTATGTTATTTCTGGAAAAAATAATTAAAAGGTGGGAAGGTATGTTCCCGACAGTAGACGTGGATATGATTAAGCAGAGTTTTTCTTCAATTAACAAACGCGTAATTGCTGTGGGGTGGAAAGAGTCGCATTTTAAACTTGTAAATAATTATTATTTTTCCCCATTAAGGATGGCACAATGTTATTCTGCACAAGCCTTTGCATGCTCGCGATGTCTATATCCTAATGCCAATGTGGCTCACATGTTATGGCAGTGCCCTAAAATAAAACAATTATGGTTAAAAATTCAGTATTGGGCTAAACAGTTACTGGATTTAGACATCCAATTGACTTCGGAAATAGTTTTTTTTCTTAAAATTGAGACTCAGATAAAACCCATACTACTAACTCGGCTTATAATAATTATCCTTACAGTCAGATCTCTTATTTTTAAGAAATGGCGGCTGCCCAAGGCCCCATCATTTATTAGCTTTCTTAAAGCGATTCAGTCCCGATTATATTTGAATCATTCTACACACAATACACTTCAGAAAAACGGATCGGTGAGTTTATCCTCACCTGGCTTCCAGTTATTAAATCCTACTCATTAGAAATACAGAAAAGTATTCTATCGCCGTTTTTAAGTTCACAGTGTTTCGCTGACTTAGTGCTACATGGAGAATTTCCCCCGTTGTGGGTATCAAATTTCAGGGAGGTTGAGTAGGGTAGAGAAGGGGATTTTCGATAGGGAGGGGGGGGAGAGAGGTCGGTACGTTTTTTTTTTTTTTCTCTTCCAAGGAAGTATAGCGCATTCCAGATGGCAAAACTGGGTCCTGGTCAGGACTTAGTAGTGCCAGTTTTGTTTTTTGTTTTTTTTTTTTTTTCTCAAGTTCTCCCTTAGCGAAGAATAGATGAGACATATAAGTTTATGGTCCATGTTGTTGTTCTTAGCTTGGTTAATTGAAGATTAAGATGACCAATCCTTTAATATTGTTATTTCTATGTTTATTTTTATGGACCCTATTAATGGTAATGCTCAAGGTATATGTGCATTATTTTGTTGTTTTTGGTTAATTTTTCTTTGTAATTTTCATGTTTATTGTTATGATTTCTTTTATGTTATTAAGTGGAAAATGCAGTAATAAAAAGAATATAAAAAAGAATATAAAAAAAAACCAACAAAAAAAAACAGATTCAAATACTTTCCACAAGATTTTAACCCCTATACTGCCGGTACGTTCAAACCTAGAAGGGAAAGCACTTACCTGTGGATCCTGCTCTGTCAGGCAGTAGCTGTTTTCTGAGGCGTGGCAGCTTCACCATATCTACCAGAGATCTATAGAAAAGAAAGAACAGAGTAACCAACTCTGGCTTTCTATAATAGAGGTAGCAATAATGTTGGATGTTTAAGCAAAGACTACCTCGCCGTTTTCTAACTGCTAATAGCCACTATTACTCTTACTAAAGAGATTGACATGGACACAGCATTTCCCTGCAAGCAAGGATTGGGGCTAAGTACCTATTAAAAGGATTAAAATCTTCAGACACCATTTTTGCCATCCTCCCGTGATCAAGGCAAAGAGAATGACTGGGGGTTATGGGTAAGGGAAGTTATACTTAACAGCTCTGCTGGGGTGCTCTTTGCCTCCTCCTGCTGGCCAGGAGTGGATATCCAACTAGTAATTAGAATGTTTTGTGGACTCTCCATGCCATAGGAAATAAATTACATGCTTTAAGTCATGTCATTTTAAGGCAATAGACACTGCTCATAACCCTCAGAGCATTGCTGGTCCCGAGCGGAAAGCGTGCTAAGAAATGTGGGTACTTGAATTATTTTATATTTTTAAGTGCGTACCCAAAGACACAACCTGTTTGAAAGAGGGGGGTTTCAGGGCGTTAAAATTGAAACAACACACAATTCTAAGTTTCCAGAGCTTGTTGATGTCACCAGCGAACACATACTGGTTACCCTCAGCCACCTCGTACTCCCCTGTTGTCATTCACAACACTTAACATTTTTAAAACAAATTAAAGGGACACTGAACCCAAACATTTTCTTTCGTGATTCAGATAGATCATGAAAATTTAAGCAACTTTCTAATTTACTCCTATTATCACATTTTCTTCATTCTCTTGGTATCTTTATTTGAAATGCAAGAATGTAAGTTTAGATGCCGGCCCATTTTTGGTGAACAACATGGATTGTTCTTGTTAATTGGTGGATAAACTTTCCAATGTACTATTATCAAATTTGCATCATTCTCTTGGTATTGTTTGGTGACAAATCAGCAATGCTTTACTGGGAACTAGCTGAGCACATCAGGTGAACCAATGACAAGAAGCATATATGTGCAGCCACCAATCAGCAGCAAGCTCCCAGGAGTGCAATGCTGCTTCTGAGCCTACCTAAGTATGTTTTTCAACAAAGGTTACCAAAAGAACTAAGCAAATAAGATAGCAGTACATTGGAAAGTTATTTAGAATTGTATGTTCTATCTGAATTATGGAATTTAATCTGGACTTTACTATCCCTTTAAAGGGACACTGAATCCAAAAAATTTCTTTCATGATTCAGATAGAGCATGTAATTTTAAGCAACTTTCTAATTTACTCCTATTATCAATGTTTCTTCGTTCTCTTGCTATCTTTATATAAAAAAGAAGGCATCTAAGCTTTTTTCTTGGTTCAGCACTCTGGACAGCAGTTTTTGATTGGTGGATGAATTTATCCACCAATCAGGAAGGACAACCTAGGTTGTTCACCAAAAATGGGCCGGCATCTAAACTTACATTCTTGCATTTCAAATAAAGATACCAAGAGAATATGGAACATTTGATAATAGGAGTAAATTACAAAGTTGCTCTATCTGAATCACAAAAGAAAAAATTTGGGTTCAGTGTCCCTTTAAGAATGATTGAATTATTTCAGCCGCTATAAATACTTATCTACCACCATTTCTCTGAACAAATTAATATCAGACTAAATAAATAAAAGTATAGTGCAATGTTGCTTATATACCATAAATAGAGATTTAACATTTTAGTAAATGTCATGCACAGTATATATCCAGCATACTAGTGATAGTCACATATACAGTGTAACCTGCATATTGGTAATGTGTACAATCACTTAAGTGACTAATAATGACATAAGCTATATGTTAGATTCAGTAACGCTGCATCTGACAAGGTAAAACATTTAATCACCCGCATTAAAATATAAAAACTGGAATTCTATTAATATTTCTTTCTATGCACAATATTTCTTAGTAATTTCATTACACAAATAATGGAGATATATTTATAAAGCACTGTTGCCCCCCAGTGGTTTTTGCACAACACAAAAGTACAATGATGATAAAATATATTGGGATCTAATTAGTCCCCAGCTTCTCCATTATCAAATTCCTTATCCGAATTCAGGACCTAAAGTCATGTGACATTTCAGGCATGTTGTGTAAGAGGCCTGGTATGTAATGATTTACATCAAGCCCATGGAATGTGCTTACTTGACAAAAGGAAGTCATCAAACATTAAACTTCCTACTCAGAATTCTCTCTTCCTACAAATCTAAACAATACTTACTTTCTAACCGGAGTGGGATCCTCATCGGCTAGAGAAGTCAGCCCAGCTGAAATATGAATATAATCATCTGCAACATCTGAAAGAAAGCAGAGTTTCAATTTACATAAAATATATTGCTGTGACATTATAACGGAAAAAAAATATTAGAACAAAACTTAAAGGGACATTAAAGCCAAAATTTTTCTTTCATGATTCAGATAGAGAATACCATTTTAAACAATTTTCTAATTTACTTATATAATCTAATTTGCTTCATTCTCTTGATATTCTTTCCTGAAAAGCATATCTAGATATGCCCAGTAGCTTCTGATTGGTGGCTGCACATATTTGCCTCATGTGATTGGCTCACCAATGTGCATTGCTATTTCTTTAACAAAAGATATCTAAAAAATGAAGCAAATTAGATAATAGAAGTAAATTGGGATGTTGTTTAAAATTGTATTCTCTGTCTGACTCATGAAAGAAATTTTTTGGGTTTAATGTCCCTTTAAGACCGCAGGATCTCTTTTTTTTTTTTTTGCAGTTTGTCAAAAAACGATGTAAGTGTGGCTTTTTTTTCAGTAAGTCAAATACATTTTAGAAGTGTGACTATAGAGAAATGTGCTCATCAGGTTTTCAAAATAATTTTACTTAAATGGATATGAAACCTACATGTTATATTTCCTTAAAGCAGGGATATATGGTTAGGAGCCGGCCCATTTTTGGAGCACTTTATGGCAGCAGTTTTACCAGAATGATATCCATTTGCAGGAGCACTAGATGGCAGCACTATTTCCTGCCATGTAGTGCTCCAGATGCCTACCTTGGTCTTCAACAAAGAATACAATGGGAACAAAGCAAATTTGATAATAAAAAAAAAAATCCAACTTCACTTCTAAGATGTATGCTCTGTCTGAATCACAAAATAACATTTTTGGTGGTCAGACTCTAAATTCGAGGAGCCTTGATTCACCTATTTTTACGATTGTATTGTTAGTGAGTATTCCTGTCAATAACATTTAGAACTATGTTAATGGTTAATAAGTAAAATCTCAAACACGAAACAAGAACTGATTGATCAACGGTTAAAAAAAAACAAAAAACATAATTTATGTAAGAACTTACCTGATAAATTCATTTCTTTCATATTAGCAAGAGTCCATGAGGCCCACCCTTTTTTGTGGTGGTTATGATTTTTTTGTATAAAGCACAATTATTCCAATTCCTTATTTTTTATGCTTTCGCACTTTTTCTTATCACCCCACTTCTTGGCTATACGTTAAACTGATTTGTGGGTGTGGTGAGGGGTGTATTTATAGGCATTTTGAGGTTTGGGAAACTTTGCACCTCCTGGTAGGAATGTATATCCCATACGTCACTAGCTCATGGACTCTTGCTAATATGAAAGAAATGAATTTATCAGGTAAGTTCTTACATAAATTATGTTTTTTGTTTTTTTTTAACCGTTGATCAATCAGTTCTTGTTTCGTGTTTGAGATTTTACTTATTAACCATTAACATAGTTCTAAATGTTATTGACAGGAATACTCACTAACAATACAATCGTAAAAATAGGTGAATCAAGGCTCCTCGAATTTAGAGTCTGACCACCAAAAATGTTATTTTGTGATTCAGACAGAGCATACATCTTAGAAGTGAAGTTGGAGCTAGTGACGTATGGGATATACATTCCTACCAGGAGGTGCAAAGTTTCCCAAACCTCAAAATGCCTATAAATACACCCCTCACCACACCCACAAATCAGTTTAACGTATAGCCAAGAAGTGGGGTGATAAGAAAAAGTGCGAAAGCATAAAAAATAAGGAATTGGAATAATTGTGCTTTATACAAAAAAATCATAACCACCACAAAAAAGGGTGGGCCTCATGGACTCTTGCTAATATGAAAGAAATGAATTTATCAGGTAAGTTCTTACATAAATTATGTTTTCTTTCATGTAATTAGCAAGAGTCCATGAGCTAGTGACGTATGGGATAATGACTACCCAAGATGTGGATCTTCCATGCAAGAGTCACTAGAGAGGGAGGGATAAAATAAAGACAGCCAATTCCGCTGAAAAAAATCCACACCCAAAACAAAGTTTAAATCTTATAATGAAAAAAAACTGAAATTATAAGCAGAAGAATCAAACTGAAACAGCTGCCTGAAGTACTTTTCTACCAAAAACTGCTTCAGAAGAAGAAAACACATCAAAATGGTAGAATTTAGTAAAAGTATGCAACGAAGACCAAGTTGCTGCTTTGCATATCTGATCAACAGAAGCTTCATTCCTAAATGCCCAGGAAGTAGAAACTGACCTAGTAGAATGAGCTGTAATCCTTTGAGGCGGAGTTTTACCCGACTCGACATAAGCAAGATGAATCAAAGACTTTAACCAAGACGCCAAAGAAATGGCAGAGGCCTTCTGACCTTTCCTAGAACCAGAAAAGATAACAAATAGACTAGAAGTCTTTCGGAAATTTTTAGTAGCTTCAACATAATATTTCAAAGCTCTAACTACATCCAAAGAATGCAACAACCTTTCCTTAGAATTCTTAGGATTAGGACACAATGAAGGAACCACAATTTCTCTACTAATGTTGTTAGAATTCACAACCTTAGGCAAAAATTTAAAAGAAGTTTGCAACACTGCCTTATCCTGATGAAAAATCAGAAAAGGAGACTCACAAGAAAGAACAGATAATTCAGAAACTCTTCTAGCAGAAGAGATGGCCAAAAGAAACAAAACTTTCCAAGAAAGTAATTTAATGTCTAGCGAATGCATAGATTCAAACGGAGGAGCTTGAAGAGCCCCCAGAACCAAATTCAAACTCCAAGGAGGAGAAATTGACTTAATAACAGGTTTTATACGAACCAAAGCTTGTACAAAACAATGAATATCAGGAAGACTAGCAATCTTTCTGTGAAAAAGAACAGAAAGAGCAGAGATTTGTCCTTTCAAGGAACTTGCAGACAAACCTTTATCCAAACCATCCTGAAGAAACTGTAAAATTCTAGGAATGCTAAAAGAATGCCAAGAAAAATGATGAGAAAAACACCAAGAAATGTAAATCTTCCAGACTCGATAATATATCTTCCTAGATACAGATTTACGAGCCTGTAACATAGTATTAATCACAGAGTCAGAGAAACCTCTATGACTGAGAATCAAGCGTTTAATCTCCATACCTTCAAATTTAAGGATTTGAGATCCTGATGGAAAAAAGGACCTTGCGATAGGTCTGATCTTAACGGAAGAGTCCACAGTTGGCAAGTGGCCATCCGGACAAGATCCGCATACCAAAACCTGTGAGGCCATGCTGGAGCCAACAGCAGAACAAACGAGCACTCCTTTAGAATTTTGGAAATCACTCTTGGAAGAAGAACTAGAGGCAGAAAGATATAGGCAGGATGATACTTCCAAGGAAGTGACAATGCATCCACTGCCTCCGCCTGAGGATCCCTGGATCTGGACAGATACCTGGGAAGCTTCTTGTTTAGATGAGAAGCCATCAGATCTATTTCTGGAAGTCCCCACATTTGAACAATCTGAAGAAATACCTCTGGGTGAAGAGACCATTCGCCCGGATGTAACGTTTGGCGACTGAGATAATCCGCTTCCCAATTGTCTATACCTGGGATATGAACCGCAGAAATTAGACAGGAGCTGGATTCCGCCCATACCAGTATTCGAGATACTTCTTTCATAGCCAGAGGACTGTGAGTCCCTCCTTGATGATTGACATATGCCACGGTTGTGACATTGTCTGTCTGAAAACAAATGAACGACTCTCTCTTTAGAAGAGGCCATGACTGAAGAGCTCTGAAAATTGCAAAATGTTGATTGGTAATCTCACCTCCTGAGATTCCCAAACCCCTTGTGCTGTCAGAGACCCCCAAACAGCTCCCCAACCTGTCAGACTTGCATCTGTTGAAATCACAGTCCAGGTCGGAAGAACAAAAGAAGCCCCCTGAACTAAACGATGGTGGTCTGTCCACCACGTCAGAGAGTGTCGTACAATCGGTTTTAAAGATATTAACTGAGATATCTTTGTATAATCCCTGCACCACTGGTTCAGCATACAGAGCTGAAGAGGTCGCATGTGAAAACGAGCAAAGGGGATCGCGTCCGATGCAGCAGTCATAAGACCTAGAATTTCCATGCATAAGGCTACTGAAGGGAATGATTGAGACTGAAGGTTTCGACAAGCTGAAACCAATTTTAGACGTCTCTTGTCTGTCAGAGATAGAGTCATGGACACTGAATCTATCTGGAAACCTAAAAAGGTTACCCTTGTCTGAGGAATCAATGAACTTTTTGGCAAATTGATCCTCCAACCATGTTCTCGAAGAAACAATACAAGTCGATTCGTATGAGATTCTGCTAAATGTGAAGACTGAGCAAGTACCAAGATATCGTCCAAATAAGGAAATACCACAATGCCCTGTTCTCTGATTACAGACAGAAGGGCACCGAGAACCTTTGTAAAAATCCTTGGAGCTGTTGCTAGGCCAAACGGCAGAGCGACAAACTGGTAATGCTTGTCTAGGAAAGAGAATCTCAGAAACTGATAGTGATCTGGATGAATCGGAATATGCAGATATGCATCCTGTAAATCTATTGTGGACATATAATGCCCTTGCTGAACAAAAGGCAGAATAGTCCTTATAGTTACCATTTTGAATGTTGGTATCCTTACATAATGATTCAATATTTTCAAATCCAGAACTGGTCTGAAGGAATTCTCCTTCTTTGGTACAATGAAGAGATTTGAGTAAAACCCCAGCCCCTGTTCCAGAACTGGAACTGGCATAATTACTCCAGCCAACTCTAGATCTGAAACACGTTTCAGAAATGCTTGAGCCTTCACTGGATTTACTGGGATACGGGAAAGAAAAAATCTTCTTGCAGGAGGCCTTATCTTGAAGCCTATTCTGTACCCTTGTGAAAAAATGTTCTGAATCCAAAGATTGTGAATCGAATTGATCCAAATTTCTTTGAAAAATCGTAATCTGCCCCCTACCAGCTGGGCTGGAATGAGGGCCGCACCTTCATGTTGACTTGGGAGCTGGCTTTGGCTTTCTAAAAGGCTTGGATTTATTCCAGACTGGAGAAGGTTTCCAAACTGATACCGCTCCTGTAGGGGAAGGATCAGGCTTTTGTTCCTTATTATGACGAAAGGAACGAAAACTATTAGTAGACCTAAATTTACCTTTAGATTTTTTATCCTGTGGTAAAAAAGTTCCTTTCCCCCCAGTAACAGTTGAAATAATAGAATCCAACTGTGAACCAAATAATTTATTATCCTGGAAAGAAAGGGAAAGCAAAGTTGACTTAGAAGACATATCAGCATTCCAAGTTTTAAGCCATAAAGCTCTTCTAGCTAAAATAGCTAGAGACATATACCTGACATCAACCCTAATGATATCAAAGATGGCATCACAAATAAAATTATTAGCATGTTGAAGAAGATTAACAATGCTATGAGAATTATGATCTGTTACTTGTTGCACTAAAGCTTCCAACCAAAAAGTTGAAGCTGCAGCAACATCCGCTAAAGATATAGCAGGTCTAAGAAGATTACCTGATAGTAAGTAAGCTTTCCTTAGAAAGGATTCAATTTTCCTATCTAAAGGATCCTTAAAGGAAGTACTATCTGCCGTAGGAATAGTAGTACGTTTAGCAAGAGTAGAGATAGCCCCATCAACCTTAGGGATTTTGTCCCAAAACTCTAATCTATCAGATGGCACAGGATATAATTGCTTAAAACGTTTAGAAGGAGTAAATGAATTACCCAAATTATTCCATTCCCTGGAAATTACTTCAGAAATAGCATCAGGGACAGGAAAAACTTCTGGAATAACTACAGGAGATTTAAAAACCTTATTTAAACGTTTAGATTTAGTATCAAGAGGACCAGATTCCTCTATTTCTAATGCAATTAAGACTTCTTTAAGTAAAGAACGAATAAATTCCATTTTGAATAAATATGAAGATTTATCAGCATCAACCTCTGAAACAGAATCCTCTGAACCAGATGAATCATTATCAGAATCAGAATGATGATGTTCATTTAAAAATTCATCTGAAAAATGAGAAGTTTTAAAAGACCTTTTACGTTTACTAGAAGGAGGAATAACAGACATAGCCTTCTTAATGGATTTAGAAACAAAATCTCTTATGTTAACAGGAACACTCTGAGTATTAGATGTTGATGGAACAGCAACAGGTAATGTAGTATTACTAAAGGAAATATTATCTGCATTAACAAGTTTGTCATGACATTCAATACAAACAACAGCTGGAGGAACAGATACCACAAGTTTACAGCAAATACACTTAACTTTGGTAGATCCAGCATCAGGCAGAGATTTTCTAGAAGTATCTTCTGATTCAGGGTCAATCTGAGACATCTTGCAATATGTAATAGAAAAAACAACATATAAAGCAAAATTGATCAAATTCCTTAAATGACAGTTTCAGGAATGGGAAAAAATGCCAGTGAACAAGCTTCTAGCAACCAGAAGCAAATAAACAATGAGACTTAAATAATGTGGAGACAATAATGACGCCCATATTTTTTAGCGCCAAAAAAGACGCCCACATTATTTGGCGCCTAAATGCTTTTAGCGCCAAAAATGACGCCACATCCGGTAACGCCGACACTTTTGGCGCAAAGACGTCAAAAAATTACGCAACTTCCGGTGACAAGTATGACGCCGGAAATAACAAAGATTTTTTTGCGCCAAAAAAGTCTGCGCCAAGAATGACGCAATAAAATGAAGCATTTTCAGCCCCCGCGAGCCTAACAGCCCACAGGGAAAAAAGTCAAATTTTAAGGTAAGAAAAAAATTGATTATTCAAATGCATTATCCCAAATAATGAAACTGACTGTCTGAAATAAGGAATATTGAACATCCTGAATCAAGGCAAATAAATGTTTAAACACAAATATTTAGAATTTTATATAAAAGTGTCCAACCATAGCTTAGAGTGTCACAAAAATAAGACTTACTTACCCCAGGACACTCATCTACATGTAGTAGAAAGCCAAACCAATACTGAAACGAGAATCAGTAGAGGTAATGGTATATATAAGAGTATATCGTCGATCTGAAAAGGGAGGTAAGAGATGAATCTCTACGACCGATAACAGAGAACCTATGAAATAGATCCTGTAGAACAGAGCTTTCCAAACTTTTCATGTTGGTGACACACTTTGTAGACCTACATCATTTCGCGACACAGTAATGAAGTTGTACTAGCAAAAAGGAGGTTAAACTAACATGTTTTAAGGAATACGGACACATACATAAATTATATAATAAAAAAATGCATTTACAAGTAACAGTATATATGTGCAAGAATTCAAAAAAGTTTAATAACACCAATAGCTACTTACTATTTTAATGGGATGTATGAGGTTGATGGGATGAACACAATTTCTGAATATTTGGTGTAATATTAGATAAAGACACTCACATTTCATCATCAAGCATTTTTAAGCTTCCTATCCATATATCAAGAGCAGGAGCAGCAATGCACTACTGGGAGCTAGTTGCAAAAAAAACCCCCACTGACTTCTAACTTCAGCTCAGCGTTTAAAGCTGCCACCCTCAGAGTTCTGTGAGTCTGACTGACTACTGCCCGTGCTGCAAACACACTGCTGTCCCACTCACTGACTACACATGCAGTCACAAGCCAATTAAGGAGACTACACGTACAGTCAAATCCGCCAATGGTAATAGTTTCAGTTCCCACTGAGCTGCGCCAATAGGTAAAGATGATCTGTGACCCACTAGGTATCAATCACGTGTCAACCATGTGATATGCGTAGCAGGCAGGTGGAAAGTCAGAAAGCAAGAAACAATTTAAAAAAAAATTTAATTAAAAAAATTTGTGCTGAAGCAGGGACACACCTACACACTGCTGCCGACACACTAGTGTGTCCCGACACAGTTTGGAAAGCACTGCCGTAGAAGGAGATCATTGAATTCAAATAGGCAATACTCTCTTCACATCCCTCTGACATTCACTGCACGCTGAGAGGAAAACCGGGCTCCAACCTGCTGCGGAGCGCATATCAACGTAGAATCTAGCACAAACTTACTTCACCACCTCCACAGGAGGCAAAGTTTGTAAAACTGATTTGTGGGTGTGGTGAGGGGTGTATTTATAGGCATTTTGAGGTTTGGGAAACTTTGCCCCTCCTGGTAGGAATGTATATCCCATACGTCACTAGCTCATGGACTCTTGCTAATTACATGAAAGAAACAACAACGTCAGGAACTTTGAAAAATAATTAAGGCACCATTAACATTTTCCCCTTTAATTTTTCCCAATGATTCATTTTACCCAATAATTATTTAGCTAAATTACCTTTATGTTGACATTTGAAACAGCCGTTTTTTGCCTATGGTATCCCCACCTATACTAAAAATTTCAGTACTAAAGTATTGGCTATAGAAAAGCTGTGTAAACATAGCCAGCAGAAGAAATTACACTCCGGGTCAGGCGTAGAGTTTAGTAATGAAATGCAAATTTTCAATTGTTTTGGGTATTGGGCTTTGGTATACAGACCGAGAAAAGAAAGCATGTGTGTGTATAGAAAGTGATAATATAAGGAGACCTGATTTACAAAACAAACAAAAAAACTGCTATTTCATTGAAATTAAATCTAAAGGTACAATCTCCGGTTCATTTTTAAAATCTGCAGCTGGTATAACAAGTAACTGGAAAATCATTAATGGGAAAAAATGTTTCAAGTACACGGTCCCTTTAATGTAAATCTTTTGAAAGTGTAGAATATTTGAATGCCTGTTCTGCTATAGAAATGTAGCCTTGCTGAATAAAACATTCAGATGGCATGACTAGGATTTGTCACCAAAACCACAGGCCGGCATGCAAATTCATAAAGACTAGATTTCTTCTGTGAAGTATCCTGTCTTGTAGTTGTGTCTTCTCTTTATATCAAACATGATAAGAAGCTTGTTGGAAAGAAAAAACATGCTAGGGAGAGTGAAATTAACAAGGAGCAGGTGGGGGGGACAAATCAGATTATTCTTTTATCAACATACAGAATTCTTACATTCACCTCTATTTTATATGTACGCGATTTCTATAAAGGGTAATAAGTGTTTTGAGACCTTTAAGAGAAATATCAGCTATGCCCATGTTTAGCGCATTAGCAGAGTCAGGGACACAAATTTTATAATAAGAAAAATAATATAATTATGCACTATAAATACATATTACACAGCATCTTTTTAATGTGCATTGTAGTTTTATAATGATTTCCATAAAAAAACATAATTTATGCTTACCTGATAAATTCCTTTCTTCTGTTGTGTGATCAGTCCACGGGTCATCATTACTTCTGGGATATAACTCCTCCCCAACAGGAAATGCAAGAGGATTCACCCAGCAGAGCTGCATATAGCTCCTCCCCTCTACGTCAGTCCCAGTCATTCGACCAAGAATCAACGAGAAAGGAGTAACCAAGGGTGAAGTGGTGACTGGAGTATAATTTAAAAGATATTTACCTGCCTTAAAACAGGGCGGGCCGTGGACTGATCACACAACAGAAGAAAGGAATTTATCAGGTAAGCATAAATTATGTTTTCTTCTGTTATGTGTGATCAGTCCACGGGTCATCATTACTTGTGGGATACCAATACCAAAGCAAAAGTACACGGATGACGGGAGGGATAGGCAGGCTCATTATACAGAAGGAACCACTGCCTGAAGAACCTTTCTCCCAAAAATAGCCTCCGAAGAAGCAAAAGTGTCAAATTTGTAAAATTTGGAAAAAGTATGAAGCGAAGACCAAGTTGCAGCCTTGCAAATCTGTTCAACAGAGGCCTCATTCTTAAAGGCCCAAGTGGAAGCCACAGCTCTAGTGGAGTGAGCTGTAATTCTTTCAGGAGGCTGCTGTCCAGCAGTCTCATAGGCTAAACGTATTATGCTACGAAGCCAAAAAGAGAGAGAGGTAGCAGAAGCTTTTTGACCTCTCCTCTGTCCAGAGTAAACGACAAACAAGGAAGAAGTTTGGCGAAAATCTTTAGTTGCCTGCAAGTAGAACTTGAGGGCACGAACTACATCCAGATTGTGTAAAAGACGTTCCTTCTTTGAAGAAGGATTTGGACACAAGGATGGGACAACAATCTCTTGATTGATGTTCCTGTTAGTGACTACCTTAGGTAAGAACCCAGGTTTAGTACGCAGAACTACCTTGTCTGAGTGAAAAATCAGATAAGGGGAATCACAATGTAAGGCTGATAACTCAGAGACTCTTCGAGCCGAGGAAATAGCCATTAAAAACAGAACTTTCCAAGATAACATTTTTATATCAATGGAATGAAGGGGTTCAAACGGAACACCCTGTAAAACGTTAAGAACTAAGTTTAAACTCCATGGTGGAGCAACAGCTTTAAACACAGGCTTGATCCTAGCTAAAGCCTGACAAAAGGACTGGACGTCTGGATTTTCTGACAGACGTCTGTGTAACAAGATGGACAGAGCTGAAATCTGTCCCTTTAATGAACTAGCTGATAAACCCTTTTCTAAACCTTCTTGTAGAAAAGACAATATCCTAGCGATCCTAACCTTACTCCAGGAGTAACCTTTGGATTCGCACCAGTATAGGTATTTCCGCCATATTTTATGGTAAATCCTTCTGGTAACAGGCTTCCTAGCCTGAATCAGGGTATCAATAACCGACTCAGAAAAACCACGTTTTGATAAAATCAAGCGTTCAATTTCCAAGCAGTCAGCTTCAGAGAAGTTAGATTTTGATGTTTGAATGGACCCTGTATCAGAAGGTCCTGTCTTAGAGGTAGAGACCAAGGCGGACAGGATGACATGTCCACTAGATCTGCATACCAAGTCCTGCGTGGCCAAGCAGGTGCTATTAGAATTATTGATGCTCTCTCCTGTTTGATTTTGGCAATCAATCGAGGAAGCAGCGGGAAGGGTGGAAACACATAAGCCATCCTGAAGTTCCAAGGTGCTGTCAAAGCATCTATCAGAACTGCTCCCGGATCCCTGGATCTGGACCCGTAGCGAGGAAGTTTGGTGTTCTGGCGAGACGCCATGAGATCTATCTCTGGTTTGCCCCAACGTCGAAGTATTTGGGCAAAGACCTCCGGATGAAGTTCCCACTCCCCCGGATGAAGAGTCTGGCGACTCAAGAAATCCGCCTCCCAGTTCTCCACTCCCGGGATGTGGATTGCTGACAGGTGGCAAGAGTGAGACTCTGCCCAGCGAATTATCTTTGATACTTCCACCATTGCTAGGGAGCTTCTTGTCCCTCCCTGATGGTTGATGTAAGCTACAGTCGTGATGTTGTCCGACTGAAACCTGATGAACCCCCGAGTTGTTAATTGGGGCCAAGCTAGAAGGGCATTGAGAACTGCCCTCAATTCCAGAATGTTTATTGGAAGGAGACTCTCCTCCTGATTCCACAGTCCCTGAGCCTTCAGAGAATTCCAGACAGCGCCCCAACCTAGTAGGCTGGCGTCTGTTGTTACAATTGTCCAGTCTGGCCTGCTGAATGGCATCCCCCTGGACAGGTGTGGCCGATGAAGCCACCATAGAAGAGAATTTCTGGTCTCTTGATTCAGATTCAGAGTAGGGGACAAATCTGAGTAATCCCCATTCCACTGACTTAGCATGCATAATTGCAGAGGTCTGAGGTGTAGGCGTGCAAAAGGTACTATGTCCATTGCCGCTACCATTAAGCCGATCACCTCCATGCATTGAGCTACTGACGGGTGTTGAATGGAATGAAGGACACGGCATGCATTTTGAAGCTTTGTTAACCTGTCCTCTGTCAGGTAAATCTTCATTTCTACAGAATCTATAAGAGTCCCCAAGAATGGAACTCTTGTGAGAGGAAAAAGAGAACTCTTCTTTTCGTTCACTTTCCATCCATGCGACCTTAGAAAAGCCAGAACTAACTCTGTATGAGACTTGGCAGTTTGAAAGCTTGAAGCTTGTATTAGAATGTCGTCTAGGTATGGAGCTACCGAAATCCCTCGCGGTCTTAGTACCGCCAGAAGGGCACCCAGAACCTTTGTGAAGATTCTTGGAGCCGTAGCCAATCCGAATGGAAGAGCTACAAACTGGTAGTGCCTGTCTAAGAAGGCAAACCTTAGATACCGGTGATGATCTTTGTGGATCGGTATGTGAAGGTAAGCATCCTTTAAATCCACTGTGGTCATGTACTGACCCTCTTGGATCATGGGTAAGATTGTCCGAATAGTTTCCATTTTGAACGATGGAACTCTTAGGAATTTGTTTAGAGTCTTTAAATCTAAGATTGGCCTGAAAGTTCCCTCTTTTTTGGGAACCACAAACAGGTTTGAGTAGAACCCTTGTCCTTGTTCCGACCACGGAACCGGATGGATCACTCCCATTGTTAACAGATCTTGTACGCAGCGTAGAAACGCTTCTTTCTTTATCTGGTTTGTTGACAACCTTGACAGATGAAATCTCCCTCTTGGGGGAGATAATTTGAAGTCTAGAAGGTATCCCTGAGATATGATCTCTAGTGCCCAGGGATCCTGAACATCTCTTGCCCAGGCCTGGGCGAAGAGAGAGAGTCTGCCCCCTACTAGATCCGGTCCCGGATCGGGGGCTCTCGGTTCATGCTGTCTTTGGGGCAGCAGCAGGTTTCCTGGCCTGCTTGCTTTTGTTCCAGGACTGGTTAGGCTTCCAGCCTTGCCTGTAACGAGCAACAGCTCCTTCCTGTTTTGGTGCAGTGGAGGTTGATGCTGCTCCTGTTTTGAAATTCCGAAAGGGACGAAAATTAGACTGTCTAGCCTTAGCTTTGGCCTTGTCTTGAGGTAGGGCGTGGCCCTTACCTCCCGTAATGTCAGCGATAATTTCTTTCAAACCGGGCCCGAATAAGGACTGCCCCTTGAAAGGTATATTAAGTAATTTGGACTTAGAAGTAACATCAGCTGACCAGGATTTTAGCCACAGTGCCCTGCGTGCCTGTATGGCGAATCCTGAGTTCTTAGCCGTAAGTTTGGTTAAATGTACTACGGCCTCCGAAATGAAAGAATTAGCTAGTTTAAGGACTCTAAGCCTGTCCGTAATGTCGTCTAGCGTAGAGGAACTAAGGTTCTCTTCAAGCGACTCAATCCAAAATGCTGCCGCAGCCGTAATCGGCGCGATACATGCAAGGGGTTGTAATATAAAACCTTGTTGAACAAACATTTTCTTAAGGTAACCCTCTAATTTTTTATCCATTGGATCTGAGAAAGCACAGCTATCCTCCACAGGGATAGTGGTACGCTTAGCTAAAGTAGAAACTGCTCCCTCCACCTTGGGGACCGTTTGCCATAAGTCCCGAGTGGTGGCGTCTATTGGAAACATCTTTCTAAATATTGGAGGGGGTGAGAACGGCACACCGGGTCTATCCCACTCCTTAGTAACAATTTCAGTTAGTCTCTTAGGTATAGGAAAAACGTCAGTACTCGCCGGTACCGCAAGTATTTATCCAACCTACACAGTTTCTCTGGTATTGCAACGGTGTTACAATCGTTGAGAGCCGCTAAGACCTCCCCTAGTAGTACACGGAGGTTCTCCAATTTAAATTTAAAATTTGAAATATCTGAGTCCAATCTGTTTGGATCAGAACCGTCACCCACAGAATGAAGCTCTCCGTCCTCATGCTCTGCGAGCTGTGACGCAGTATCAGACATGGCCCTAGCATTGTCAGCGCACTCTGTTCTCACCCCAGAGTGATCACGCTTGCCTCTTAGTTCTGGTAATTTAGACAAAACTTCAGTCATAACAGTAGCCATATCTTGTAATGTTATCTGTAATGGCCGCCCAGATGTACTAGGCGCCAAAATATCACGCACCTCCCGGGCGGGAGATGCAGGTACTGTCGCGTGAGGCGAGTTAGTCGGCATAACTCTCCCCTCGCTGTTTGGTGAAATTTGTTCACATTGTACAGATTGACTTTTATTTAAAGTAGCATCAATACAGTTAGTACATAAATTTCTATTGGGCTCCACCTTGGCATTGGAACAAATGACACAGATATCTTCCTCTGAGTCAGACATGTTTAACACACTAGCAAAAAAACTTACAACTTGGTTATAATCTTTTTTAGCAAAAAAACGCACTGTGCCTCAAAGAGGTACTAACGATTAAATGACAGTTAAAAAAATGAACTGAAAAACAGTTATAGCATCAAACTTTAAAACAACACAACTTTTAGCAAAGGTTTGTTCCCATTAGTAAAAAACAACACTAATTAAATTTGTACATAAGAAAACAAAACAACGTTTTTTATTCACAGTCACTATAAGAATTCTCACAGCTCTGCTGAGAGAATTTACCTCCCTTCAAAGAAGTTTGAAGACCCCTGAGATCTGTCAGAGATGAACCGGATCATGCAGGAAATATAAAAGTAGCTGACTGGAATTTTTTGATGCGTAGCAAAGAGCGCCAAAAACGGCCCCTCCCTCTCCCACACAGCAGTGAAGAGAAACGAAACTGTCACAATTAAAGCAAAAAACTGCCAAGTGGAAAATAATGCCCAAATATTTATTCACACAGTACCTCAGCAATGTAAACGATTCTACATTCCAGCAAAAACGTTTAACATGAGAATAGTTATTAAAAGGATTAGTGACCTTTAACACAGTAGTTCCGGTGAAATACCATCCCCAGAATACTGAAGTGTATACATACATGTCATTTTAACGGTATGGCAGGCTTTTCTCATCAATTCCATTCAGAAAATAAAAACTGCCACATACCTCAATGCAGATTCATCTGCCCGCTGTCCCCTGATCTGAAGCCTTTACCTCCCTCAGATGGTCGAGAACAGCAATATGATCTTAACGACTCCGGTTAAAATCATAGTAAAAAATCTCTGTCAGATTCTTCCTCAAACTCTGCCAGAGAAGTAATAACACGCTCCGGTGCTATTTTAAAATAACAAACTTTTGATTGAAGTCATAAAAACTAAGTATAATCACCATAGTCCTCTCACACATCCTATCTAGTCGTTGGGTGCAAGAGAATGACTGGGACTGACGTAGAGGGGAGGAGCTATATGCAGCTCTGCTGGGTGAATCCTCTTGCATTTCCTGTTGGGGAGGAGTTATATCCCAGAAGTAATGATGACCCGTGGACTGATCACACATAACAGAAGAAAAGATTTTTAGGAACAATAATTTTTAATACTTTTATGTGATTAAAGCATTAGAGCATGCAATTTTAAGCAACATTCTAATTTAATCCTATTATCAATTTTTCTTTGTTCTCTTGGTATCTTTATTTTAAAAAGGCATGAATGTAAACTTAGGAGTCGGACCATTTTTGTTGAAGACCCTGGTTAGCACTTTCTGATTGGTGGCTACCCAGGTGCTAAATCAAAATTGGGATAGATGTGAGCTGTCTCCCCTAGAAAGTAGCAAGGCTGTCAGTGACAGAGAATCTATATCCTTTGGCGGCGCTGGCCTCAGTAGATAGGGATCCACTACACACTCTTCGATGTACCTCGAGAAAAAGCACAAACTATGGGGCAATACATTTTGCACTAAACCTGCGTCAAAAGGAATGTACTTACTGGAATTTGTTTATTAAAGACTCTTCCCATATAAATCTTCAATGTCTCTATCAATAAGAGTATTCCACAAAACTGACGTAATGATTCAGTTCCCTTTAGTTTACCACGTTTTTTAACCTAAATAAGATTTGGGCATTGAATATATCAGCACAATAATGATGTCACTTTAACCTTGTCCTCTATTGGCTAAAAGGGACTATTACATCTAACGGACATGTTTTGGAACTGAAAGTTAATACGGCTCAAAAGGGAACTGAATCATTATGTCCGTTTTGTGGAATACTCCTATTGATAGAGACATGGATGGATGTTCTAACAGAAATCCTTTGGTTGCACAATATCACGTGATAATGTGTAATATCACTCTACCTAAAAGGTAAATTTAACACAATGGTGATCATTGGATAATTTAAATAATGTTTCAGTTTGTTTATTAAAGTGAATGTAAAGTTGAATGAATGAATTCCCTGTTTTTTAAAACTACTATTAAAAACAGGGGCACTTTCATTCATTAAACTTTACATTAAAGCGTTTTTTTTGTTTTGTTTTTAAATACTTACCTTTTTCTTTAGGAAACCCAGACCAGCGATACTCCGCCCGCAGCTCCTCTGTACTTACCTCAGCAATGACGACACCGGATTCGTCCAATCATGGCGTGCACCCTAGAGCGTCCATGTCGTGAGGCCACGCAACGATTGGACGAATCCGGTCTCGTCATTGCTGAGATAAGTACAGAGGAGCTGCGGGCTGAGGATCGCCGGTCTGGGTTTCCTAAAGAAAAAGGTAAGTATTTAAAAAAAAAAATGCAATGTAAAGTTTAATGAATGAAAGTGCCCCTGTTTTTAATAGTATTTTTAAAAACTGAGCACTCATTCATTAAAATTTACATTCACTTTAAATATAAATTTTTTTAGATTGTACATAATTTGCTAAGGATGATTTAATATTTCAACTTAATAAAACAAAAAAGGGTTTTAAAAACCATCAAGGTTTAAAACAAATAAAGTTGCATTTTTATGCATTTACCCCTAACAAATTAAATGGAAAAGCTTCTATGTAAACCACACACCTGTAAATGATACATGAGAGTGGTAGAAGAGGCCTGAAGGATATGTAAGTTGTGTAAAGGTTTCAAAATATTATGGCTCTTTTTATTGAGATTTATTTGCCCTTGAAAAAGGCAATTGATCTGCCGAAACGCGTAGAGCTGTTTTTAAGCAATTTTATTAAACCCATTAAAAATGTACAGTATATACGAAGAGTCTTCATTGAACAATTGAGAACGTTTTACTGCATTCCAGTGAGTACATTCCTTTTGACACAGGTTTAGTGTGACATGTATTGCACAATCATTTGTAGTTTTTCTCGAGGTACATCAAATAGTGTGTAGTGGATCCCTACCTGCTGAGGTCGGCGCCACATTTAGGGGACTGGAGAGACCAAGGCTGGCAGCAACCCGAAAGGGAGGTATGTCTATTATTTTGACTACTATTTGCTGTATCTGCCCTTTTATATGTATTTGGATAGAGAATCTAACAGAAGAGAGTTAGCAGAGGAAAACCTGGCACAGATATAAAATTCTCAGCTTGAAGCAAATACAAATTAAACTGAAATATATTCACTATAGTTCAACTTACATTTGCTTCTAATTTAGTATCAATTACTTTTCAGTCAGTTAAATAAGCAAACTTAAACTAAATGCAATTGGTGAGATAAATCAGTGAGAGCTGCAGGTGTAAAATGCCTGGGGACTATAATAAGAGTTATGAAAGCTTCAGACACACCCAGTGATCTCCCCTGCCCCACATACTTTCTGAAACTGACAGGCTTATTTCACATAATCCTAATTTGTTACACAGAAGCACTCAAAATGCAATCAAAATTTGTAAAATCACAATCTTAAAAGAAACAGGAAACCCCAAAATGTTCTTTTATGGTGTGGATAGAACATACAATTTTAAACAGTGTTCCAATTTACTTCTATTATCAAATTGCTTCTTTCTCTTGTTATTCTTTGCTGAAGGAACAGCACTGCACTACTGTTAGCTAGCTGAACACATTTAGTTAGCCTATCCCAAGAGACAAATGTTTGCAAGCAGCAATCACCAGCTAGCTCCCACTAGTGTAGCATATGTGCATCTTCTTTTTCAACAAGGGATACCAAGAGAAAGAAGCACATTTAATTAAAACTCTAATTAAACTTAATGCTAACTTCTTAGACCTTGAAGGCCCCTCTAATTTGATTGCATTTTGACAGTTTTTCATCACTAGAGGGTTAGTTTATGTGTTTCATATAGATAACATTGAGCTCACACATGAAGTTACCTAGGAGTGAGCACTGATTGGCTAAAATGCAAGTCTGTCAAAGGAACTGAAATAAGGGGGCAGTTTGCAGAGGCTTAGATACAAGGTAATTACAGAGGTAAAAGTGTATTATAATAACTGTGTTGGTTATGCAAAACTGGGGGATGGCTAATAAAGGGATTATGTATCTTTTGAAACAATAAAAATTCTGGTGTTGACAGTCCCTTTAAAGACATAGCTGAAGTTTTAAGTAAATTGAAAGCACATTTTGAAAGCAAAATGTGCATTGTTTTGTAGTCAATGGACACAACCCTTAAAAAAAAGATTTGAATGCTGTTTATCTTACTTTCTTTGTGGACAATAAAGGAAAGATATAAACAAGCCCCTGTTCATATCAGCCAATCAATTTCCAGCATGTAGTAGGGTCAAAGATCTGAATTATATAGATGAACCCCCGCATTCTCTAGGGGTAGTGAAAAAAAACCTACAATTTCCAGATTTGAATGGCAGGCAGAGCAGGCAAAATATTGGAGATAATGAAGGTGCTTTGCAAAGATTTTTCATTATGTATAATTAAAATTTTTATGGAGAATTAAACTGAGTTTTATGTCCCTTTCAGGACAGAGGCAATTGTCCAAATTCAGAACCTAAACAACAGTGCAGACAGGATGTCACATGCTCGTCACTGATCACGTGACTCCAATGGTGCTGACTGGCTTCTAGGGACTGCCTAAGTTGCTAGACAAGTCTCCCAGTCGGTTCCACAGGAATTTTTAACAAAAAGGGAAGCAGGAAGGCCACGCACGTTAGGATGTTCTATGCCGTCCTTATAGCCCTACATTTTCAGGATGTCATGGAATGTCCTAATGTCCTGAAGGGGTAAAACAAGCAAAACTAAACAGACAAACTGTATTCACAACTGGACATTTCCCCACAAGGTACAGCTGCTCGTTTTATTACAAGACATTTCTGTTGTGTCGCTATAGAAAAACATATCAGCCCAGTTCTAAAAAAATTTAAAAAAAACATAACATCCTTTTTTACTGCAATTGTATTTGAATTGTCAAACTCCACCCACAATTTGCCTTATTTGGAGGAGCCAATCTGGGCTTTACTCTACAGATAGCAAGGCTAGACACGGTCATAATCAGGGACAGCTATGTAGCAAAGTTAGCTTTGATAAGTCAGCAGGGTGCATTTCAAGTTCTGAGAATTAGAAATTGTTACATTTTCAGAGCTAAATTACATCAAAAGGCGACAAAATAAGAAAATATATTGCAATGTTGTTTCATTATGCATAACTAAACATTTTATTTAAAAATCTCAAGGTGTTTACTGTGTTTAATCTCTTCTCGTCTGACATAACTGCTGAGAAACCTAAGCCAATCTCTGAACGTACACTGCATACTGTACATACTTTTATGAGCTCTTGTCATTTTGTCAGCCTTTGCACTGGAGTCCTTGATCCTGATGTGGTAGTTCACTAAGAAAATTTTTTCTTGCTCGAAGAACTCATCAACTTCCTATGTGAAAGAGACTTCAATTAACATTTAGGTTTCAAAGCATTAAAGCAGACATCCTCAAACTTGGCCCTCCAGAGGGTTTGGAACTACATTTCCCATGATGCTCAGCCAACATATCAGCTGACTGAGCATCATGGGAAATGTAGTTCCAAAACCTCTGGAGGGCCAAGTTTGAGAATGTCTGCATTAAAGGGACATAAGAGTGCAAAAAGAAAATGCTCTTAAGTCATAATATTTTATTATTGCACTATCGTTTGCATTTAACCATGTGTTTAACACTTGCAAAGAGCTTAAAGTGAAAGTCAACCATAGCGTTTTTGAAACGCTAGGGTTGACTGTTGAAACAAATAAAGGGCACTTTCATTCATGAAGTATAAGATATAAGATACTTCATGCAGAAAGTGCCTTTATTCGTTTCAACCGTTCGCCGTTCTTAGCTGCTACGACAAGCTATGGCAGCCCACGTCAAAAAAATGTTTTTGCTAAGAGGTGATGTTTTCACCTCTTAGCCAATAGCCGTGAGGTAAATCCGGTTTGACGCCCAAGGGAGCCGGATTTACCACACGGCTATTTGCTAAGAGGTGAAAACGTCACCTCTTAGCAAAATATTTTTTTTGCCGTGGGCTGCTGTAGCAGCTAAGAACAGCGAACGGTTGAAACGAATAAAGGCACTTTCTGCATGAAGTATCTTATACTTCACAAATGAAAGTGCCCTTTATTAGTTTCAACAGTCAACCCTAGCGTGTCAAAAACACCATGGTTGACTTTCCTTTTAAGCACACAGTCAAAGCTCAAGAGCAGTAATGCACTACTGGTAAGCCAATAGGGTTGCTACCTCACCCATGTTTTCCTTGACATGTATGAGTTACACATGCTGCAGGGTGTATAGAGGGGACCATGAATTGCGCCCCTGGACAGCACTATACATGTTCCTCACTGCACACCCTGCAGCATGTGTAACTCATACGAGTCCTGGAGAACATACTTATGGTGGCAACCCTATAAGCCAATGACAAGAGTCATATGTAAGTGACCAATCACCAGCTAGCTCCCATTTATGCACTGCTGCTCCTGAGCCTACTTTGGCATGCTTTTTAACAAAGGATACAAAGGAACAAAGTACGTTTGATAACAGAAGTAAACTGGAATGTATCCAAAAAATGCATATTCTTTCCGAATCACGAAAGTTTACTTTGACATTTACCTATTTCATGTAGTGCAGTCTAAAAAAAATATGAATGTGTTTGTTTGTGTAAGAGTGATGCGTATATAAATAAGTAAAATAAACTTCCACTTGGGAGCCGCAAACATTACAGGTCAGCAAATAATACATAACGATCACTTGCATTTAACCTCCAATGACCGGCAGTTTTCTCATCAGGAAATTTAAATGCTTACAGCTATCAAGTGAGACAAACTTTGCAGGAGTTAAAAACATAGAGGTCAATCACAAGCCTTTAGAAAAGCGTTGCAGATGATTTATCTACTAAAATCCCCATAGATGTGCGATTTGTGTAGAAAAATCATTAGATAAGATTTTCTAAAAAGGGTGTTGTGGTAAACCCTATAGTTAGCAGGGATCAGCAATGCAAACAAAATTACCTAAATCATTTTTTAATTAAAATGTCCCTTCGAAAGAAGGGTAGGGACAACAGCCAATTAGAAGTGGCTAAGCTGTTTATGCAAATACCAGAGTGTTCTCCCCTGGACTATTTAGTAGGCACACCACCCAGCTAATTTTACTAACCACATGGCTAAATTTTAAGTGATGGTAAACTTAGCATTCTTACTTTATCCCAAATTAATGTTTGTGGCAAGAAAATATAAACCTTGCTATTTCAACATACATAAGTAATATGTTTAATATTTTACTTTAAGTCTGTTTTTTCAATCAATAACCTACCAGCCCCCCCTCCATCTATTTTTTTAGTCTGTGGTATCCAATCAGTTTGCGTTTTCCAATGTGCTGGATTTTCGTCTTAAATACACACATGCGCTAGGCAAGCTTAGACAATCAGAGCCCTCTTCTGATTTCACGATTATTGCGTGGGGATTAGAATGTTGCGCATGCACAGTAAAAGCTTAGGGAATCTTTGATGGATTCAGCAAGTAGGGTCTGATAGCTCGTTCACTGCCTATGTTCTTAACTTACACCAAGTAAACAGACTTGTGATTCCCTGTTTACTTGGTTGATGTAGCCGCAAGATGCACGGTATATCCTGTACTCTGAAGCGTGCATCAGGTAAAAAAGATTTAATACGGTATGTCACTCACACCACTTTTTTCTGCCCACTAAGATTTTCTAGTTTCCCTTCACTAGTGTAGAGTGGGCGGGACCGATCAACACGTCACTGAACTGAAGAAAAGAAAATATATGAAGGTGGAGAAAAGTGGCGTGAGACATTTTGGTTATTATATTCAAGTGGGATATTTTGAAATTAAATTTACATTGCAGATTACATTTAGAAAACACGCTTAATTAAGATACAGTGCTAGGTATGGTTATACTTTACCATCACTTTAAGCTAAAATGAGCTATTAGGTTTTTTTATGTTTGCACAAATTAGCATTGACTGAATCAATGTATGTGAAATTATGCAATGAATTTGTGCTTTGTTAAATAACATTTATAAATAACAGAAAATATTATAATATTGCTGCTGCCTCAAGCCACTTTATAATGCTACCGCCTACCAGGCAACTTCATAATGCCACAACAAAAAAAGTTAACAAAAAAAGTTCCCAAAGTGTTACCACTAGGGTTCCGTAGGGGGCGCACAGTCCAAGCAAAAGTATCCTGCCGGATCTGAGATGTAATTAGATCACAGTGTCGACACAAATGTCTCTGTTCTTAACAGCTGCTATATAACTGTTTTACATCTATATTGTATTCACATTGAGGAAACATATTGCACTAGGAGGCGCCTTCTTTGTTTATTTATATTACTTCATAATGCCACCTAGCTGACAAAATGTTCTGTGGAGAACACTATCATGACCAGGGCAGGCAACATAGCAATTATGCTTGCAAATAGCTTTAAAGGGACATTGTACTATAAAATGTGCTATCCCTTAATGTGTTCTTAATGGCTTGTTATACATACTGTAGTTCATTAAACGAGTAGCTAATTGTATCTTCATGATTGTTATTTTATTTGAAATAACGTTTTTTGCTCATTAAAACCCATCATCTGTTGTTCTCAATGACATGCCTATAAAATAGACTGCAGGTAAGGAAGACCAGCTAATGAGATTATATACAGTATATATATATACACACACACATATATATATATATATATATATATATATATATATATATATATATATATATATATATATATATATATACACACACACACATACATACACACTATTCTTACTGAATAAATTAATTTCTTTCTTGATTGTGAGAGTCTCCAAGACCTTACTTTTGGGAATTACATCACCTGGTCACCAGGAGGAGGCAAAGACACCCTGCACGAGAGCTTCAAGTATCCTTCCTACTTCCCCCTCCCTCTCAGTAGTATGTATAGCCGAGGATAGGATGGAAAAAAGTAAGAAAGACCCAAGCTGTGGTGTCCACAATTTTTTTGGGGTGAGACAAGGTCTCAGCAAGTAGAAACAGCAGGTAGAATAAGCAGTAATTCTACTGGTTGCTGACCCACCTCCAAGTAAGCCTTATGAATAAAGCTCCTCAACCAAAAGGCCAATACAACTGCAGTAGCCTTCTGGCCATTATACTTTCCAGAATACAAAAGAAACAAATTTGAAGACTGATAAAAGACTAAAGAAGCATGTAAGTAAAACTTCAATGCCCTGAGCACATCTAGATTATGTAAGAGCCTCTACTTAGGGAAACCTGGATTAGGACATAAGGAAGGAACAATAATTTCATGATTAATGTTTCACCCGAGACCCCCATTGGCAAAAAAAAAAAACAGACAGTACGCTAAACCGCCTTATCCTGATGAAACCCCAAATAAGGTGGGTCACAAGAAAGAGCTGATAATTCTGAAATAATTCTAGCTGAAGAGATAGCTAACAGAAACAGAACCTTCCAGTATAAAGTCATGGTGTCCAATGAATGCATAGGTTCAAATGGAGGATGATGTAACAATATCAGGCAGACGAGCTAGCTTCATATGTAACAGAACGAGAAGAAATCTGGCCTTTAATATAACTGTCTGGCAAACTCTTGTCTAGGCCTTTCTGAAGAAACTATAACATCCAGGGAATTGTCACAGAACCCCAGGAATAAACTCAATCGGAAAACCAAGAAAAATACACTTTTCACACTTTGTAATAAATACGCACACTACACAGGCTTACGAGTCTGAATCAGGGTATTAACAACAGATTCAAGGCCACTGCTCTGGGAAGAAAAAGAATTGGAGGAAACAGGTAGACTAGATAATAATGCAAAGGAGCTGCTAATGCGTCTATCAGTTCCGCCTGAGGATCTATTTATCTATACCATGGAAACTTGTGATTCAGATGGGATGCCATTAGATCCATCTCCGGACGCCTCGAACAATCAACCGATCAAAAATCTTCTGGTTGAGAGTCCATTCAACTGAGTAAATCGTATGATGACTCAAATAGTCCGCTTCCCAGTTGTCTACTCCTGGGATGTGAATTGCTGAAATGGTGCATTGATATACCTATGCCCAGTTCAGAATGCAAGAATAGAGGATACCTCCTTTATGGGTTTTTGTATGCCACTGTCATTATATAACCTGACTAGGTGAATGGACAGGGTGAATGGGACTGAGCGAAGCAAGGGCCACGTCGGTTGAGCTTTGAAAATAGAGTTCTAAGACATTGATAGGAAATGTCGTTTGTGGCGACCAAATGCCCTGTGCCATCAGACGACCCACAAACCGCTTCCCATCCAGACAGGCTTGCACCCGTAGTAATAATCTCCCATGTTGGACGTTGGAACCCCATACCCAAAGACACCGGGCAGGGAGTCGTCCACTAAGAAACAGATTGTCTGGTGGAAGTATCCAAGTGAATCAACTGAGCCACAGCTACTCCATGATCTCTAATTACTGACAGAAGAGCTCCCAGAACTTCTGTAGTCAGAAAGGTAGAGCCGTGAATTAATAGAGTTTGTCTACAAAGGCAAACTGTAGAAACTGATGATTCCAATGGATCCTTCAGATCTACTGTAGACATGAATTGACCCTGAAGTACCAGAGGCAGAACCGACATGATTGCTTCCATTTTGGAAATGTCTCTTCCTCTTTGGAACAACAAACAGGTTGGAATAAAAAGGAAATTTACGCTTACCTGATAAATTTATTTCTTCTACGATATGACGAGTCCACGGATTTCATCCTTACTTGTGGGATTTAACCTCCTGCTAGCAGGAAGTGGCAAAGAGCACCACAGCAGAGCTGTATATATAGCTCCTCCCTTCCCTCAACCTCCAGTCATTCGACCGAAGTTAGGAAGAGAAAGGAAAAGCCAAAGGTGCAGAGGTGACTGAAGTTTACAAAAAATATAATCTAAACCTGTCTTAAAAATGACAGGGTGAGCCGTGGACTCGTCATATCGTAGAAGAAATAAATTTATCAGGTAAGCATAAATTTCCTTTTCTTCTACAAGATATGACGAGTCCACGGATTTCATCCTTACTTGTGGGATACAATACCAAAGCTACAGGACACGGATGTAAAGGGAGGGACAAGACAGGGACCTAAACGGAAGGCACCACCTGCTTGAAGAACCTTTCTCCCAAAAACAGCCTCAGAAGAAGCAAAAGTATCAAATTTGGAAAATTTGGAAAAAGTGTGAAGAGACGACCAAGTTGCAGCCTTGCAAATCTGTTCAACAGAAGCATCGTTTTTAAATGCCCATGAGGAAGCCACAGCCCTAGTAGAATGAGCCGTAATTCTTTCAGGAGGCTGCTGTCCAGCAGTCTCATACGCCAGACGGATGATACTCTTCAGCCAAAAAGAAAGAGGTAGCCGTAGCTTTCTGACCTCTACGCTTTCCAGAAAAAACAATGAATAATGAAGATGATTGACGGAAATCCTTAGTCGCCTGCAAGTAAAACTTCAGGGCACGGACCACGTCCAAGTTATGCAACATACGCTCCTTCTTAGAAGAAGGGTTAGGACATAATGATGGAACAACAATTTCCTGATTAATATTCTTATTAGAAACAACCTTAGGAAGGAAACCAGGTTTGGTACGTAAAACCACCTTATCAGAATGGAAGATAAGATAAGGCGAATCACATTGTAATGCTGAAAGCTCCGAAACTCTATGAGCAGAAGAAATAGCAACCAAAAAATAAAACTTTCCAAGATAACAACTTAATATCTATGGAATGCATGGGTTCAAACGGAACCCCTTGAAGAACATTAAGAACTAAATTCAAACTCCAGGGTGGAGCAATTGATCTAAACAAAGGCTTAATTCTGGTTAGAGCCTGACAAAAAGACTGAACGTCTGGAACATCTGCCAAACGTTTGTGAAGTAAAATTGACAAAGCAGAGATTTGTCCCTTTAAAGGGACAGTCAACCTTGACAACAATGTGTTCCCTATCATTAGTTTGAGCCTTAATAAGGTCTTCTACCTGTGTGCCAGTACGCTGCTCACAACGATCTGATTAATATTTTCATAAGATTGCTGATGTTTTCCGTTTGAAAATGGCCCCTCAACTCCTCCTCCTATGACATCACTCATGTCTCCTTTGCAAAACACTAAGCGGTGTCTCCCTGGTATCGCAAATAATCGTACCCGGCGCATGCGCATTGTGCAGCCAGTGACGTCACTGCACAAGTTCACCCGGAACATTTGTATTGTACAAGCCATTTTCAAATGGAAAACATCGGCAATCTTATGAACATATCAATCAGACCGTTGTGAGCAGCGTACTGGCAAACAGGTAGGAGACCTTATTAAGGATCAAACTAATGATAGGGAACACATTGTTGTCAAGGTTGACTGTCCCTTTAAGGAACTCGCTGATAACCCTTTCTCCAATCCTTCTTGGAGAAAGGACAGAATCCTGGGAATCCTAACTCTACTCCATGAATAGCCTTTGGATTCACACCAAAAAAGATATTTACGCCATATCTTATGATAGATCTTTCTAGTGACAGGCTTACGTGCCTGAATCAAAGTATCAATGACCGAATCAGAGAACCCCCGCTTAGATAAAATCAAGCGTTCAATCTCCAAGCAGTCAGTTGCAGAGAAACTAGATTTGGGTGTTGGAAGGGTCCCTGTATGAGAAGGTCCTGCCTCAATGGAAGCTTCCACTGTGGCAGAGAGGACATGTCCACTAGATCGGCATACCAAGTCCTGCGAGGCCACTCAGGCGCGATTAGAATTACTGAAGCCCTCTCCTGTCTGATCCGAGCAATCACCCGAGGCAGGAGAGCAAACGGTGGAAACACATAAGCTAGGCTGAACGACAAAGGCACTGACAAGGCATCTATCAGATCGGCCTGAGGATCCCTTGACCTGGATCCGTATCTTGGAAGCTTGGCATTCTGACGAGATGCCATGAGATCCAACTCCGGTCTGCCCCATCTGAGGATCAGAGTGGCAAAGACCTCCGGATGGAGTTCCCACTCCCCCGGATGAAACGTCTGTCTGCTTAAAAAGTCTGCTTCCCAGTTGTCCACTCCTGGGATGTAGATTGCTGACAGGTAAAAAGAGTGGGCCTCCGCCCACCGAATTATCTTGGATACTTCTGTCATCGCTAAGGAACTCCTTGTTCCTCCCTGATGATTGATGTAAGCCACAGTCGTGATGTTGTCCGACTGAAAGCGAATGAATTTGGCCGAAGCCAACTGAGGCCACGCCTGAAGCGCATTGAATATTGCTCTCAATTCCAGAATATTGATTGGAAGAAGTGACTCCGACTGAGTCCACACACCCTGAGCCTTCAGGGAATTCCATACTGCACCCTAACCTAGAAGGCTGGCGTCCGTCGTCACTATCACCCATGAGGGTCCGCAAAAGCATGTCCCTTGGGACAGATGATCCTGAGACAACCACCAAAGAAGAGAGTCTCTTGTCTCCTGATCCAGATATATCTGAGGAGACAAATTTGCATAATCTCCATTCCACTGTCTGAGCATGCTCAGCTGTAGTGGCCTTAGATGAAAACGAGTAAATGGAATGATGTCCATTGCCGCCACCATCAATCCAATTACCTCCATGCACTGCGCCACTGATGGCCGAGGATTGGACTGAAGGGCTCGGCATGTATTCAGAATTTTTAATTTTCTGACCTCCGTCAAGAAAATTTTCATGGATATGGAATCTATTAGAGTTCCCAGGAAGGGAACCTTGGTCTGTGGAATTAATGAACTCTTTTCTAGATTCACCTTCCACCCGTGAGTCCTCAGAAAGGACAGAACCATGTCTGTATGAGACTTTGTCAGATGGTAAGACGACGCCTGGATCAGAATATCGTCCAGATAAGGCGCCACTGCAATACCCCGCGGCCTGAGAACCGCCAGAAGGGACCCTAGAACCTTCGTGAAGATCCTGGGTGTTGTGGCCAACCCAAAGGGAAGAGCCACGAACTGAAAATGTTTGTCCAAGAAGGCAAACCTTAAGAACTGATGATGATCCTTGTGGATAGGAATATGAAGGTATGCATTCTTCAAGTCCACGGTAGTCATATATTGACCCTCCTGGATCAATGGCAGAATTGTTCTAATAGTCTCCATTTTGAAGGAAGGGACTCTGAGAAACTTGTTTAGACTCTTTAGATCTAAAATGGGTCGAAACGTGCCCTCTTTTTTGGGGACCACTAAAAGATTTGAGTAAAACCCCTGTCCCTGCTCCAGTCTTGGAACGGGACAAATTACCCCCATAGTAGAGAGGTCTTTTACACAACCTAAGAACGCCTCTCTTTTTGTCTGGTCTGCAGACAATCGTAAAAGAAGAAACCTCCCCCTTGGGAGAGAACTTTTGAATTCCAGCTGATACCCTTGGGACACGATTTCCAGTGTCCAAGGATCCTCAACATATCTTACCCAAGCCTGCCCCCTACTAGATCCGATCCCAGATCGGGGGCCGCCCCTTCATGCTGTCTTGGTAGCAGCAGCGGGCTTCTTGGGTTGTTTACCCTTGTTCTAAGCCTGGTTGGGTCTCCAGACGGACTTGGCCTGAGCAAAATTCCCTTCCTGCTTGGCGGAAGAAGAGGAAGAAGAGGGGACTCCTTTAAAGTTCCGAAAGGAACGAAAATGTTTTGGTTTACCCCTCAGTTTAGCAGTTCTATCCTAAGGTAGGAGATGACCCTTACCTCCCGTAATGTCAGAAATGATCTCTTTCAAGTCAGGCCCGAATAGAGTTTTCCCCTTGAAAGGAATAGCCAAAAGCTTTGACTTAGATGACACATCAGCAGACCAAGATTTTAACCATAATGCTCTACGCGCTAAAATAGCAAATCCGGCATTCTTAGCTGCCAATTTGGCAATCTGAAAGGCGGCATCTGTAATAAAAGAATTAGCCAGCTTAAGAGCCTTAATTATATCTAAAATATCCTCCAAAGGAGTCTCAGTCTTAAGAGACTCTTCTAAAACATTAAACCAGAAGGCCTCCACAGTGGTAACTGGTACAATGCAGGCCGTTGGTTGTAAGAGGAAACCCTGATGAATTAACAATTTCTTTAGAAGACCCTCCAATTTCTTATCCATAGGTTCTTTAAAAGCACAACTGTCCTCAATAGGAATAGTTATACGCTTAGCCAGGGTAGATATAGCTCCTTCCACCTTAGGGACTGTCTGCCAAGAGTCCCGAACAGTGTCGGATATGGGATACATCTTCTTGAAATTAGGAGAGGGTGAGAACGGGATACCCGGTCTGTCCCATTCCCTCTTAATAATCTCCGAGATTCTCTTAGGAACCGGAAAAACATTAGTGTAAGCAGGTACCTCTAAGTATTTGTCCATTTTACACAATTTCTCTGGTGGTACCACAATAGAGTCACAGTCATCCAGAGTCGCTAAAACCTCCCGAAGTAGCAGGCGTAGGTGTTCAAGCTTAAATCTAAAGGACATGACGTCCGAATCTGTCTGAGGTAACGCACTTCCCGAATCGGAAAGTTCCCCCTCAGACAGAAGTTCCCTGACCCCCAATTCAGATCCCTGTGAGGGTACATCGGAAATAGCCAACAATGCATCAGAGGACTCAGTATTCACATTCACTTCTGTCCGACTGCGTTTTCCCTGTAACACTGGCAACTTAGATAATACCTCTGTAAGGGTAGTTGACATAACTGCAGCCATATCCTGCAGAGTAAATGAATTAGACGCGGTTGAAGAACCAGGCGTCGCTTGTGTGGGCGTTAAAGGTTGTGACGCTTGGGGAGAAGTTAGCGGTATACCCTGATTCTCCTCAGACTGAGAATCATCCTTAGACACATTTTCTTTACATAAAATTTGTGCTTTACATTGTAAGGCCCTCTCAGTATATGAGGGACAAAAAATCAGAGGGGGTTCCACAGTGGCATCTAAACACATAGAGCAAGGAATTTCCTCCTCAGTGTCAGACATGTTAAACAGACTAGCAATATTAATAAAAGTCCTACCTTGCTTAAAATATTGAGCTCTGAATTCAAATTATATGTAAAAATGTTAATGCGAAAAAAACTGTACTGTGCCTTTAAATTTCAAATTCAGGGTAATTTGAAATCACAGGTTTATTAGTCTCCCACAAGGGATTAGCCCAGGCAAGAGCTGTGTCAGAGAGTAACGAGATGAGAAATCCCACCTTAGCTCTGTCAGAGGGAAACGCCTGAGGCAACATCTCAAAGTAAATGCCCACCTGGTTCAAAAACCCTCTGCACTGAATAGGATCGCCTCCATATCGCTGAGGTAGAGGTGCAGAACCGGACATGCTCCTGGTAGGCATAGGTGCAGCAGCGGAAACAGAAACAGCCATAACCTGTCAGGGTTTTGCCATGTGCTGCTGGCAGCCATTTTACTCACCTCTCTTGCTGACTTGGTGCATTGTGGGGGATGCTGCTCATTTCCTGCACTTCCTTTTATGGCCAGACTGGTGTGCATCATCCGTGTGAGACAGGATGCAGTCTCAGAATTGTGATGTCATCACTTATTATTTAAAGGGCCTCTGTTCAGTATGCTTTGCCTTTGCGTTGTCTCAGACCTGTTTGTGAGAGTTCCTGTGTATTACCTGGCTGCCTGACGTCCTTCCTGATCCCTGGCTTGTTCCTGACTCGGCTCATCTGACTACCAGCTCTGGTTTTGACTCCTGGCTTGTTATTTGACTTGTGGACTTTTTATTATTTTTAGCTATTAATAAAGGTGTGATTAGTTTTGCACTTCTCGTCTCAGTCTGATACCTGGCACCCTGACATTACGCAAAGGCCATGAATCCTGATGGTGCCAATAAACCACCTTTACCTGCCATCATTTCTAAGATGGATGTACAGGATCACCGCTCGGATCAATTTGCACTAGCCCTGCAAACCCTGCTGACTCGAACTGCACATTTGGACCAAAGTGTCCCGCAAGTTATGGCTGTTTCTGTTTCCGCTGCTGCACCTATGCCTACCAGGAGCATGTCCGGTTCTGCACCTCTACCTCAGCGATATGGAGGCGATCCTATTCAGTGCAGAGGGTTTTTGAACCAGGTGGGCATTTACTTTAAGATGTTGCCTCAGGCGTTTCCCTCTGACAGAGCTAAGGTGGGATTTCTCATCTCGTTACTCTCTGACACAGCTCTTGCCTGGGCTAATCCCTTGTGGGAGACTAATAAACCTGTGATTTCAAATTACCCTGAATTTGAAATTTAAAGGCACAGTACAGTTTTTTTCGCATTAACATTTTTGCATATAATTTGAATTCAGAGCTCAATATTTTAAGCAAGGTAGGACTTTTATTAATATTGCTAGTCTGTTTAACATGTCTGACACTGAGGAGGAAATTCCTTGCTCTATGTGTTTAGATGCCACTGTGGAACCCCCTCTGATTTTTTGTCCCTCATGTACTGAGAGGGCCTTACAATGTAAAGCACAAATTTTATGTAAATAAAATGTGTCTAAGGATGATTCTCAGTCTGAGGAGAATCAGGGTATACCGCTAACTTCTTCCCAAGCGTCACAACCTTTAACGCCCACACAAGCGACGCCTGGTTCTTCAACCGCGTCTAATTCATTTACTCTGCAGGATATGGCTGCAGTTATGTCAACTACCCTTACAGAGGTATTATCCAAGTTGCCAGTGTTACAAGGAAAACGCAGTAGGACAGAAGTCAATGTGAATACTGAGTCCTCTGATGCATTGTTGGCTATTTCCGATGTACCCTCACAGGGATCTGAATTGGGGGTCAGGGAACTTCTGTCTGAGGGGGAACTTTCCGATTCGGGAAGTGCGTTACCTCAGACAGATTCGGACGTCATGTCCTTTAGATTTAAGCTTGAACACCTACGCCTGCTACTTCGGGAGGTTTTAGCGACTCTGGATGACTGTGACTCTATTGTGGTACCACCAGAGAAATTGTGTAAAATGGACAAATACTTAGAGGTACCTGCTTACACTGATGTTTTTCCGGTTCCTAAGAGAATCTCGGAGATTATTAAGAGGGAATGGGACAGACCGGGTATCCCGTTCTCACCCTCTCCTAATTTCAAGAAGATGTATCCCATATCCGACACTGTTCGGGACTCTTGGCAGACAGTCCCTAAGGTGGAAGGAGCTATATCTACCCTGGCTAAGCGTATAACTATTCCTATTGAGGACAGTTGTGCTTTTAAAGAACCTATGGATAAGAAATTGGAAGGTTTCTAAAGAAATTGTTTATTCATCAGGGTTTCCTCTTACAACCAACGGCCTGCATTGTACCAGTTACCACTGTGGAGGCCTTCTGGTTTAATGTTTTAGAAGAGTCTCTTAAGACTGAAACTCCTTTGGAGGATATTTTAGATATAATTAAGGCTCTTAAGCTGGCTAATTCTTTTATTACAGATGCCGCCTTTCAGATTGCCAAATTGGCAGCTAAGAATGCCGGATTTGCTATTTTAGCGCGTAGAGCATTATGGTTAAAATCTTGGTCTGCTGATGTGTCATCTAAGTCAAAGCTTTTGGTTATTCCTTTCAAGGGGAAAACTCTATTCGGGCCTGACTTGAAAGAGATCATTTCTGACATTACGGGAGGTAAGGGTCATCTCCTACCTTAGGATAGAACTGATAAACTGAGGGGTAAACCAAATCATTTTCGTTCCTTTCGGAACTTTAAAGGAGTCCCCTCTTCTTCCTCTTCTTCCGCCAAGCAGGAAGGGAATTTTGCTCAGGCCAAGTCCGTCTGGAGACCCAACCAGGCTTAGAACACGGGTAAACAACCCAAGAAGCCCGCTGCTGCTACCAAGACAGCATGAAGGGGCGGCCCCCGATCCGGGATCGGATCTAGTAGGGGGCAGACTTTCTCTCTTTGCCCAGGCTTGGGTAAGATATGTTGAGGATCCTTGGACACTGGAAATCGTGTCCCAAGGGTATCAGCTGGAATTCAAAAGTTCTCTCCCAAGGGGGAGGTTTCTTCTTTTACGATTGTCTGCAGACCAGACAAAAAGAGAGGCGTTCTTACGTTGTGTAAAAGACCTCTCTACTATGGGAGTAATTTGTCCCGTTACAAGACTGGAGCAGAGACAGGGGTTTTACTCAAATCTTTTAGTGGTCCCCAAAAAAGAGGGCACGTTTCGACCCATTTTAGATCTAAAGAGTCTAAACAAGTTTCTCAGAGTCCCTTCCTTCAAAACGGAGACTATTGGAACAATTCTGCCATTGATCCAGGAGGGTCAATATATGACTACCGTGGACTTGAAGAATGCATACCTTCATATTCCTATCCACAAGGATCATCATCAGTTCTTAAGGTTTGCCTTCTTGGCCAAACATTTTCAGTTTGTGGCTCTTCCCTTTGGGTTGGCCACAACACCCAGGATCTTCACGAAGGTTCTAGGGTCCCTTCTGGCGGTTCTCAGGCCGCGGGGTATTGCAGTGGCGCCTTATCTGGATGATATTCTGATCCAGGCGTCGTCTTACCATCTGACAAAGTCTCATACAGACATGGTTCTGTCCTTTCTGAGGACTCACGGGTGGAAGGTGAATCTAGAAAAGAGTTCATTAATTCCACAGACCAAGGTTCCCTTCCTGGGAACTCTAATAGATTCCATATCCATGAAAATTTTCTTGACGGAGGTCAGAAAATTAAAAATTCTGAATACATGCCGAGCCCTTCAGTCCAATCCTCGGCCATCAGTGGCGCAGTGCATGGAGGTAATTGGATTGATGGTGGCGGCAATGGACATCATTCCGTTTACTCGTTTTCATCTCAGGCCACTACAGCTGAGCATGCTCAGACAGTGGAATGGAGATTATGCAAATTTGTCTCCTCAGATATATCTGGATCAGGAGACAAGAGACTCTCTTCTTTGGTGGTTGTCTCAGGATCATCTGTCCCAAGGGACATGCTTTTGCGGACCCTCATGGGTGATAGTGACGACGGACGCCAGCCTTCTAGGTTAGGGTGCAGTATGGAATTCCCTGAAGGCTCAGGGTGTGTGGACTCAGTCGGAGTCACTTCTTCCAATCAATATTCTGGAATTGAGAGCAATATTCAATGCGCTTCAGGCGTGGCCTCAGTTGGCTTCGGCCAAATTCATTCGCTTTCAGTCGGACAACATCACGACTGTGGCTTACATCAATCATCAGGGAGGAACAAGGAGTTCCTTAGCGATGACAGAAGTATCCAAGATAATTCGGTGGGCGGAGGCCCACTCTTTTTACCTGTCAGCAATCTACATCCCAGGAGTGGACAACTGGGAAGCAGACTTTTTAAGCAGACAGACGTTTCATCCGGGGGAGTGGGAACTCCATCCGGAGGTCTTTGCCACTCTGATCCTCAGATGGGGCAGACCGGAGTTGGATCTCATGGCATCTCGTCAGAATGCCAAGCTTCCAAGATACGGATCCAGGTCAAGGGATCCTCAGGCCGATCTGATAGATGCCTTGTCAGTGCCTTTGTCGTTCAGCCTAGCTTATGTGTTTCCACCGTTTGCTCTCCTGCCTCGGGTGATTGCTCGGATCAGACAGGAGAGGGCTTCAGTAATTCTAATCGCGCCTGAGTGGCCTCGCAGGACTTGGTATGCCGATCTAGTGGACATGTCCTCTCTGCCGCAGTGGAAGCTTCCATTGAGGCAGGACCTTCTCATACAGGGACCCTTCCAACACCCAAATCTAGTTTCTCTGCAACTGACTGCTTGGAGATTGAACACTTGATTTTATCTAAGCGGGGGTTCTCTGATTCGGTCATTGATACTTTGATTCAGGCACGTAAGCCTGTCACTAGAAAGATCTATCATAAGATATGGCGTAAATATCTTTTTTGGTGTGAATCCAAAGGCTATTCATGGAGTAGAGTTAGGATTCCCAGGATTCTGTCCTTTCTCCAAGAAGGATTGGAGAAAGGGTTATCAGCGAGTTCCTTAAAGGGACAGTCAACCTTGACAACAATGTGTTCCCTATCATTAGTTTGATCCTTAATAAGGTCTCCTACCTGTTTGCCAGTACGCTGCTCACAACGGTCTGATTGATATGTTCATAAGATTGCCGATGTTTTCCATTTGAAAATGGCCCCTGAACTCCTCCTATCGCCGTCTTCTTCATTCTCAGGCCTCTTCGTTTTTTTCTTCTTCAAATTTCGTGCCTGTGTGCGTTTATGACGTTGATTACGTCACCACGTTGTGCGCCTATTAACTGCGCATGCACAAACCCCACCGGAAGTGTTGGGGAGCGTTTTAAGGCTTGTACAATACAAATGTTCCGGGTGAACTTGTGCAGTGACGTCACTGGCTGCACAATGCGCATGCGCATGCGCCGGGTACGATTATTTGCGATACCAGGGAGACACTGCTTAGTGTTTTGCAAAGGAGACATGAGTGATGTCATAGGAGGAGGAGTTGAGGGTCAATTTTCAAACGGAAAACATCAGCAATCTTATGAAAATATTAATCAGACCGTTGTGAACAGCGTACTGGCACACAGGTAGAAGACCTTATTAAGGCTCAAACTAATGATAGGGAACACATTGTTGTCAAGGTTGACTGTCCCTTTAAAGGGACAAATCTCTGCTTTGTCAATTTTACTTCACAAACGTTTGGCAGATGTTCCAGACGTTCAGTCTTTTTGTCAGGCTCTAACCAGAATTAAGCCTTTGTTTAGATCAATTGCTCCACCCTGGAGTTTGAATTTAGTTCTTAATGTTCTTCAAGGGGTTCCGTTTGAACCCATGCATTCCATAGATATTAAGTTGTTATCTTGGAAAGTTTTATTTTTTGGTTGCTATTTCTTCTGCTCATAGAGTTTCGGAGCTTTCAGCGATACAATGTGATTCGCCTTATCTTATCTTCCATTCTAATAAGGTGGTTTTACGTACCAAACCTGGTTTCCTTCCTAAGGTTGTTTCTAATAAGAATATTAATCAGGAAATTGTTGTTCCATCATTATGTCCTAACCCTTCTTCTAAGAAGGAGCGTATGTTGCATAACTTGGACGTGGTCCGTGCCCTGAAGTTTTACTTGCAGGCGACTAAGGATTTCCGTCAATCATCTTCATTATTCATTGTTTTTTCTGGAAAGCGTAGAGGTCAGAAAGCTAAGGCTACCTCTCTTTCTTTTTGGCTGAAGAGTTTCATCCGTCTGGCGTATGAGACTGCTGGACAGCAGCCTCCTGAAAGAATTACGGCTCATTCTACTAGGGCTGTGGCTTCCTCAAGCCAGGGATCAGGAAGGACGTCAGGCAGCCAGGTAATACACAGGAACTCTCACAAACAGGTCTGAGACAACGCAAAGGCAAAGCATACTGAACAGAGGCCCTTAAAATAATAAGTGATGACATCACAATTCTGAGACTGCATCCTGTCTCACACGGATGATGCACACCAGTCTGACCATAAAAGGAAGTGCAGGAAATGAGCAGCATCCCCCACAATACACCAAGTCAGCAAGAGAGGTGAGTAAAATGGCTGCCAGCAGCACATGGCAAAACCCTGACACACACCTTACGCCTTACGTTATAGGCGTCACACGTTCCGCCCTCACTATTGGTTAGTTATTGTTTGTCATGAAAAAAAGAAATTTATGCTTACCTGATAAATTTCTTTCTTTCTTGACACGGTGAGTCCACAGATCATCAATTACTGCTGGGAATATCACTCCTGGCCAGCAGGAGGAGGCAAAGAGCACCACAGCAAAGCTGTTAAATATCATTCCCCTACCCACAATCCCCCAGTCATTCGACCAAAAGGAAAGGAGAGAAAGAAAGTAACAAAAGGTGCAAAGGTGCCTGAGGTTTATATAAAAAAAAACTGTCTGAATACAGGGCGAGCCATGGACTCACCGTGTCAAGAAATAAATAAATTTATCAGGCAAGCGTAAATGTTGTTTTCTTTCTAATGACACAGTGAGTCTATGGATCATCATCAATTACTGTTGGGAACCAATACCCAAGCCAGAGGACACAGATAAGGGAGGGACAAGACAGGAACCTAAACAGAAGGCATCACTGCTTGAAGAACCTTTCTCCCAAAAGAAGCCTCAGCCGAGGCAAAGGTATCGAATTTATAGAATTTGGAAAAAGTGTGCAAAGATGACCAAGTTGTAGCCTTGCAAATCTGTTCCACAGAAGCTTCATTTTTGAAGGCCCAGGAAGAAGAAACAGCCCTTGTGGAATGAGCTGTGATTTTCTCAGGAGGTTGCTGTCCAGCAATCTCATATGCCAAGCGCATAACGCTCTTCAGCCAAAGGGAAAGTGAAGTAGCCGTAGCTTTCTGACCCTTGTGTTTCCCAGAAAAGCAAACAAACAATGCAGAAGACTGACAAAGTCCTTAGTTGCCTGCAAATAAAATGTTAGCGCTCGCACAACATCCAGATTACGTAACAAGCGTTCTTTGTAAAAAGAAGGATTAGGACACAAAGAAGGTAAAACGATTTCCTGATTAATATTCTTGACCGAAACAACCTTGGGCAGGAAACCAAACTTAGTATGCAGAACCACCTTATCAGAGTGAAATATAAGATAAGGGGAATCACACTGTAAAGCAGAGAGTTCCGAAACTCTCTGAGCAGAGGAAATAGCAACAAGAAACAAAACTTTCCAAGGTAACATCTTAATTTCTAAAGAATGCATAGGCTCAAACTGAGCCTGTTATAAAACTTTAAGAACAAGGTTAAGACTCCATGGAGGAGTAACAGGTTTAAACACAGGCCGAATTCTAACTAAGGCCTGACAAAACGATTGCACATCAGCCAAGCTCTTATGTAACAAAATAAACAAAGCCAAAATCTGACCCTTTAGAGTACTTGCCGACAAACCCTTCTCCAGACCATCCTGGAGAATGGACAAAATCCTAGGAATTCTTACTCTACTTCAAGAGTATCCTTTGGATTCACACCAATACAAGTATTTACGCCAGATCTGATAGTAAATCCTGAGAGTCACAGGCTTACAAGCCTGAATCAAGGTCTCAATGACCGACTCTGAAAATCCACGCTTAGATAAAACTAAGCGTTCAATCTCCAAGCAGTCAGCTTTAGAGAAACGAGATTTGGATGAAGGAAGGGACCCTGAAGTAGAAGGTCCTTCCTCAGAGGCAGTCTCCAAGGTGGAAAGGATGACATTTCCACTAGGTCTGCATACCTAATCCTGCGAGGCAACGACGGGGCTATGAGAATTACCGACACCCTCTCCTGCTTGATTCGAGCAATGACTCTTGGAAGAAGAGCGAACAGAGGAAACAGGTATGTTAGACTGAAGTTCCAAGGAACTGCCAGAGCAACGATTAGAAATGCCTGCGGATCTCTTAACCTCGAGCCGTATCTCGGAAGTTTGGCATTCTGACGAGAAGCCATGAGATCCAACTCCGGCTGCCCCCACTTGAGGGTCAAGCTGAAAAACACATCCAAATGAAGTTCCCACTCCCCGGGATGAAAAGTCTGTCTGCTCAGAAAATCCGCTTCCCAATTGTCCACTCCTGGGATGTGGATCGCAGAAACACAGCAATTGTGGGTCCCCGACCACTGAATAATTCGGGCCACCTCATGTCATGACCAAGGAACTCTGAGTTTCCCCCTGATGGTTGATGTAGGCCACAGAGGTTATGTTGTCCGACTGGAATCTGATAAACCGGGCTAAGGCTAACTGAGGCCAGGCCAGGCGAGCATTGAAGATTGCTCTCAGCTCCAAGATGCTTATGGGCAGGACTGACTCCTCCTGGGTCCATAAGTCCTGAGCCTTCAACGAGCCCCATACTGGTCCCCAACCTAGAAGGCTGACCATCCTTGGTCACAATCACCCAGGAGGGTCTGCGGAATCAAGTACCCTGGGAGAGATGATCCTGAGAAAGCCACCATGGAAGAGAGTCTATTGACGCCTGATCTAGATCTACATGCGGAGACAGGTCCGTATAGTCCCAGTTCCATTGTCTGAGCATGCATAACTGCAGAGGTCTGAGATGGAACCGAGCAAACGGAATGATGTCCATGGAAGCCACCATCAGACCGATTGCCTCCATACATTGAGCCACTGATGGCCATGGAGAGGACTAAAGGGCAAAACAAGAGTAAAAAATATTTTTTCTGACCTCCGTCAGAAAAATCTTCATTAACAGGGAGTCCATTATCGTTCCCAAAAATAGGACCCTTGTAGCTGGAACCAGAGAACTTTTTTCCCGATTCACCTTCCATCCGTGGGATTGAAGAAAAGACAACAAGATCTCGGTATGAGATTCTGCTTGTTGAAAAGATGGCGCCTGAACCAGAATGTTGTCCAGATAAGGTGCCACTGCAATGCCCTGAGATCGAAGCACAGCTAAAAGAGCCCCCAGAACCTTTGAAAAAATTCTGTGAGCTGTAGCAAGGCCGAATGGAAGGGCCACAAACTGGTAACGATTGTCCAAAAATGCGAATCTCAGAAACTTGTGATGGTCCCTGTGAATGGGAACATGAATGTATGCATCCTTTAGGTCTATGGTTGTCATCAATTGACCCACTTGTACCAAGGGAAGAATGGAGCTTATAGTCTCCATCTTGAAGGATGGCACTCTGAGAAACTTGTTTAAACATTTTAGATCTAGGATTGGTCGAAAAGTTCCCTCCTTTTTGGGAACTACGAACAGATTAGAGTAAAACCCCAGACCCAGGGAACTGGAACTATTACCCCCAGGGCGGCAAGGTCCTTGACACAATGTAAGAACGCTTCTCTTTTTTATCTGGTCTACAGATGATTTGGAGAGGAGAAACCTGTCTCTGGGAGGAAAAGATTTGAAGTCTATTTTGTATCCCTGGGAGACAATGTCCACAGCCCAGGGATCCGGTACATCTCTTATACAAGCCTGGGGGAAAAAAAAGAGAGAGTCTGCCCTCTACAAGATCCGCTCCCGAATCGGGGGCCAACCCTTCATGCTGAGTTGGAATCAGCTGAAGGCATTTTAGATTGCTTTCCCTTATTCCAGGACTGGTTGGGCTTCCAGGAAGGCTTGGCTTGATCTTGTTTGGAGGAAGGCGAGGAAGACTTGCCTTTAAAGTTACGAAACAAATGAAAATTACTCTGACGTCCCTTCTGCTTATACTTTTTATCTTGAGGAAGAAAAGAACCCTTCCCTCCAGTAATATCTGAGATAATTTCCGCTAAACCAGGTCCAAACAAGGTCTTGGGTTTAGATGAAACATCCGCAGACCAGGACTTCAACCACAAGGGCCCTGCGGGCTAGGACCACAAAACCAGAAATTTGGGCTCCCAGTTTAATAACCTGTAAGGAAGCATCTGTAATGAAGGAATTGGCTAACTTGAGAGCCTTAATCCTGTCCTGGATCTCATCAAAAGGGGTATCCGTCTGAAGAGATTCAGACAATGCATCAAACCAGTAAGCTGCAGCGTGTGGTAACAGTGGCGATACACACCTCAGGTTGCCATTGTAGACCCTGGTGGACATGTATCTTTTTTAGTAAAGCCTCCAATTTTCTATCCATTGGATCTTTAAAAGAACCACTATCCTCTATGGGAATAGTAGTCCTCTTGGCTAAAGTGGAGATTGCTCCTTCTACCTTAGGAACCGTCTGCCACGACTCCTTAATAGAATCCGCTATAGGAAACATCGTCTTAAAAATAGGAGATGGAGAAAAGGGAATACCAGGTCTTTCCCATTCTCGAGCAATAATCTCCGCAGCATGGTCAGGAACCAGAAAAACCTCCACCGCGGAGGCAACATCAAAGTATTTGTTCAATTTATTAGACTTTTTAGGGTTGACTACAATAGTTGTGTCGGAGTCGTCCAAAGTAGCCAAAACCTCCTTAAGTAATAAGAGGTGTTCTAGCTTAAATCTGAAGGATACCACTTCAGCATCAGAAGAAGGAATTACACTGAGTCTGAGATCTCCCCCTCAGATGCTACCGAGTTGTCTTCTTCCTCAGGCTTATGGGAAGGGACACTCTGGATAGCCAGAACTTGATCAGAAACCTTACTAACTGTTTCCTTAAATTTCCTTTTACGCCTTCCCTGCAACATGGGGAAAGCTGACAAGGCCTCAGATACTGCAAGGGATACCTGGGAAGCAATGTCTTGTAGAGAAAATCCTACAGGATTGCAAGAGGAAACACAGGGCACTGTATCTGGAGACTGAAAAAGTTTGGACGCTTGAGGAGAAAGCTGTGGCATATCTGCAACAGGAGAAACCTGAACAGCATTTGCCTGGGATAATGGTGGCTCATGGTCAAATATTTTATCTCTATAACTTAAAAGTTCTCTCAATGCAGCTCACAGAGTGACTTCCATCACAGAAGAAACAATCCCCTTTTCAAATACTGAGCGGTTACAGAGTCCTAACTGCCAAAAAAAAAAAGGCTTACAACAGTAATCTCCATGACCAAAAGTTAAAGTATAAAAACTACTATAACACACTGAGCCACCATAAATCACCTCACAGTCTCAATGCCCAAACTGCCTAAAAGAAACCCCAAACATGAAGGTTTAATAAAGTCCAAAATTAAATAAGACAGCTTTTAGCTGTAACAAGTGCCAGCAATCTCCTTGCAAAAGAAAATTAAAATGGCACTTACCTGAAAGTGCTGTCCGGCAGCAGGACAGCTCACCTGGTTTGAGAGGGTGCAGCACCTCACATGGACCTGTGAAGAGAGAAAAACTGAGTAAACCTACTCAGGTTTTCTAGTTAGGGCAGCAGTTTCTTAAGAAAACACAGTGAGGATTGTACCTCACAAGTTCTCAAGTGCTCAAAAGCCACCACTGCCCTACTGAAGAGACTGATGTGGACTGGGCTGGACCCCAGAAAAGAACAGAGTAAACTTACTCCGGTAAAAACAATTTTTATTAACTCTTGAATGAAGAAAGCTTCTCATCAGACACCTAAACTTCACCTCCTCCTTGCACTACAGGCAAAGAGAATGACTGGGGGATTGTGGGTAGGGGAGTGATATTTAACAGCTTTGCTGTGGTGCTCTTTGCCTACTCCTGCTGGCCAGGAGTGATATTCCCAACAGTAATTGACAATGATCCGTGGACTCACCGTGTCATTAGAAAGAAATAAGATACAACGATTGGATATAGTCCGTATGATGTAAAAGCTTTCACGGACTTGGTCTTCTAGCAACTTTTATTGGAATAATACATGCCTCCTCATAGCGTTCCTTTAGTACTGATCGCTCATAATATGGCTATTTTTAAAAACATACACTCTAACAAACATTAGACCGTAATCGACATCCGTAAGTATTATAAACATCCTAATGGAGCTCAACTAAGTAAGTCGATTTCTTAATAAGATCTTAGTAATTATTGGTGAGTTATGATTGTACATGTGTCCATTACTGGGTTTTCACTCACATAATATACTTGGTCATCAGATTACACAGTTATAGATCTGTGATTTTATCGATTTTACTGTTCTTTTGTTGCATATTTGTGCACAGATATACATTATATAGGCAGCATTATGACTATATTCCATGCTATAGCTAACAATATATAACATTGTATGGAGTTGTTTTATTAAGATTGTAATGCTGGAATTTTACTTATGTTGCATCTATTATAGCATAGCTTTGTATAGCACTGTTTTGTATCTATTCTAACTACAAGATTATTGTGTGTTGCCAATTAACTAATTAATGATGTATGTAACTTCACACGCCCATTATGGGTGTGTATTTGTTCACCATTGGTCAGATTTGGTTTAAATAGCATGTCAGTTGGAAGGTGTTTTATGCCTGATGAAACAGACGATGCCAAGGCTGAGAAATCTGTTACATTATATATAACCATTGCTTGTTACTGTTTTTAATCTGCTTTTAAATAAACAAACTTCAGCACCTTCTTGAGCAGTATAGTCACTGCTTCTGACCATTTTCATTGGAATCTACTACACACCGAGTGTGGCAGGATACCCCTGCGCTGTTTGAACTTCACCTGGAGAGGGTTAGCTGGTACACCCCAAGTAACCAGCCTGTTTCTACCAGTACATAAGTGTACTTGGGCTAAATGTGAGTACCCATTTGGCTCTGTCCATTTTGACCGACTCATTCTGACACACTGATGCACACATGAGGCGCCCCTCTATTATCTCTTTTCTCTGTAGTTACTTCCAGACAAGTCTGTGAGGAGAGCAGCCATCCACCTGTGCCCCATATTCAAAGTTGGATACTATTCTTATAACCTAATTGGGGCTCTTTGTTGGTACTACCTCAATACACCTATTATCACTGGATTATGGTTTGCTTAATATGCTACATTAATATATGTTTTATATATGCTATTTTAGAAACTGGTTCTTAAGATTATACTGAAGAATTTTCTTTTCACACTATATATAGTTTTAGAGCGCCCCCTCATTCCTGGTATTATATATACCTCTAGGGGAATAGTAGTTTTGTTTTGTTTTTAGCTAACATGGATATGGCACCATCCACCTTGGGTATGTTCCTCATAGTTCCAGATTGGTTTCAGGAACAACAAACAGCTTATTAAAATTAGGAGAAGGAGTGAATGGAATTCCTGGTTTACCCGATTCCTTCTTAAACTGAAATGTAATGTCCTCAGTTTGCTTATCTGAAGTCATTCATTATTGCCTAACTGAAGAACCAGCAAGATTGGGTGTTCCACAGTGGATGTTGTGCTGAAACCCTGTGAATGAGTCTGTAGAAGAGAAGCTAGGCAAGTTCTACATAATTGTGCAGGTGGACAGATAGCAACTACTTTGCATAATAAGCACTTGTTTATAGGGATTATAATGATGTCTGAGGGATCACCCTCATGACATTGCCTGAGTAGCTACAGTCTCAGCTTGTTCTATATTGGGGAATCAGAAAGTCGCTAGCCCCTCTATATATAGAGTTAATACAACTGACATGGAAAATTGTAATGCAGGGAAATTTGTTATGTGCTGTAATAAACAGTATAAGATCTTGTTGGGAGAGGGCATAACCTGGCCAGACCGGAGGAGTGTAAGGAACTTCCCAGTGACACCCATGGCTTGTTTGTGACCAAAACAAATTATAGTGCACCAGCAGCACTCTCCTGAATCTATCTCTTCTATGAATTTTCTATTGAGGGAGCACAATTTAATCTTAAAATGTTCTTCTCAAATTTCTTGAACACCTCTATCCTTGCCCTCTCCTGGATGAGCAAAGAACTAGTAGGAGGGAAGTAGGAGGGATACTTGAAGCTCTGGTGTAGGGTGCTTTGCATTTTCCTGATGTTTTGATAAATTGATTTGCACTATGTAGGTGCTTTTGTGCGCTTTCTATTCCTCTTGTTCATAGATTCCTTCTCTACTCCGTGTGTCCGTGTGATAATGGAGAACATACCAGATACAGCAGCCGACACCTACATAGAAATCTCATCACTGTGTGGGATGCCAACTTATCCTTTTTGCTTGCTCAGATATTGTTACAAGATAACCATCATAATTGAAACAATAGAAAACAGAATTTATGTTTACCTGATAAATTACTTTCTCCAACGGTGTGTCCGGTCCACGGCGTCATCCTTACTTGTGGGATATTCTCTTCCCCAACAGGAAATGGCAAAGAGCCCAGCAAAGCTGGTCACATGATCCCTCCTAGGCTCCGCCTTCCCCAGTCATTCGACCGACGTAAAGGAGGAATATTTGCATAGGAGAAATCATATGATACCGTGGTGACTGTAGTTAAAGAAAATAAATTATCAGACCTGATTAAAAAACCAGGGCGGGCCGTGGACCGGACACACCGTTGGAGAAAGTAATTTATCAGGTAAACATAAATTCTGTTTTCTCCAACATAGGTGTGTCCGGTCCACGGCGTCATCCTTACTTGTGGGAACCAATACCAAAGCTTTAGGACACGGATGAAGGGAGGGAGCAAATCAGGTCACCTAAATGGAAGGCACCACGGCTTGCAAAACCTTTCTCCCAAAATAGCCTCAGAAGAAGCAAAAGTATCAAACTTGTAAAATTTGGTAAAAGTGTGCAGTGAAGACCAAGTCGCTGCCTTACATATCTGATCAACAGAAGCCTCGTTCTTGAAGGCCCATGTGGAAGCCACAGCCCTAGTGGAATGAGCTGTGATTCTTTCAGGAGGCTGCCGTCCGGCAGTCTCATAAGCCAATCTGATGATGCTTTTAATCCAAAAAGAGAGAGCGGTAGAAGTTGCTTTTTGACCTCTCCTTTTACCAGAATAAACAACAAACAAGGAAGATGTTTGTCTAAAATCCTTTGTAGCATCTAAATAGAATTTTAGAGCGCGAACAACATCCAAATTGTGCAACAAACGTTCCTTCTTTGAAACTGGATTCGGACACAAAGAAGGCACGACTATCTCCTGGTTAATGTTTTTGTTAGAAACAACTTTCGGAAGAAAACCAGGTTTAGTACGTAAAACCACCTTATCTGCATGGAACACCAGATAAGGAGGAGAACACTGCAGAGCAGATAATTCTGAAACTCTTCTAGCAGAAGAAATTGCAACCAAAAACAAAACTTTCCAAGATAATAACTTAATATCAACGGAATGTAAGGGTTCAAACGGAACCCCCTGAAGAACTGAAAGAACTAAATTGAGACTCCAAGGAGGAGTCAAAGGTTTGTAAACAGGCTTGATTCTAACCAGAGCCTGAACAAAGGCTTGAACATCTGGCACAGCTGCCAGCTTTTTGTGAAGTAACACAGACAAGGCAGAAATCTGTCCCTTCAAGGAACTTGCAGATAATCCTTTCTCCAATCCTTCTTGAAGAAAGGATAGAATCTTAGGAATTTTTACCTTGTCCCAAGGGAATCCTTTAGATTCACACCAACAGATATATTTTTTCCATATATTGTGGTAAATTTTTCTAGTTACAGGCTTTCTGGCCTGAACAAGAGTATCAATAACAGAATCTGAGAACCCTCGCTTTGATAAGATCAAGCGTTCAATCTCCAAGCAGTCAGTTGGAGTGAGACCAGATTCGGATGTTCGAACGGACCTTGAACAAGAAGGTCTCGTCTCAAAGGTAGCTTCCATGGTGGAGCCGATGACATATTCACCAGGTCTGCATACCAAGTCCTGCGTGGCCACGCAGGAGCTATCAAGATCACCGATGCCCTCTCCTGATTGATCCTGGCTACCAGCCTGGGGATGAGAGGAAACGGCGGGAATACATAAGCTAGTTTGAAGGTCCAAGGTGCTACTAGTGCATCTACTAGAGTCGCCTTGGGATCCCTGGATCTGGACCCGTAGCAAGGAACCTTGAAGTTCTGACGAGAGGCCATCAGATCCATGTCTGGAATGCCCCACAGTTGAGTAATTTGGGCAAAGATTTCCGGATGGAGTTCCCACTCCCCCGGATGTAATGTCTGACGACTCAGAAAATCCGCTTCCCAATTTTCCACTCCTGGGATGTGGATTGCAGACAAGTGGCAGGAGTGAGTCTCCGCCCATTGAATGATTTTGGTCACTTCTTCCATCGCCAGGGAACTCCTTGTTCCCCCCTGATGGTTGATGTACGCAACAGTCGTCATGTTGTCTGATTGAAACCGTATGAACTTGGCCTTTGCTAGCTGAGGCCAAGCCTTGAGAGCATTGAGTATCGCTCTCAGTTCCAGAATATTTATCGGTAGAAGAGATTCTTCCCGAGACCAAAGACCCTGAGCTTTCAGGGGTCCCCAGACCGCGCCCCAGCCCATCAGACTGGCGTCGGTCGTGACAATGACCCACTCTGGTCTGCGGAAGCTCATCCCCTGTGACAGGTTGTCCAGGGACAGCCACCAACGGAGTGAATCTCTGGTCCTCTGATTTACTTGTATCGTCGGAGACAAGTCTGTATAGTCCCCATTCCACTGACTGAGCATGCACAGTTGTAATGGTCTTAGATGAATGCGCGCAAAAGGAACTATGTCCATTGCCGCTACCATCAAACCTATTACTTCCATGCACTGCGCTATGGAAGGAAGAGGAACGGAATGAAGTATTTGACAAGAGTTTAGAAGTTTTGTTTTTCTGGCCTCTGTCAGAAAAATCCTCATTTCTAAGGAGTCTATTATTGTTCCCAAGAAGGGAACCCTCGTTGACGGAGATAGAGAACTCTTTTCTACGTTCACTTTCCATCCGTGAGATCTGAGAAAGGCCAGGACAATGTCCGTGTGAGCCTTTGCTAGAGGAAGGGACGACGCTTGAATCAGAATGTCGTCCAAGTAAGGTACTACTGCAATGCCCCTTGGTCTTAGCACCGCTAGAAGGGACCCTAGTACCTTTGTGAAAATCCTTGGAGCAGTGGCTAATCCGAACGGAAGTGCCACGAACTGGTAATGCTTGTCCAGGAATGCGAACCTTAGGAACCGATGATGTTCCTTGTGGATAGGAATATGTAGATACGCATCCTTTAAATCCACCGTGGTCATGAATTGACCTTCCTGGATGGATGGAAGAATTGTTCGAATGGTTTCCATTTTGAACGATGGAACCTTGAGAAACTTGTTTAGGATCTTGAGATCTAAGATTGGTCTGAACGTTCCCTCTTTTTTGGGAACTACGAACAGATTGGAGTAGAACCCCATCCCTTGTTCTCCTAATGGAACAGGATGAATCACTCCCATTTTTAACAGGTCTTCTACACAATGTAAGAATGCCTGTTTTTTTATGTGGTCTGAAGACAATTGAGACCTGTGGAACCTCCCCCTTGGGGGAAGCCCTTTGAATTCCAGAAGATAACCTTGGGAGACTATTTCTAGCGCCCAAGGATCCAGAACATCTCTTGCCCAAGCCTGAGCGAAGAGAGAGAGTCTGCCCCCCACCAGATCCGGTCCCGGATCGGGGGCCAACATCTCATGCTGTCTTGGTAGCAGTGGCAGGTTTCTTGGCCTGCTTTCCCTTGTTCCAGCCTTGCATTGGTCTCCAGGCTGGCTTGGCTTGAGAAGTATTACCCTCTTGCTTAGAGGACGTAGCACTTGGGGCTGGTCCGTTTCTACGAAAGGGACGAAAATTAGGTTTATTTTTGGCCTTGAAAGACCTATCCTGAGGAAGGGCGTGGCCCTTGCCCCCAGTGATAACAGAGATAATCTCTTTCAAGTCAGGGCCAAACAGCGTTTTCCCCTTGAAAGGAATGTTAAGCAATTTGTTCTTGGAAGACGCATCCGCTGACCAAGATTTTAACCAAAGCGCTCTGCGCGCCACAATAGCAAACCCAGAATTTTTCGCCGCTAACCTAGCCAATTGCAAAGTGGCGTCTAGGGTGAAAGAATTAGCCAATTTGAGAGCACGGATTCTGTCCATAATCTCCTCATAAGAAGGAGAATTACTAGTGATCGCCTTTTCTAGCTCATCGAACCAGAAACACGCGGCTGTAGTGACAGGGACAATGCATGAAATTGGTTGTAGAAGGTAACCTTGCTGAACAAACATCTTTTTAAGCAAACCTTCTAATTTTTTATCCATAGGATCTTTGAAAGCACAACTATCTTCTATGGGTATAGTGGTGCGTTTGTTTAGAGTAGAAACCGCCCCCTCGACCTTGGGGACTGTCTGCCATAAGTCCTTTCTGGGGTCGACCATAGGAAACAATTTTTTAAATATGGGGGGAGGGACGAAAGGTATACCGGGCCTTTCCCATTCTTTATTTACAATGTCTGCCACCCGCTTGGGTATAGGAAAAGCTTCGGGGGGCCCCGGGACCTCTAGGAACTTGTCCATTTTACATAGTTTCTCTGGGATGACCAAATTCTCACAATCATCCAGAGTGGATAACACCTCCTTAAGCAGAGCGAGGAGATGTTCCAACTTAAATTTAAATGTAATCACATCAGGTTCAGCTTGTTGAGAAATTTTCCCTGAATCTGAAATTTCTCCCTCAGACAAAACCTCCCTGGCCCCCTCAGACTGGTGTAGGGGCCCTTCAGAAACAATATCATCAGCGTCCTCATGCTCTTCAGTATTTTCTAAAACAGAGCAGTCGCGCTTTCGCTGATAAGTGGGCATTTTGGCTAAAATGTTTTTGATAGAATTATCCATTACAGCCGTTAATTGTTGCATAGTAAGGAGTATTGGCGCGCTAGATGTACTAGGGGCCTCTTGTGTGGGCAAGACTGGTGTAGACGAAGGAGGGGATGATGCAGTACCATGCTTACTCCCCTCACTTGAGGAATCATCTTGGGCATCATTTTCTCTAAATTTTGTGTCACATAAATCACATCTATTTAAATGAGAAGGGACCTTGGCTTCCCCACATTCAGAACACAGTCTATCTGGCAGTTCAGACATGTTAAACAGGCATAAACTTGATAACAAAGTACAAAAAACGTTTTAAAATAAAACCGTTACTGTCACTTTAAATTTTAAACTGAACACACTTTATTACTGCAATTGCGAAAAGGTATGAAGGAATTGTTCAAAATTCACCAAAATTTCACCACAGTGTCTTAAAGCCTTAAAAGTATTGCACACCAAATTTGGAAGCTTTAACCCTTAAAATAACGGAACCGGAGCCGTTTTTATATTTAACCCCTTTACAGTACCTGGTATCTGCTTTGCTGAGACCCAACCAAGCCCAAAGGGGAATACGATACCAAATGACGCCTTCAGAAAGTCTTTTCTATGTATCAGAGCTCCTCACACATGCATCTGCATGTCATGCTTCTCAAAAATAAGTGCGCAATACAGGCGCGAAAATGAGACTCTGCCTATGATTAGGGAAAGCCCCTAGAGAATAAGGTGTCCAAAACAGTGCCTGCCGGTTATTTTACAAAATTCCCAAGATTAAAATAATTCCTCAAGTCTATGGAGTATAAAATATGTTTATATATAAATCGATTTAGCCCAGAAAATGTCTACAGTCTTAAAAAGCCCTTGTGAAGCCCTTATTTACTGTCTGTAATAAAATGGCTTACCGGATCCCATAGGGAAAATGACAGCTTCCAGCATTACATCGTCTTGTTAGAATGTGTCATACCTCAAGCAGCAAAAGTCTGCTCACTGTTCCCCCAACTGAAGTTAATTCCTCTCAACAGTCCTGTGTGGAACAGCCATCGATTTTAGTAACGGTTGCTAAAATCATTTTCCTCTTACAAACAGAAATCTTCATCTCTTTTCTGTTTCAGAGTAAATAGTACATACCAGCACTATTTTAAAATAACAAACTCTTGATTGAATAATAAAAACTACAGTTAAACACTAAAAAACTCTAAGCCATCTCCGTGGAGATGTTGCCTGTACAACGGCAAAGAGAATGACTGGGGAAGGCGGAGCCTAGGAGGGATCATGTGACCAGCTTTGCTGGGCTCTTTGCCATTTCCTGTTGGGGAAGAGAATATCCCACAAGTAAGGATGACGCCGTGGACCGGACACACCTATGTTGGAGAAACACTGTTTTTGTCATATCAAATAGCACTGTTGTGTATATTGGTTTTAAATGCTATATATGGTTTTTGATATTATATGTAATTTTTAGACTTTAGAGAGCGCAGTTCTGTGTTTTTGGAATACTGTTTGTATTACAATACAAATATTATATATATATTTATTTATTTATACTCCTCCTTGTAGTAAATCCGGCCTCCAATGTCACCTGCCTGGGTGCTAGCATAAAACAAATATCACCTTGAAAGAAAGAACTCTCAGGACTTCTTAGTAGTGGGTTAACCAAAGAAGGCTAAAAATGTATTGACGTTTCGGGGTTCACACAGACCCTTTCATACATATATATATATATATATATATATATATCTATCTCTCTCTCTCTATATATAATACTTAGAAGAGATCAGCACCAACACAGTTAACCCAAACAAATGATGTAAGTGCCCGAGACAAAGGTACACTCTTGCCGCAGTACCAAACAATTATCATAAATATGGGTTAATGTCTCCGCACTCAAATCAAAAGAAAACAAATGACACAAAGCTGTAGAAAGCAGAAAAGTGACAGGCCAAGTTGAAGGGCGGAGCCCGAAACACGCGTCGTCTGCCTGTTGTGACATCAGACGCCAGACAGAAGCCGATGCAAGCGGGTTACTTGAATATTCTTCTGCGGTTGTATCCTGGTTTAAGTACTTTACCTCATTGAGGATCCTATCAGCTGGATTGCTGCCAAGTTACTTTCCATATCCGGACGGAGTGGGTGAGATCGCTCATAGAGCGCAACTTTAGGGGACTCCCTGTGTGTTACCAGCGGACTTCGGTCCTGGAGTGCTGGTGCTGTTCAAGTTTGCATACATACATAGGAGAGAGTCTTTATCCCTACACCTTGTGTTTACCCGGATTGAGAAGTTAATACTTAACAGGAATTGTCTAAGCTTTACATTGGTATTAACCCTGCTTTTTTCTGCTGCTTATTACGCTGTTATTGGCATGAATCATACTGCATAAATTGTTGCATTTCCTTAAAATTGCATGAACTGCTTCTTATCATCGCTTGCATCTCATCTTGCTTTAACCCCTCGTTTTGCTTATAAGCACCTATACTTATTATAGTCTGGACTGGCTCTGAATTGATTCTAAAACTGGGGATGCCCAGTATGCTTTATATTTTTTGTTTTATATGTATTCTGTTTTGATTATGTCTTTTAATTTAGGATCTTGTGTATATATTTTTCATATTTGTTCAATACATTAACCTTTTCTGCTTTCTACAGCTTTGTGTCATTTGTTTTCTTTTGATTTGAGTGCGGAGACATTAACATATATATATATATATATATATATATATATATATATATATATATATATATATATATATATATATAAAATCGGGAACAGAAGAGGGAAGGGCGCTCAGCAACAGGAACCTCCTGGTGTAGTATATCAAAAACATTTGCTATTTTTCTGCAGAGTAATGCCAATGTATGGATAAGGCTCTGTGTGGTGAATAAGCACTGAAGAAGGCAATTCAATCCCCTTCTTATTGCAGCATCCGTTCCCCTCCTTGGATTCAGTCCTCACCTCCCCAGCAGATGATGAACCGCTTTTAAAGGTGGATGTGGAATCTGTATTGGAGGGGGGTTAGGAGGTTCCTTTTGCTGTGCGCCCTTCCCTCTTCTGTTCCAGATTTCTTGCCAGAGGCTTTCCTGTCTTCAGGAGGACTTCACTCTCACTTTTTGATTAGGCTGCAGGCGGAAGATACACCTTTCTCCCTCCAAACATCACTGGATTGGTGTGTTTGGATCATTTTGGGGAGACCTAGAATTTCAGGACAATACTGGTACTCCTGGGTTTGGGACATTCATTTTTGTAGCGCTGTATTCTCTCTGTGTTTTTTATTTATATACATACACACATTATATATATACACATATACATATATATATATATATATATATATATACACACATATATATATACATATATATATATATACACATATATATATATATATATATATATATATATATATATATATATATATATATATATATATACACATATATACATATATATATATATATATATATATATACATATACATACATATATATATATATACACACACACACACATATATATATATGTATATATACACACAAATTTCTTACCTTTACTCCAGAAAAGAGAACTTCATCTGCACTCTTTACCATGCTCTTAAAAAACCCACCAAACATTTCTTTAGTATTCTTCCTCCTGACACTTAACTAAATAAGATAGGAAAGAAGAAAAAAAAAGTTACTATTTGAACTGCTTTTACATAAATGCAAGTTATTATCTATTATTATTGGTATAGAGATTTTGTGTTCATTATTGTAACAATATGGGATTTTGGTAGAATTTATTATACATTTTTAAGCAGTAATAGACCATTGATCCTGCATATTTAAAGGGATAGTAAAGTAAAACTTAAACTTGCATGATTCAGATAGAGCATGTCATTTTAAGACACTTTTAAATTCACTTCTATTTTTAAATGTGCTTTGTTCTCTTAGTAACCCTTGTTAAAAAATGAATACGCACATATCATACACTAGTGGGAGCTTCTGCTAATTGGTGCCTGCACACATTTGTCTCTTATGATTGGCTAAATAGATATTTTCAGCTTCCTATCAGTAGTGCAATGCTATCCCTTCAGCAATGGATAACAAGAGAATGAAGAAAATTTCATAATGGAATTAAATTGGAAAGTTGTTTAAAATTGTATGTTCTATCTGAATCATAAAAGAAAATTTTGGCGTTTACTATCCCTTTAAAGATATTTAAAGGGACATGCAAGTTAAAATGAAACTTGTCATGATCAGATAGAGTATACAATTTAGTCTCCAAACTACTTTTATTATCAAATGTTTTGGTAGCTTTGCTCAAAACGTAGCTCCTTTTCATGAGACCGTATGGATATAGGCACAGAACCGTGCACGTTTTACACACTGCATGTATGATATTGTTACAGACACTTCTCCAATACACTGTTTAAGACATGTACACACTCCAAAGTAGGGCTGCAGCAACTAATCGGTAAGATTGATCATAAAAATAGTTGTCAAAAAATCTCATTATCAATTAGGTGGTCAGCGATTAGCTGGTTAATTGCACAGCACCAGCTGCTTCAATCCGATGAACTCCTGCACATGATATTGTGCAAACATTTTTATTTTTTTTTATTTTTTTCTATCCGATTAATTGGATGATTATTGTCCGATTAATCGGATAGAAAAAAGATTAAAAAAATAAATTAATTAAAAATTTTTTTGCACAATCTTAGTTGCAGTAGATCATCAGATTAAAGCAGCTGGTGCTGTGCAACTGACCAACTAATCACTCACCACCTAATTGATAATGAGATTTGTTGACCACTATTTTTATGATCAAACTTACCGATTAGTTGTTGCAGCCCTACTCCAAAGCCTATTTCCAAAAGGAAGGAGGTCGATTTTAACCAAGCTAAACTGGAAATTATTTTTATAATACACTCTGAATCATAAAAGTTTAACTTTGACTTCCATGTTGCTTTAAAAGAAATGTATATGTTTAAGATACACTCTGGACATTTGTGTATATGTGTGTGTGTGTGTGTGTGTGTCTGTGAGTGTGTGTATATATGTGTGTGTGTATATATGTATGTGTGTGTGTGTGTGTATATATGTATATATGTGTGTGTGTATGTGTGTGAGTGTGTGTCTGTGAGTGTGTGTGTGTGTGTGAGTGTGAGTGTGTGTGTGTATATGTATATATGTGTGTGAGTTTGTGTATGTGTGTATATGTGTGTGAGTGTGTGTATGTGTGAGTGTGAGTATATGTGTGTGTGTGTATATGTGTGTATGTGTGAGTGTGAGTATATGTGTGTGTATATGTGTGTGTGTGTATATGTATGTGTGAGTGTGTGTGTATGTGTGAGTGTGAGTATATGTGTGTGTGTGTGTGTGTGTATATGTGTGTGTATATGTGTGTGTGTGTATATGTGTGTGTGTGTGTATATGTGTGTGTGTGTGTGTGTGTGTTGGGAAATAATGGAAATAGATGTCTAAGCATTCTGCCCCTGATTTTTTGCACAGGAAGGAAGAGACCTTACATCTTGGTCGTATTCCAGGAATACATGCAAGTTGTGATCTCTGCTTAAGATGGGATGAGATGAAAGTCTTTGTAGGAAAACTTCATGCACTGATACGGTTTTCTTAAACACAGCCAAATACTCACTGTGAAGACACAGAAGAAAAAGTCTTACAATACAGAATGATTTAAAAAAAATGTATACAGTATATACTTTTTGTTATAGTAATATTCAATTTAGCAAATGTATTTTAATCAAGAATATACATTACTGTTGCTGACAAGTGATATTTATATAGCAAATTGCAGTTTGGTTTCCTGGAACAGAGATAGTCTTCAGGATTTCAGTAACTAGTTTGAGCTCTGAAAGAACTTGTGTCCCCTTTAGCAGAATTCTAGCTTTACAGTTTAGTACTGAATGCCAAGAGATCTCAGTTCCTGAGGATAAACTATATATATATATATAAATATATAAAAGAGTTCATAGGCATATGCACTCCCACCAACCGTTCACCTGCCAGGGTGCTTTCAAAAAAATTCAGAAAAAATATAGCAGGAAAAGCACTCACTGGACTTCAGACTTCAAGTGTGACAACAAATTTTTATTGAATGTGACGTTTCGGGACTTAACACGTCCCTTCCTCTGACAGTTTGAAAACTCCAAACAAACCAACTTATAAAAGGCATACAAAATCCACCCCCAATGCAAGCTCCAATCACTGGAAACCGTGTGCAAAATACAGTGGTTTCTACCGGATAAGTGTATTAAATAAAATAAAATAACACATGTATTCATAAATTCAAAAAGAAAAAACAAAAACCATTATTATTGTAATGTTTAAAGATACAAAATGTAATAGAAGTGTAACTACATACGTGGATATATCACGAATAATGCCCCAGACTGCTAAAAATGGATCATCATAGTACCCCTGTGTCAGAAATGGACTCTCCTCCAACGTCCTAAAGGGTTTGGCATCACACAAGGATACTCCCCTACTTCAAATTACTATCAAGATTCGCTGATAAAGAATCCCACACCTACTCATTATGCACAGTACTATTTCCATTCATATGCCTCATCACCAATCATGATTATATGTATAATATACGTATGTAGTTACACTTCTATTACATTTTGTATCTTTAAACATTACAATAATAATGGTTTTTGTTTTTTCTTTTTGAATTTATGAATACATGTGTTATTTTATTTTATTTAATACACTTATCCGGTAGAAACCCCTGTATTTTGCACACGGTTTCCAGTGATTGGAGCTTGCATTGGGGGTGGATTTTGTATGCCTTTATAAGTTGGTTTGTTTGGAGTTTTCAAACTGTCAGAGGAAGGGACGTGTTAAGTCCCGAAACGTCACATTCAATAAAAATTTGTTGTCACACTTGAAGTCTGAAGTCCAGTGAGTGCTTTTCCTGCTATATTTTTTTATATATATTTTTATATATATATATATATATATATATATATATATATATATATATATATATAAATAAAACAAGCCTTCTGGCCTGTCTAGATTTGTTAATGAGCTACACAATGAGTTATTTTCTCTATATTTTGTGCATAGTGGAGGATTTTAAACTCACTTTTTACCTCCCCCTAATTTTATATGCTGTATTTTGCCCGAAATCAAATTCACCCAGCAGTGATTCAAACCTTCTACCAGCTGATGAGTAGCAATAACTACAAAACAGTCTGTCCTGGTATGGTTATGAATCACTGCACTAACCCTAGCTAAGCTTATAAGCTGTGTGGACGGCGATGCTTTGGCGTTAAGGGAATTTGCTGAAAAGCAGACTTGAAGTAAAAAGGTCTCTCTCTAATTTTATATATATATATATATATATATATATATATATATACACACATACATATACACACACACCATAAGAGCTTTTCTTCTAACCGTTATGTGTTTGCCAAGAAAGTCTACTGGTTTGTGCCAGCAAATACAGATGCTAACAAGAATATGCCAATAGAAATCCTATTAAAATATAATTACTTGAATTTGGCTTAGATTTAGTTGCTACAAATTCCTGCTACAATAGGAGTTAAAACCTGCAACATAACAAGGTGACTGCACAGATCCAAACTTGCAACAGTAGTTATCACGGTAGGAAATAACCACACCTACTTAAAGGACCATTAAATGCAGTAGAATTGCATAATTAACAAGTGCATAATAAAAGCACAATGCAATAACACCTACTCTGAATATCAAATAAGCAGTAGATTATTTTTTTTCTGACAATTTTTTTTCATACTGATGCATAAAATCCTCTCTCTAAATCATTACTGCATGTAAATGGATCAAGCTCTAACAAATTAGAGTGTAAAGTTTTTCTACTCATTACACTGTTCTGTTTGAAAGGAAATATAAAATAGTTATTATGCTGTCTGTACTTTAGGCAACACAAATCAACAAGCATTTTGAATAATGTTAGTAAGTGCACAAAACGATTATAAAGACATTAAGGGGATAAAGTACTGTAAATGTGTCCTCCTACTGGGCTCCTAAAGACTTGATATACCAGCTACATGCATTAGAAATTGCATCTGTAGGTTTATTCTTACAGGCTCAGTCCATTTTAATGGCTGTGGTTTCAACAAACAAATCCAGCTATTTCCAAATACAAAAATAAACCTAAATGGAACATTTTTCAATACATTTAATATTCTGCTGCAGGTATAACGTCATTGACAGCACATTAAGGGGGAACAAAATTAAGAGTACAGTGTCCCTTTGATAATGGGGTGCAAAAGAAGAGGAATATGCCAGCTGGAGTAATTTAAAGTCTACATTGCCAGCTATGATCTGGAAGAACAAAGGCACTTTGACCATTTTGTTTTTCTTTTCCCTTTGAGCCAAAGAAAGCAAGACAGCTGGGATCTGACAAAATGGAGGATTTACAAATAAATAAACCAAGATTTTAAGGGACATGCAACCCAATTTTGTTTCTTTTACGATTCAGATAGAGCATACAATTTTAATCAACTTTCCAAATTACTTCAATTATATAATTAGCTTTGTAGCTTTTGTTAAAAACAGAATTTATGTTTACCTGATAAATTACTTTCTCCAACGGTGTGTCCGGTCCACGGCGTCATCCTTACTTGTGGGATATTCTCTTCCCCAACAGGAAATTATTCTCTTCCCCAACAGGAAATGGCAAAGAGCCCAGCAAAGCTGGTCACATGATCCCTCCTAGGCTCCGCCTACCCCAGTCATTCGACCGACGTTAAGGAGGAATATTTTTTTATAGGAGAAACCATATGATACCGTGGTGACTGTAGTTAAAGAAAATAAATTATCAGACCTGATTAAAAAACCAGGGCGGGCTGTGGACCGGACACACCGTTGGAGAAAGTAATTTATCAGGTAAACATAAATTCTGTTTTCTCCAACATAGGTGTGTCCGGTCCACGGCGTCATCCTTACTTGTGGGAACCAATACCAAAGCTTTAGGACACGGATGAAGGGAGGGAGCAAATCAGGTCACCTAAATGGAAGGCACCACGGCTTGCCAAACCTTTCTCCCAAAAATAGCCTCAGAAGAAGCAAAAGTTAAACACTAAAAAACTCTAAGCCATCTCCGTGGAGATGTTGCCTGTACAACGGCAAAGAGAATGACTGGGGTAGGCGGAGCCTAGGAGGGATCATGTGACCAGCTTTGCTGGGCTCTTTGCCATTTCCTGTTGGGGAAGAGAATAATTTCCTGTTGGGGAAGAGAATATCCCACAAGTAAGGATGACGCCGTGGACCGGACACACCTATGTTGGAGAAAAGGAATACATAGTTAGACTTTAGCTGGGAGCTAGCTGCTAATTGGTGGCTCAACATATATGCCTGTGAACATTGGCATAGAGATGAGTTCTGCTAGTTCTCAGTATTGAATTGCTGCTCCTGCACTAAAGGACACCAAAATAAATGAAGCAAAATTGATAATAGAAGTAAACTGGAAAGTTGTTAAAAATTGTATGCTGTATCTGAATCTTGACTGAAAGAATTTGGGTTTCAGGTTCCTTTAAGATCTAAGAATGACGTCATAATTTTTTAATAGAAATTCAACTAATTTCTATTGCACATTCAGTATTTTGATGCAATTAAATTTTTTTTTAAAAATCCCCATTTTACTATAAAAATATATTTAGCAACTTAATCCACCACAAACTTTAAATGATTTTTTTTTTTTTTTTTTATTGCAGCCTCTTTCAACTTGCACATATTAGTATATGAAAAAGGTTCAAGTGGACAATATAAAAATATATTGTAACCAAAAATATTCTAGGAACCTATAGCCGCAGAATAGTTTACTTAGCAAGCTTGCAATATCCTGCTTAAAAAAAAACATAATTTATGTAAGAACTTACCTGATAAATTCATTTCTTTCATAGTGGCAAGAGTCCATGAGCTAGTGATGTATGGGATATACATTCCTACCAGGAGGGGGCAAAGTTTCCCAAACCTCAAAATGCCTATAAATACACCTCCCACCTCACTCATACATCAGCTTAGTTTAGCCAAGAAGTGAGGTGTAAAAAAAAGGAGTAAAAAGCATGCAAAAAGAGGAACTGGAAAAAATAATGTGCTTTTTACAAAAAAATCATAACCAAAAAAAAGGGGTGGGCCTCATGGACTCTTGCCACTATGAAATACATTTATCAGTTAAGTTCTTACATAAAATATGTTTTCTTTCATGTAAGTGGCAAGAGTCCATGAGCTAGTGACGTATGGGATATAATACCCAAGATGTGGAAGTCCACGAGTCACTAGAGAGGGAGGGATAAAATAAAAACAGTTATTTCCGCTGAGAAATTAAATCCAAAAAATAATTACGTTTTTTTTTTGTTTTTTGTTTTTTATTTCAAAAAAACTCAAAACAAAGGCATAAGAATCAAACAGACAACTGCCTGAAGAACCTTTCTACCAAAGGCTGCTTCTAAAGAAGCAAACAAATCAAAATGGTAAAACTTTGTAAACGTATGCAAAGACCAAGTTGCTGCTTTGCAAATTTGATCAACTGAAGTTTCATTCTTAAGAGCCCAAGAAGTGGCAACTGATCTAGTAGAATGAGCTGTAATTCTCTGAGGCGGAGACTGCCCCGCCTCCAAATAAGCTTTCTGAATCAGAAGTCTCAACCAAGAAGCAGGGCCGGCTCAACCATGGGACCAAGTGGGTCCAAGGGACCCAGGCAGCACTTGACAAGGGGCAGCACTTTATTGACTGTCAGTCACTGTCAGACCCCTGTCTTCTGTCTCCGTGTGGGAATGCACAAAGACACAGAATCAACCCCCTAACTTATTTCCCACTTATGCTGAAATTGTGCATAAGCATTGGTTGCATGCAGGTATGCAGGCTTAGTAAGGTCAGTGGCAAGGCTAGTAGGTTGATATGTTAATCAATAATATTATTGGGGGGCGTCATTGTAATCTTGGACCCAGGCAGCACAATATTTTGAGCCGGCCCTGCCAAGAAGCCAGAGAAATAGAAGCGTTCTGACCTTTCCTGGAAACAGAAAAATCAACAAATAAACTAGAAGTCTTACTGAAATCTTTTGTAGCGTCAACATAATATTTCAAAGCTCTTAAGACATCCAAAGAATGTAAAGACCTTTCAAGAGAATTCTTAGGATTAGGACACAAAGAAGAAACAACAATTTCCCTATTAATGTTGTTAGAATTCACAACTTTAGGCAAAAATTTAAATGAACTCCGCAAAGCTTTATCTTGATGGAAAGTCAGATAAGGAGACTCACAAGAGAGAGCAGACAATTCAGAAACTCTTCTAGCAGAAGAGAGAGCCAAAAGAAAAAAATAAATATTTTCAAGAAAGCAATTTAATGTACAGGGAATGCATAGGCTCAAAAGGAGGAGCCTGTAAAGACTTCAAAACCAAATTGAGACTCCAAGGAGGAGAAATTGATTTAATAACAGGTTTGATACAAAACAGTGAATGTCAGGAAGTTTAGCAATCTTTCTATGAAATAAAACAGAAAGAGCAGAAATTTGTCCTTTCAAAGTATTTGCAGACAAACCTTTATCCAAACCATCTTGAAGAAACTGTAAAATTCTAGGAATTCTAAAAGAATGCCAAGAATAATCATGAGTTGAACACCATAAAATATAGGTTTTCCAAACCCAATAATACATTTTCCTTGAAACAGACTTACGAGCCTGTATCATAGTGCTAATCACTGAGTCAGAGAAACCTTTATGACTAAGTACTAAGCGTTCAATTTCCATGCCATCAAATTTAGAGATTTGAGATCCTGATGGAAAAACGGCCCCTAAAGGAAGTAGCCAAGGCTGGCAACTGGACATCCTGACAAGGTCCGCATATCAAAAGCCGAGAGGCCAAGGTGGTGCTATCAGAAACACATAAGATTGTTCCATTATGATCTTGGAGATCACCCTTGGTAGAAGAACCAGAGGCGGAAAAATGTAAGCAGGTTGGGAAAACCAAGGAACTGCTAGAGCATCCACCATCTCCGCCTGAGGATCCATGGATCTGGAAAGGTATCTTGGAAGCTTCTTGTTCAGATGCGAGGCCATCAGATCTATTTCTGGAGGACCCCAATTCTGTACTAATTGAAAAAACACATCTGGATGGAGAGACCACTCTCCCAGATGTAAAGTCTGACGACTGAGATAATCTGCTTCCCAATTGTCTACTCCTGGGATATGAATCGCAGAAATTTGACAAGAGTTGGATTCTGCCCAAGAAAGTATCAGAGATACTTCTTTCATTGCTAAAGGACTGCAAGTCCCCCCTTGATGACTGGCATAAGGCCATGTAGGGACATTGTCTGCTTGAAATCGAATATAAAATTCTCTCTTCAATAGAGGCCAAGCCTGAAGAGCTCTGAAAATAGCACGGAGTTCTAAAATATTGATTGGTAACCTCGCCCTCCTGAGGTTCCCAAACCCCTTGTGCTGTCAAGAGATCCACAGACAGCTCCCCAACCCGAAAGACTTGCATCTGTTGTGATCACAGTCCAGGAAGGACGAACAAAGGAGGCCCCTTGAACAATAAGGTGATGGTTTAACCACCAAGTCAGAGTGTGTTGAATGTTGGGATTTAAGTATATCAACCGTGATATCTGAGTATAATCCCTGCACCATTGGTGCAACATGCAAAGCTGTAGGGGTCTAATATGAAAACGAGCAAAGGGGATCACGTACGATGCTGCAGTCATGAGACCTAAAACTTCCATGCACATAGCCACTGAAGGGAATGATAGAGACTGAAGGTTTAGACAAGCTAAAACTAACTTCATTTGTCTCTTGTCTGTCGGAGAAATAGTCATGGACACTGAATCTATCTGGAAACCTAAAACGGTGACCCTTGTCTGAGGAATCAAGAAACTCTTTTGTAAAATGATCCTCCAACCATGTTTTTGACGAAACCACACAAGTTGTTTCATGTGAGATTCTGCTAAATGAAAAGATTGAGCTAGTACCAAGATATCGTCAAAATAAGGAAACACCGCAATGCCCTGCTCTCTGATTACAGATAGAAGGGCACCAAGAACCTTTGAAAAGATTCTCGGAGCTGTCGCTAGGAAGAGCGAAAAATTGGTAATGCTTGTCTAGAAAGGAGAACCTCAGAAACCAATAGTGGTCTGGATGAATCGGAATGTGAAGATAAGCATCCTGCAAGTCTATTGTGGACATGAAATTACCTTGCTGAACAAAAGGCAGAATAGTCCATATCGTCACCATCTTGAAAGATGGGACTCTTACAAAACGATTTAAAGTTTTTTTCACATCCAGAATTGGTCTGAATGAATCTTCCTTCTTTGGGACAATGAACAGATATGAATAAAAACCCTAACCCTGTTCCTGTTGAGGAACTGTAACAATTACCCCTAAAATCTCTAGATCTGAAACACACTTCAGAAAAGCCTGAGCCTTCACTGGGTTTGTTGGAACATGGGAAAAAAAGAATCTTCCGATGCGAGGTCTTATTCTGAAACCTATTTGATACCCCTACAAAACAATATCCTGAATCCACCGATTATGGACAGAATCTGCCCAAATGTCTTGAAACAATTTCAATCTCCCCCACACCAGTAGAACTTGTTTGAAGGCCGCACCTTCATGCAGTCTTAGGGGCTGTATTTGGTTTCTTATAAGGCTTGGATTTATTCCAATTGGTGGATGGTCTCCAATTGGAACCAGAGGCCTTAGGGGGAAGGAGTGTTTTTTTGTTCTGTATTCTCACAAACGGAACAAAAACGATTGGAAGCTTTAAATTTACCCTTAGATTTCTTATCTTCAGGTAGAAAAACTCCCTTGCCCCCAGTGATAGTGAAAATAGAATCCAATTGAGAACCAAATAAATGATTACCTTGAAAAGACAGTTTAAGGTTTTTTCCCGTTTTTTTTTTTTTTGCCATGTGCTGCTGGCAGCCATTTTACTCACCTCTCTTGCTGACTATGGTGCATTGTGGGGGATGCTGCTCATTTCCTGCACTTCCTTTTATGGCCAGACTGGTGTTCATCATCCATATGAGACAGGATGCAGTCTCAGAATTGTGATGTCATCACTTATTATTTAAATGGCCTCTGTTCAGTATGCTTTGCCTTTGCGTTGTCTCAGACCTGTTTGTGAGAGTTCCTGTGTATTACCTGGCTGCCTGACGTCCTTCCTGGTTCCTGATCCCTGGCTTGTTACTGACTCTGCTGTTTTCCATGTTGCTGATTCCGGCTCGTTTGACTATTCGCTTTGGCTCCTGACTCGGCTCGTCTGACTACCAGCTCTGGTTTTGACTCCTGGCATGTTATTTGACTTGTGGAGTTTTTATTATTTTTTGCTATTAATAAAGGTGTGATTATTTTTGCACTTCTCGTCTGATTCCTGGCACCCTGACATTACACAAAGGCCATGAGTCCTGATGGTGCTAATAATCCACCTTTACCTGCCATCATTTCCAGGATGGATGTACAGGATCACCGCTTGGATCAATTTGCACTAGCCCTGCAAACCCTGCTGACTCGCACTGCACATTTGGATCAAAGTGTCCCGCACGTTATGGCTGCTCCTGTTTCCGCTGCTGTACCTATGCCTACCAGGAGCATGTCCGGTTCTGCACCTCTACCTCAGCGATATGGAGGTGATCCTATTCAGTGCAGAGGGTTTTTGAACCAGGTGGGCATTTACTTTGAGATGTTACCTCAGGCGTTTCCCTCTGACCGAGCTAAGGTGGGATTTCTTATCTCGTTACTCTCTGACACAGCTCTTGCCTGGTGGGAGACAAATAAACCTGTGATTTCAAATCACCCTGAATTTGTGGCCTCCTTTCGAAGGGTATTTAATGTTCCGGCTCGCTCCTTCTCTGCTGCTAAACGATTCATGTCCATTCAGCAAGGTACAAGATCTGTTGCTCAGTTTGCTATTGTGTTCCGTACGCTTGCCGCAGAGGTAAGTTGGAACAATGAAGCCCTTGTTGCTGCCTTCTTTCATGGGCTCTCTGATGCGATTAAAGATGAAGTTGCTGCCAGAGATTTACCAGAGGATCTCGAGGCATTGGTGTCTTTATTGATCCTAATTGACATCAGACTCAGAGAGAGGCCCTCTTTCAAGGAGCGCTTGCGGAAGCCTCCTGTTCCGTTCTCTCCTATGTGTTCGTTCCCACCCATGCCTCCTGGTCCCGAGTCACCAGGTACTGCTGAGCCAATGCAGTTGGGATTCACGCGTCTCTCCGCGGCGGAGAGGGCCTTTAGGAGGAGGGAGGGGCTCTGCCTCTATTGTGGGTTACAGGGCCACCTTTTGAAGTCGTCCTACATGGCCATGAAATGCTCACACCTAAGGTCCTGTCGGGAGCAGACCTTGGGTGGTTTATCCTCGTCCCCGGAAACGCTTAAGAAGAAACCTTTGGTCACAGTTGTCCTTTCCTGGGTGGACTCCTCCATAGTCACTCAGGCTCTTGTTGACTCCGGTGCTGCGGGCTATTTCATTGACAGTGCTTTTGTATCAAAGCACTCCATTCCTGTTTTGCCTCGGTCCGTTCCACTTACTATTGAGGCCATTGATGGCAGGCGCCTTCAGCCCGCACTCGTTACTCACGAAACTGCTCCGTTGTCCATGGCTGTTGGGGCTCTCTATTTTGAAACCCTCCAGTTCCAGGTGATAAACTGTCTGCAATTTCCGGATGTTCTGGGTTATCCCTGGCTCCAAAAGCACAATCCCAGTCTCGACTGGCGCAGGTCCGAAATTTTGTTGTGGTCCAAGCAATGTATTTCCACTTGTCTTCGGAAACCAGTTAAAGTCTTGTGCACTTCTTCGGTATCTCAATTGCCAGAGGAGTACCGAGAGTTCCTAGACATTTTTGACAAGGTGCGTGCCGGTACGTTGCCTCCTCACCGGTCTTACGATTGTGCCATAGACCTGCAACCCGGAGCCATTCCTCCTCGGGGCCGGGTGTACCCTCTGTCTGTTGCAGAGAATTGTCCAATGGAGGAGTATGTTGCGGATGCTCTGTCACGGGGGATCATCCGCAAATCCTGCTCTCCTGCAGGGGCTGGCTTCTTCTTTGTGAAGAAAAAGGGTGGCGAGTTAAGACCATGCATCAATTATAGACCCCTCTGAGGAAGCGTTTTTTGTGAAACGTACGTCAGGGGTCCTCTGGGATAAGCTCTGTCTTTCCCCTCTTTTTAACTTGCTCACCTTTGTTGGTCTGGTATAATGCAGCTTTAATATTTGGTAAAAATTTAAACTTAATTTAGCCCTCGGATTGTAAGGGCTTAGCCTATATCTATAATTTTGCTGCCAGATACCTTTGATACTGACTTCAGACTAATTTAAAATCACAGCTCAACTTAGGTGCAGTGTTTTTAATTTTTAGCTCTTGCTAAATGTATGTGTGGTTAAAAATTTTGACTTTAATAAACTTTAGTGTATGAATGGAAAAACATTTTTTCTAACTATAAACAATCTAGCTCTGATTTTGCGAGGGCATTGGTGGAATTTTCCTCACAGATTTAAGTTACCTACTCTTACTTGTAAGTCTATTTACAATTACTTGTTAGTTGTATCAATTATAGGGGTCTTAATCGTCTTACCATTAAGAATGCTTACCCTATTCCGCAACTCTTTGACCGCCTCAAGGGAGCTACGGTCTTTACTAAACTTGATTTGAGAGGAGCGTACAATCTCATTAGGATCAAGGATGGCCACGGATGGAAAACAGCATTTAACACCAGGAGCGGGCATTATGCCCTTTAGCCTATGTAATGCTCCTTTGGCCTATGTAATGCTCCTGCTGTTTTTCAGAAATTTATTAATGATGTCCTACGAGATATGTTGCAACAGTGTGTTGTGGTGTACTTAGACGACATCCTCATACACTCACCCACACTTGAGGCTCATCGTTCTGATGTTACACGGGTTCTTCAGAGACTACGTGAGAACGGCCTGTTTTGTAAACTCGAGAAATGTGAGTTCCATCAGACTCAAGTAACCTTCCTAGGTTATGTTATCTCCGTTGCAGGGTTTTCCATGGATCCTGACAAGTTATCTGCAGTTCTGCAGTGGCCTCGCCCAGTTGGTCTTCGGTCTATTCAGCGTTTTTTGGGGTTCGCCAATTACTATAGAAAGTTTATTAAAAACTTTTCTTCCTTTGTCAAACCTATCACAGACATGACCCGTAAAGAGAATGATCCACTCCATTGGTCACCTACTGCCATTAAGGCCTTTGATAGTCTTAAGACTGCCTTTGCTGCCGCTCCAGTTCTAGCTCATCCTAAACCTGTCCTGCCTTTCGTTCTTGAGGTCGATGCGTCTGAGACTGGAGTAGGTGCCCTCTAGTCCCAAAGTCCTACGCCTGACGGTTCCTTGCATCAGTGTGGTTCCTTCTCTAAGAAATTGTCTCCAGCGGAGTGCAATTATGAAATTGGCGACAGGGAATTACTGGCCATAATTTTGGCACTCAAGGAATGGAGGCATCTTCTCGAGGGTACTAGCGTGCCACTGCTCATTCTTACTGACCACAAGAATTTAACTTATCTATCTGAAGCAAAACGTTTGTCGCCCGACAGGCCAGATGGGCGCTATTTTTGTCTCGGTTTAATTATGTTGTCTCCTACCTGCCTGTTAGTAAGAATGTTAGGGCTGATGCCCTCTCTCGACAATTTTCACCTCTGTCCAAGGAGGAGTCTGTACCTACTCCTGTTATACCTCCTGACCATATTTTGGCTACCATACGTACTAATTTGACTTCTCCCTTGGGGGAGGAGATCCTGGCTGCACAAACCAATGCACCTCCTGAGAAACCTAGTGGTAAGTGTTTTGTTTGTGAGAATCTTCTAACTAAACTTTTGCACACTTACCACTATCCTAAAGCCGCAGGTCAGCCAGGCAAGAACCAAATGATTTGGTCTGTCACTCGACAATTCTGGTGGCCAGGTCTTCGTTCTGATGTTGCCTCCTGCTCAGTTTGTGCACAGAATAAGACTCCTCAACGTCTTCCTGTGGGTCTTCTTCAACCTATTGCTAATGGTGAGCGTCCTTGGACACATCCTTCCATGGACTTCATTGTCGAGCTCCCGGTTTCCAATGGCAATACAGTTATCCTTATAGTGGTTGACCGTTTTTCTAAAATGTCACATTGCATTCCCTTGATGAAGCTGCCTACCGCTCAGGAGCTTGCTTCAATTTTTGCCCGGGAGGTCTTCTGTTTACATGGGTTACTCAAGGAGATATTGTCGGACCGGGATAGCCAGTTTGTCTCCAGATTTTGGCGTTCCTTTTGTGCTCAAATGGGGATCCAGCTTTCCTTCTCCTCGGCATATCACCCTCAATCCAATGGGGCTGCAGAACGGTCTAATCAAGCTCTGGAACAGTTCCTCCATTGCTATGTCTCAGATCATCACAATAATTGGTCTGAACTGTTACCTTGGGCAAAGTTTGCTCGTAATAGTGCTATTAATGCTTCCTCCAGGTTATCCCCGTTCATGGCGAATTATGGGTTTCAACCATCCTTGTTGCCCGATTCATTCATGTCTCAGGGTATTCCGGCTTTGGAAGAGCATCTCTGGCAACTCCGTTCCACGTGGGTGCAGATTCAGGATTTCCTTCATCGGTCTATGCAGCGCCAAAAGTTCCAGGCTGATCGCAGGCGTCTGCCCGAGCCTTCCTACCAGGTTGGTGAGAGAGTTTGGCTGTCCTCCCGCAACTTGAACCTTTGTGTGCCTTCCAATAAATTGGCTCCTCGTTATGTTAGTCCTTTTCGAATACCACGACGGGTTAATCCTGTGGCCTACGCTCTTGACCTTCCTCCTGCTATGCGCATCTCCAATGTTTTTCATGTCTCCCTCTTGAAACTATTGGTTTGTAATCCGTTTACCACTGTGTTGCTTCGTCCCCGTCCTATCTTTGTTGACAACCTTGAGGAGTATGAGGTCAGCAGCATTATTGACTCTCGTATGTCCAGGGGCCGTGTACAGTATTTGGTTCACTGGAGGGGCTACGGTCCGGAGGAGCGGTCTTGGGTTCCCTCCTCTGATGTTCATGCTCCCGCCCTCCTCCGTGCCATCCATGCCCGTTTCCCCAATAAGCCTTTTGTCCTCCTGCGGGGGAGGGGTCATTGAGGGGAGAGTACTGTCAGGGTTTTTTTCCCTGTTTGCCATGTACTGCTGGCAGCCATTTTACTCACCTCTCTTCCCGACTATGGTGCATTGTGGGGGATGCTGCTCATTTCCTGCACTTCCTTTTATGGCCAGACTGGTGTGCATCATCCATGTGAGACAGGATGCAGTCTCAGAATTGTGATGTCATCACTTATTATTTAAAGGGCCTCTGTTCAGTATGCTTTGCCTATGCGTTGTCTCAGACCTGTTTGTGAGAGTTCTTGTGTTTTACCTAGCTGCCTGACGTCCTTCCTGGTTCCTGATCCCTGGCTTGTTCCTGACTCTGCCGTTTTCCTTGTTGCTGATTCTGGCTTGTCTGACTATTCGCTTTGGCTCCTGACTCGGCTCGTCTGACTACCAGCTCTGGTTTTGACTACTGGCTTGTTATTTGACTTGTGGACTTTTTAATATTTTTTGCTATTAATAAAGGTGTGATTATTTTTGCACTTCTCGTCTCAGTCCGATTCCTGGCACCTTGACAGATAGAGATAGTAATCTAGATTTAGACACCATATCAGCATTCCATGATTTAAGCCATAAAGCTCTTCTAGATAGAATAGCTAACGACATAGATTTGATATTAGTTTTAACAATATCAAATATATCATCACAAATTAAATGATTAGCATGTTGAAGTAAAAGAACAATGCTAGACAAATCGGGATCTGATAACTGATGTGCTAGACTGTCCAACCAAAAAGTTGAAGCAGCAGCAACATCAGCTATAGAAATAGCAGGTCTAAGAATATAGCCAGTATGTAAATATGCCTTCCTAAGATAAGATTCAATTTTCCTATCTAACGGATCCTTAAAAGAAGTACTATATTTCATAGGAATAGTAGTACGTTTGGCAAGAGTAGAAATAGCGCCATAAACCTTAGGGACTTTCTCCCAAAGCTCTAAATTGGACACAGGTAAAGGATACAATTTTTTAAACCTAGAAGAAGGATTAAAAGAAGTACCAGGCTTAGACCATTCCTTAGTAATCATATTTGAGATAGCATCTGGAATAGGAAAAACTTCAGGAGTAACCTCAGAAGTCTTAAAAACAGAATTCAAACGTTTGCTATTCTTGTTATCAAGAGGACTAGATTCCTCAATACCCAAAGTAAACAATACTTCCTTTAACAAAGAACGAATATATTCAATCTTAAAAAGTAAGGTAGATTTATCAATGTCAGTGTCTGAAGTAGAATCCTCTGAGCCAGAGGAATCCTCATCAACAGAAAACACTTCAGTGTGCTGTTGATCAATACAAACGTCATCAGATTTATGAGAAGTTAGGAGAGACCTTTTACGTTTATTTAAAGGTGAAATAGCAGTCATAGCCTTCTCTATGGCTGCAGCAATATAATCTTTTATATCTACAGGAATATAATGTACATTAGACTGTGAAGGTTTAGCAGTAGATGTATTTGTACTTATAGAAACATTATCAGCATGAAACAATTTACAACATACACACTTAGCTTTCGTAGATTTGTTTCCAGGCCACTTGGTTCCTACAGTAACATCAGAGGCAGGATCAGTTTGAGACATCTTGCAAAATTTAACAAAAAAGAAAAAATAACATTTAAACAAAACATCCAAATTCCTCAAAATACCAGTTTCAGGAATGGGAAAAAATGCTTATGAAAAAATACTAATATGCAAAAACAAACATCATACAACAATTTTTTTGGCGCCAAAAATGACGCTAACAAAGATGACACAAATGCAGAGGAAAAAAAAAAAACTTTTGGTGCCAAAGTTAACAGGAAATGACAGGATTCGCGCTATCACAGGAGCAACTTCGCGCCAAAAACAATTTGCGTCAGGAAATGACATGACTAGAGTCACAACAAACGCAACCTACACGCCACAAATGACGCAATATAAGTATTTTGCGTCACTGCGAGCCTAATTTGCTCGCAAAAATTTGAAAAAAAACAGACCAAAGTTACAACTAACTGGAACCCCAGGAAAGAAGAAAATAACTAAAATTTCTCCCAAAACATAATTTTCCACGCTGAAACTGTTAGACTGCAACGGGAAATAAACATAGACCTGACTCATGGCAAATATATGCAATATATATTAAAACTTTAAAATATAAAGTGCCAAACATAGCCGAGAGTGTCTTAAAAAAACATATATACTTACCTGAAGACACCCATCCACATATAGCAGACAGCCAAACCAGTACTGAAACATATCAGCAGAGGTAATGGTAGAGGAGTATAATGTAGATCTGTAAAGGGAGGTGGCAGATGAATCCCCACAACCGAATTTACAGAGAGCCTTAGAATAGATTTCCCATAGGTGAAAACATGGCATAATCAGGCAATACTCCCTTCACATCCCTCAGACAAACACTGTACTTTGAGAGGAATTGGGCTTCAAAATGCTTAGAAGCGCCTTTCACAAAAGAAAAATCAAGCACGACTTGCTTCACCATACTCCAACGAAGGCAAAGTTTGTAAAAACATAAATTATTCTTACCTGATCATTTCATTTCCATCTGTGGGAGGAGAGTCCACTGCTTCATTCATTACTTGTGGGAATTAAGAACCTGGCCACCGGGAGGAGGCAAAGACACCCCAGTCAAAGGCTTAAATACCTCCCCCACTCCCCTCATCCCCCAGTCATTCTGCCAAGGGAACAAGGAACAGTAGGAGAATATCAGGGTACAAATGGTGCCAGAAGATAATTAAATTTAGGTCCGCTCCCCAGAGAAACAGACGGGAGCAGTGGACTCTCCTCCCACAGATGGAAATTAAATTATCAGGTAAGCATAATTTATGTTTTCCATCTTAATGGGAGGAGAGTCCACTGCTTCATTCATTACTTGTGGGAACAAATACAAAAGCTCTGGAGGACACTGAATGAAAAAAAACGGGAGGGTAAAAGGAGGCGGACCCTATACTGAAGGCACCACAGCCTGCAGAACCCTCTCTCCCAAAAGCTGCTTCCGCCGAAGCAAAAACATCAAAAGTTGTAAAATGGTGCAAAAGTATGTAAAGAGGACCAAGTAGCCGCATTACAAATCTGCTCCATAGAAGCCTCGTTCTTAAAGGCCCAAGAAGAGGCCACAGCTGTAGTTGAATAAGCCATAATCCTCAGAGGAGGCTTATGTCCCGCTGTCTCAATGCGAAACGGAGGGCACTCCTCAGCCAAAAAGATAAGGAACTCGAAGAAGCCCTCTGACCCCCACGCTTCCCGGAAAGAGAACAAACAGAGAAAGAAGTTTGTCTAAATTCCTACGTGGTCTGAAGATAGGACTTCAAGGCACAAACCATATCCAGAATTACCTTAAAAACCTATTTTGGTTCGTAAAACAGCCTTATCGGCATGGAAAGCCAGATAAGGAGGGACACATTGCAAGGCAGAAATCACAGATACTCTGGACGCAGAAGCAATAGCCCGTAAAAAAAAGGAACCTTCCAAGACAATTTAATGTCTACTTCATGCATAGGCTCCAACGGAGCCCGTGCAAACCTAAAGAACCAGATTTAAACTCCAAGGAGGAACAATAGATCTAAACACAGGTCTGATCCTAGCAGAGCCTTAACAAATAACTGCACATCAGGAAGCTCAGCGAACCTCTTGTGCAGTAACACAGACAGGGCCAAAATCTGTCCCCTCAGGGGACTTGCAGAAAGCCCTCCTCCAGTTCATCCTGGAGAACAGAATAAGTAGGTCCTCCACATCTTATTATAGATGTTAAGAGCTACCAGCTATGAGCTTGAATGAGAGTAAAAAACATAAATTATGCTTACCTGATAATTTCATTTTCTTCTGAAGGGAAGAGTCCACAGCTGCATTCATTACTTTTGGGAAATACAGAACCTGGCCACTAGGAGGCGGCAAAGACACCCCAGCCAAAGGTTTAAATACCTTCCCCACTTCCCTCATCCCCCAGTCATTCTGCCGAGGGAACAAGGAACAGAAGAGAAATATCAGGGTGAAAAAATGTGCCAGAAGAACAAAAAATTACAGCCGCCTCATAGATAAAAACACGGGCGAGAGCTGTGGACTTCCCTTCAGAAGAAAATTAAATTATAATCAGGTAAGCATAATTTATGTTTTTCTTCTTAAAAAGGGAAGAGTCCACAGCTGCATTCATTACTTTTGGGAAAACAATACCCAAGCTAGAGGACACTGAATGCAAACAACGGGTGGGTACAAAAGGCGGCCCCTTCGAGAAGCACCACAGCCTGATTTACTCGACACCCTAAAAAAATATAGTCGACACAGGAGAAAACCCGAAGCCCAGATAACTGCACATTAGTTACACCACCGGCAAAGCCGAACTAAACCACTCAGTCCCAGAGTCTGTCAAGCCCAAACAACCTCTGAGGAGTCAGCCCTGCGTATCAAGACTCCCATGAAGGTCCCCGGCCAACACAAGGACCACTGTCTGCCCCCAAAAAGGAGAACAGATTCTCATGAAAAATCCAAAGGATCATTCAACTCTGCAGAACATAGAACAACCCATGGTTGTCGTACAACAGCAACGCCCAGGGAGACGAACTCTCTAGAAACACAAGGACCGAAGAAAAAGAGATCCATACAAAGGGAAACATGTCCCAAAAAGGACTCGAGGAACACCCTCATATCCCTGACCCTGTACCATACCCAAAGGTACTCCAGGAAAACCATGACCTCACCGTTAGATCTAGACCTGCAAGCAAGACAGCAGAAATATGATAACTATCCCAGTAGCTAGTAAAGAGTTCTCCAAAAAGAACACCAACAGTCTGAACAGGAACTCCCAATGACCAGCTTCCAGGTAGCAAGCTGACTCACCGTTGCTAAACCCAAACACCGAAAGGCCTTTCAAAGTGCAATTAGCCATAGCTGGCTACACCCTCAAAGTGCAATAGCTGTAGCTGGATTCAACTGCAAACCTTCTAAAGGGCTCACAGCCCTCCGAATATCGGGCTCCAAGGAGCGTCCCCTCCCAGCACTGAACACCAGAGGAAAAGAGGAGCACATCCAAGCTCCCACAAAGGAGAGAACCGACTCTAAAGAATACGGTCAACCCTGCAAGAGTAACCAACCCCCAATCTTCCCTCTAGGATAATGGTCCCAGCCCAAAGGCTTGTCAAAACCAAAGACAAGAGTCCCAGACTTCCGGAAGAGAAAGGAAGGGTCAACGTAGGAACAAAGTTTAGACTGCTGATCGTTACTATGTCACCATGAGTCAGGATAGACATTGTGTTCGGGTACGAAACCCCCTACACGGCTGTCTTATCTAAAAACAAGGAACACGTCCTAAGGGAAGAAGGCCCTTAAGACCCTCAGCATCCACATATCAGAATCCAACATATAGCAGGAATCCCATAGGGATCAAACCCTCAGCCTCTTGCTGCAGGAACAGAGGAACCAGACACTACATCGCAACGCCCCTTCCAGGATTCTGGAAAGCAAGAAGGGAAAGGATCCTTACAAGGCAAGCCACCAAGGACCAACAGGACGCTCCAAATACTAAGCTAACTCCGAACCCAGAGAACCCTACCCCCGCTCTAGAAGAGAAGGGAATAAACAACGGAAAACCACCCTACCATAGAGGCGAGACCCCCTCAGCCATATCGCCAACCCAGGTGAAGATACCTGGATTCTACAGAAACAGTGTAAATGCGCCAGAAGACTAGTAGGGAACCATCAGGAGGACCTAAAGCCTAAGCCGCAGAGCCACAGCCTCTACGGAGAGAGGCCCGTGGGACCACAAACATCTAGTGTGAGATCGAACTGTCCACACCCATCCAAGGACAGAGACAGACCTAGGTCAAGGTCCTCAATAACAGAATCAATCGAAGATCCGACATCCAGAGGAACGCACCTCTAAAGTCCATAGACGTGGCGATCTAGCAATAGCCTCAAACCCAAAAGTCACAAAGTACTTCATTGATGGTCTAAGATTCAGCACCCAGGGCACTTGGATCACAAGGAAATCTCGTAGGCAAGCGATATTACGTACTACACGCATAGGCAAGGTAGCAACCAACACCCGAAGGCGAATGAGAACCCTGTACCCTGCTCACTATCCCAGAGAATCGAACTTAAGACACCGCCTACGAAGCCCCTAACGGAGGTCAACTACCTGACCCCAGAAGGGCGGCCCTCCGTAACCGACCTCACCTCTTCACTTACAAGCCCCAAGGCAAGAGTTGCAACATCGAGACCATGGTCAGACCAAGGGCAATGGAAGGGACAACAGCCAGAGATCCTTGAAGGATCTATCTTCCAAAATCTTCTTTAAGCAGGCAAAAGCTGGAGCTTTGCAGCTCCCCACAGAAGGCAGAGAACCCCTGCACACCAACTCTTAGAGTAACAACTCTGAGCAGAGAAAGAACATGCCCGCGCATCCAGACCATATGATCCACCCATGGCGGGAAGGAAGGAAACTCAGCCACCGCAATAAAAAGCTTAATAGGCTAAAGAGTCAGCGTCCGGAAGAACCTTGAGTGAAAAAGCAAATCATTAATCACTCGGCACACCAGACCACATAGGTCACACACATCTCCCAACTCCAAAGAATGGAATAACGGTCCCCGGGGACCTGAAGAACCATGATGATGTCTGCAAAAACAGATCAGTATCCCAGAGGAGAACCTGAACAACCAACCTAGATTGGCACTCATAACCCTCCGTACGGAGGGGTTGTATCTAAACAACAGGCCTCATACTTCGTTAGGATCCGAGCCCGGAGTCCATAGAATAGGCCAAGAGACATTCAGAATCCAAGAGGATTAATCAGCACCAAGTGGGTGACATGAACCCTTGTAAAAGCCGAAAAAAGTATCCGACCAGTACCTGCCTGGTTTAAGGACACTCCAGAACTGACCAAGGTCCAATAAAAATTTGTCCTGAAGGATCGATAAATTAACTAGAGAAACATAAATTTTATTGTTCAACAAGTGCGCAACTTCTATGGAAGTGCCCATGCGACCTAAATCGCAAGTATCAGTTCCAGAGAAGAACGTTCATACAAACGAAAATCTAACAAACATGAGCTTAAGAAAAAAATAAATAAAATTAAACACATCCATCCGGATCAAAAATTTAAATGAAGGCCGCACCCATCGGGTAAATGCCCAAGGTGAATGAGGACGACAACGGGACCAGCCAATGAAAAGCCCCATTCACCCAAGCTCAGAACTGGAACCGAAAAAACAAAGAAAAAGAAAAACGGCAACGTTAAGAAGATGGGCTTAATCCCCAAACGTCATATCCAATTTGCCATTCAGCTTCTAAGGCCTCGGATCCCTTGACATGCTAGGACTGGGATACTCCAACATTGCCAAAACATGTCTTAAAAGAACACGAAGGCGAGCCAGCCTATAACGGAAGGCAAAATCATCCCTCGCCGGATCAACCGAAGACCCTGGCCCCAAGATTGGGGCCCCTGAAGCCTCAGGGGCCAACGCTTCCCCAGAAGGCCGAACTGAATTGGGTGATCCCACGCTCGACGGGCTTTGGTTAACAGAACATGGACAGTATCTTAGAAATACTTCACATGGGAGATATAAATGAGTCAGCGCCATAGATATAGCCTTGTGGAACCGTGCCGTAACCTCTGGAGGAAACAATCCACCCTCCGGAGAAAGAGTAAAAGCCATAGGGACACCTGCATGCGTAGCCGCAAAATGGAGTGGGGCACTCGCTTCACGGGTCATGGAAACCTCGGAGGCGGATGGCTCAACGCACTCTAAGGTCCCTGCTTCGGAGAAGAGAGTACTCTAGAACGGCAATCAGAACATAACTGATAGGCATTGACATATACACTAGTACTATAATAGTCTCCATAGACATGAGAATTTTTCTAACAGACCAGAGAGTCCAGGACCGGAAACGATTAGTTAAAGGGAGAAGAGAGGAACAATCCAGTCTCATTCATTCTTAATAATGTTCGCCATCTAACAGGAGCAGGGAAACATAAGGTACCACCCTGTCCTCAAACTCTATCCAATTTAGGAATTAAAGGTTCCTCAGGCAATTTGGCCTCTGGAACCACTGAATTTGCTAAAAAAAACTTCCCTTAGAAGAAAGCGCAAATTCCTAAACCTAAAGTCCGGTTCCTCCACAGCCAGAAGTTTAGAGGCAGCAGACTCCGACCCAGAATGTTCATACGCTGAAGTCTCAGAAAGAACTTCATCTTCTGATAACCCTATCAGTTAAATCCAATAAATTATCTGATGTACTCTGTGAAGGAGTGCAATATGTAACCTTTGCGCTTAGCAGGGCGAGGTAAAGCATTAAAGGCTGCAGACACTGCCGTTTGAGCTGCGCAGTAATGTCTGGTAAAAAAGGCCCCATCCAGATGGAGGATCAGCAATGCTACGGGAAACTGCATGTGTAGAGAGATAGGCATGTAGGGTACGCACCTCACTAGACGACAACTCCTTAGAGGTGGACGGCTCAGTGGTATCAAACATGTTTGATATTATCACATTATCAAGGCATATAAAACATAATTGAGGGGGCGGTACTAAGGCCTCCTCACATTATAAACCGGAATTACTCTTTAGGAATAGAGGGCATGCCCTCTAAGTAACAGAATCCTCCATCGCTAGTGCAATAAACAGAGAATTATAGAAAACATAAATTATGTTTACCTGATAATTTCATTTTCTTCCTTGGGAAAGAGTCCACAATCGCATTTATTACTTTTGGGAAATTCAGAACCTGGCCACCAGGAGGAGGCAAAGACACCCCAGCCAAAAGGCTTAAATACCTCCCCCACATCCCTCATCCCCCAGTCATTCTGCCGAGGAACAAGGAACAGTAGAAGAAATATCAGGGTGAAAAGGTGCCAGAAGAACACAACTAAGACGCCCCACATAAAAAAAAAACGGGCGGGGGGCTGTGGGACTCTTTCCCACGGAAGAAAATGAAATTACCAGGTAAGCATAATTTATGTTTTTCTTCCTAATGGGAAAGAGTCACCAGTCACATTCATTACTTTTGGGAAAACCATACCCAAGCTAAAGAGGATACTGAATGCCAAAATGGGAGGGTACAATAGACCCATTCTGAGAGCACCAAGCCTGAAACCACTACCCAACAAAAAACCCAATTCGTCCGAAGCCGAGAAAACTTTAAAAAGGAAAGGCCCCAAGGACACTGAGCAGCAGATAGTCTAGAAGCCAAGCTAGAGACCCCAAAATCGGACTCAACTGAGCCAACAGTCCTCCAGGAGACACCGTGGCCCAACAGTCGGTCCCCCACCGATCACTCCTCACTAAAGAGGGGAGCACCAGCCTAAACTCCCCAAGGGATAGGGCAAGGAGAACCGAGGGTAAACCGAAAGGTCACCACAAAATCCATAAAAAGGAAAAACCGAAATAGTGAGCCCAGCTCACAAAGATCCAAATGGACCCTGACAGACAAGAAAAGGATACGTCCAGACCAAGCAGAAACCAGAGGTTTAGGACCAGGTATCTAAACAGAGAAACCCTTCTCTCAACATCGTGCAAGGCACTGAAAGAAACTGAAGACTGAGTTCTCACATCGTCAGAACTAAGAATACTAAAGTATTCAGACAAAAAAATAACGTGTAACAGACCCGGACGAAAAACCCTGAGTCAAGAGCACGCAGCCATCAGGACGGCACAGAAGAATACTTGCTGAGAAAGCAGCCAGCAAGAGAACAGATTGCCTAGAGTGTGCCCTCTGTTTGGGAGTTATCTTTTGCAATTGAACCCCCCAGACCTACACACAGGGCTCCAAAAGGGGAAGCACATAACCTCAATGAGGCCCACCGCTCCCCCAAGAGAGAGAGAGAGAGAGAGAGAGAGAGAGATTACACCCAGAACCCGAAGGTGTATGGTAACCCTGGACCTTCTGCTTGCAAGTCCAGGGAGCTAGCTACTATGCCAACCTAGATCCTGAAGAGCACAACACATCTCAAAACCCACTCCCAGCCGGGCCAGCCCAAGCATCGGCCAGTCTGAAACAGGGGAACAGAAGAACCCCAACATCAGCTCAAAAACAAGCGGAAGAATGGCCACAGCCATCCCAACAGAGTACAGGTGTCAACCCGATTCCTTAGAAACAGATGACAAGGCCATAGACCCAAAGGAATCTAACAAAAGGCCCACCATAGTCTCAACATGGATCAAGCAAGATTCCAGATGGAACGTAACAACCTAGAGAAAACACCCCTCTCTGAAAGGTTAACTCTCAGTTCCAACCTCCTGAATCCAAGAGAATCCCTAGAAAAAGGACCACACCTCCATAAGAAGGAGAATAAGCCCCCCACCCTAAGAAAAGTGATGGGGCCAAAAAGGCAGAGCACCTGCCCACAAGACACAAAGCCACAGGCTAAAGGAGAGATCAATCTCCAACGCAGATGAACTTGGAAGGAATCCCCCTAAGGAATTAGCTTGCTAACACACATCCAATGTGCAATAGCTGCAGCAGAGACACTGCAAACCCATTCGCCTGCAGAGCAGTGAATCCATAAGGTTACCACAGCAAGCTGACCAAGGAAAACCGACCATAAAGACGTAAGTCCAGCCCAATGAGCATCAGCCCCAGATAACTTGCAAATCCTGACCCAAGGAAAAGACCACCCCTTGTCGAAGACCAATGCTCCAAAGGAGCTAAGGCGTTAAGTCGTACAACGACACTAGAGCCCATAGGCTCTCAAACAGCCGCAGGACAACAAGCAAGGGGATACCCCGAGGTCAAAATCACTCCAGCAAAGGCTGGTCTCCATATCACCTCCATACAATCAAAGGATCTTAGAGAGAAAAGGACGCACAGCATACCCAGCTCCGAGCAGAGCCCAAGGAGACCACCCCCAGTGCCCCTAACAGGGAACGACAATATCCCGGAGGGGAACCCATGTCCCTAAAAGGAGACCCAACTCACATGGAGACAACAGAGGAAGACCAAAAGGTCTCATAAAAACCAGCTAAACAGTACACAACAGTCAATGTGCAAAAAAAAAAAAAAAAAGAGGCCAAACCGCCCAACTCAGAAGCAAGAGGACACAAGCCCACCAACCCTCCACTACATGGGAAGGAGCTCTAGGATCTGACAACCCCAGACACAAGAGAGAGAGATGCAGCGGAACTCCACTGACCCAGAGAATGAAGAAAAATTGATAACAAGAGTAAATTAAAAAGTTGCTTAAAATTGCATGCTCTATCTGAATCATTAAAGAAAAATTTGGGTTTAGTGTCCCTTTAAACTTAAAATCGAATTTCCCATAAAATGTTCAGCTATGCATAAACATATACTTTCATTATTTATTTTGTCTGCTTTTCCTGTAATTTTATGTAGCGTTTCCACTTCCTTCAGAGAGACTAGAGTGCATTTTGTGGAATCCAGAACCACAATACTAATACATGTTGCAAACCGATTGGTTGACATGTGCAGGAGTTTATTTCTGTCCCTTACTGGACACAGTTAAGGAATTAAAGGGCCATTCCAGTCAAAATTTAAATGCATGTAAATTAATTACATCTTTGAGTAGAAACATATTTGCACTGTACATGTGTTGGCAAAAATGCTTCAAGTAATAGTTATCGCCGTTTTAATGGTAACATTTTCCTCTGCTCATGCACGTGAAGCCTAGATTGATATTCTCAGTGCACCAGCATTTTAAATACTGTGGCGGCTCAAAGCACCAGTGAGGCTTGTATCATGTCAGCAATTAACAAATTGAGTCATTACCAGATGGTACAAGCACCTTAGGCTCTCTGAGCAAGTGGATTGTTTAAAATGCTGGTGCACTATGAATACTTAAATACACTTTTGTAACAGCTATAACATTAATTAGAAGCATTTTTTCTAATAAACGTACATTACAAAAATGCTTCTATTTAAAACTGAAACGCATCCATGTGGATTCCTATTTTGGCTATAATGTCCCTTTAAGATAAGCAACATTCAAGAAACTTCTAAAAGGGGGTGTCCTGGGCATACAAAATAATGTATATTTTTTTCTAACAAAGGCTTTTAAAAGATTTATTTTGCAATGTAGTGCCTGTTTTCTAGTGATCACATGGTCACTATTGAGGAAGTTATTCCACAGAGTCCTTAGCTGAAAACAAAAGAACTGAAGAAAGGTTTTTGCCACCTGCATTTATAGTACTGCAGTGTAATACTATGTACAGCACATGTGAGTAGTTTGCCATTAATTGCTTACTTAAAGGGCCAGTACAGTGAACTGTAAAAAAATGTTATCATGCAAATAAAAGAGCAGTAACATATTAACCCCTTAACACTGTTAGAACGTTCAATGCCGTCCTAACAGCGCTGGGCTTTAAAACCGTTAGGACGGCATGGAACGTCCTAACTGATCTGGTATCCTGCAGCCTCCTGCACTTCAGAGTGGAAACTCAAGACTGGGGAGGTGCTTAGCATCGTAGGTAGTCCCCCCATGATCCGGTGCCACCCTTGAAATCCTGTGATCGCATCGACGATCACGTGATTTCATTTTTAAAGGAAGTGTTTACATGTTCCGATGTTAAAGTGAAGGTAAACTTTGATGAATGAAAGCCCGTTTTTTTAAAAATACTATTAAAAACAGGGGCACTTTCATTCATCAAAGTTTAGAAGGCAGCCGTTTTGATTAAAAACTTACCTTTGTTTTTTTCACAGCCAGAGCAGCTTCCCCCACCCGGAGATCCTCTCTTCACACGTCATTAATGACTAATCCAGCTTCCTCCAATCACAGCATGGCCTCAGGCAATGACTACCCTGGGGGAAAGCCGTGATTGGAGGAAGCTGGATTCGACTGAAGGTAAACACTTGGGTCAAGAACATGCAGTCATCATCAGGATGATACAAAGAAAAAAATACTTGCTGAAAAGCAAAAAAAGAGCCCAAACAAGATATCAGATTGCAAAAAACTCCAAAACAGAAAGCATGCTCCAGTCAATCCAAGCCGCCAGACGACACATAGGTCTCAAAAAGGGAGAAGCACAGAACCTCAACGAGGCCCACTGCACCCCCGAAAAGGAACAACAATCCTCAAAACCTACTCCCAGCCGGGCTAGCCCAAGCGTTGGCAGGTCTGAAAACAGAGGAACAAAAGAAACCCAACACCAGCTCACAAAAGAGCGGAAGAATGGCATCAACCATTCCAACAGAGCTCAAATAGAACAGAACAACCCAGAGAGCATGCCTCTCTTCAACAAAGGTTAAATCCTCTGTTCCACCTCCTAAATCCAGGAGAATCCCTAAGACAAAGACCACACCTCTGTAAGGAGGAGAACAAGTCCCCCAAGGAAAAAAAGCCCATTAATACAAAGCACCGCCCACAAGACACAAGGACACAGGCTGAACAAGAGATCAATCTCCAACGCAGATGAACTTGGAAGCAATCCCCTTAGAAATTAGCCTGCTAGCACACAGACAAAAGGTGCATTAGCTGCAATGAATACCCTTCAAACCCTACACCTGCAGAACTGCGAAGCCATCAGGTTACTTCAGCAAACTGTCCAAGGGAACCGTTCAATAGGCGTAAGGCAAACCCAATCAGCATCGGCACGCAGAAAGCCTGGCCAACCAAGACCAGGTCAACTAGCCAGACTAAAGGTCATAGCCCAAGTTTCCTGGGAATGGAGAACCCCAACCCACCCTAAGTCTGAAAGTCCAGTACCAACCCGCAACGGGAACCACAACGGAAAAATGCTGAGCGAAAGCCTCAGCAACCAGAAGAACCAGGGCGATGACCGGTCCGAGCCCCCAATTGCTCAAGAACAAACAATATCCCAGAAACTCAAACACTCTGTCTGATATAAAAAACAGACCCACAGGGAGATATCAGTGCAATATCCAGAATATCCTGGATAAAGAGAACACCTCACAAGTCCCGACCCAAGGAAGAGACCACCCCCTGCCGAAGTCCAACACTCCAAAGGAGCTAAGGCATCTCGAACCAAGACACTAGAGCCCATAGGCATTCAAACCGCCACAAGACGTCCAAAGCAAGGGGATACCTAGAGTCCAAAAGGAAAAGTTCCCAGAGCCTCAGAAAGGCCAAACCACCCAAAAAAGCAGCAAGAAGGTGCTAAGCCCCAAATCCTCCCACGTGAGGAAGAACACTCTAGGTCCCAAGAGCATTGGAAGAAAATAGAGTGACGCAGCGGAACTCCACTGACCCAGTCAACCAGCTTGAAGGCGAAATAAGGACTCAAACATCCCTCCGCCTCACGGACTCAAAAGTCTTCTTTAGAAAGTTTAGCTGAAACTTGTAAAATGAAAACAAGAAAACACAAATAAGTGAACACTTAGCGCCTCAACTGGTCCAGCCAGGCAGAACAGGCGCCACGTGTCTGAACAAGCCACGAGACAGAAGAACTGAACCCAAGTAGGACCAGCCTGCAGACAGGGTGATAACTGTCAAGCTGTCTAAATCCTCCCCCAGAGGGGAAGAGAATAACAGACAAACATAGGACTAACGTGTCCCATAACAAACTTCCGTAGAAATAAACAGAGAGGATCGATCCCTGAAAAAGTTACAGAAGGAAACATATAATCAAAAATAAAAAAATATATCCTAACTGGATAAAAGAAAATATAAGGCAACCCGTAGGTTAATGCCCAAGAAGAAACAGGCCTACTCGCAGGACCAGCCAATCGGAAGCCTGATCTTCCAACAAAACTGGGAAGGATCTCAATAAACCGACAATCAGGAGATTACGTCATCCCCTCATGTCTAATGAGGTGAGCTATTCGATGAAGAATATTGCGGATTCCCTTATCTGTTAAGGATAGGGTGCTCTAATAACTCAAAAACATGTCTAAGTAAAAAACGAAGGCACGCTATTCTGTAACGAAAAGCACAACACTCAGGCACAGTTACACCCGCAGGGAACTGTATAGGCCCACCCAAGGTCGGGAGACCCGGTACAATAGGGCACGAGCACAAACTCAAATAAACGTCTGGATTTTGCAGACGCATAATCGGGGGGGGGGACAAGTCGCCTTGCAAGTAGGGATAAACATAATTTTGGTTACCCGCATGTGTAGTAGTAGGGAACTCTGAGGACAGAACCCCCAGAGGCAGATGGTTCAGAAGACCCTTAATTCCCCGACCCCGAGGAACAAGGCGCTCTAATACGGCATATCAAACATAACTGATTAACCTGTGTCAATGCCAATTTGCATTCTTCACAAGTCGAAGAATCTGAAATTTGAACAGTCTCAGCATCAGAATCCTCCATAACTGGATAGAGAAGATAATATGGACTATAAGAAAAAAAAATCTAAACGGCACCTGACACCCCCAATGGCTAAGCCACTCACCACCTCCTAAGAACCAGACACTAGCAGACCAGAATTTTTCAGTTGCCACGCGGTCAGGAATGTGGAAATGGAGAACCGGATAGTAAACACGCCCAGTCCAAAAAAACATAATTTATGCTTACCTGATAAATTTATTTCTCTTGTAGTGTATCCAGTCCACGGATCATCCATTACTTGTGGGATATTCTCCTTCCCAACAGGAAGTTGCAAGAGGATCACCCACAGTAGAGCTGCTATATAGCTCCTCCCCTCACTGCCATATCCAGTCATTCGACTGGAACAAGACGAGAAAGGAGAAACCATAGGGTGCAGTGGTGACTGTAGTTTAATTAAAATTTAGACCGGCCTTAAAAGGACAGGGCGGGCCGTGGACTGGATACACTACAAGAGAAATAAATTTATCAGGTAAGCATAAATTATGTTTTCTCTTGTTAAGTGTATCCAGTCCACGGATCCATTACTTGTGGGATACCAATACCAAAGCTAAAGTACACGGATGATGGGAGGGACAAGGCAGGAACTTAAACGGAAGGAACCACTGCCTGTGGAACCTTTCTCCCAAAAACAGCCTCCGAAGAAGCAAAAGTGTCAAATTTGTAAAATTTTGAAAAGGTGTGAAGCGAAGACCAAGTCGCAGCCTTGCAAATCTGTTCAACAGAGGCCTCATTTTTAAATGCCCAGGTGGAAGCCACAGCTCTAGTAGAATGAGCTGTAATCCTTTCAGGGGGCTGCTGTCCAGCAGTCTCATAGGCTAAGCGTATTATGCTCCGAAGCCAAAAGGAGAGAGAGGTTGCCGAAGCTTTTTGACCTCTCCTCTGTCCAGAGTAAACGACAAACAGGGCAGATGTTTGACGAAAATCTTTAGTAGCCTGTAAGTAAAACTTCAAGGCACGGACTACATCCAGATTATGCAAAAGACGTTCCTTCTTTGAAGAAGGATTAGGACACAATGATGGAACAACAATCTCTTGATTGATATTCCTGTTAGAAACCACCTTAGGTAAAAACCCAGGTTTGGTACGCAGAACTACCTTGTCTGAATGAAAAATCAGATAAGGAGAATCACAATGTAAGGCAGATAACTCAGAGACTCTTAGAGCCGAGGAAATAGCCATCAAAAACCGAACTTTCCAAGATAAAAGTTTAATATCAATGGAATGAAGGGGTTCAAACGGAACTCCCTGAAGAACTTTAAGAACCAAGTTTAAGCTCCACGGGGGAGCAACAGTTTTAAACACAGGCTTAATCCTAACCAAAGCCTGACAAAATGCCTAGACGTCTGGAACTTCTGCCAGACGCTTGTGCAAAAGAATAGACAGAGCAGAGATCTGTCCTTTTAAAGAACTAGCTGATAAGCCTTTGTCCAAACCCTCTTGGAGAAAGGACAATATTCTAGGAATCCTAACCTTACTCCATGAGTAACTCTTGGATTCACACCAATAAAGATATTTACGCCATATCTTATGGTAGATTTTCCTGGTGACAGGCTTCCGAGCCTGTATTAAGGTATCAATGACTGACTCGGAGAAGCCACGCCTTGATAGAATCAAGCGTTCAATCTCCATGCAGTCAGTCTCAGAGAAATTAGATTTGGATGATTGAAAAGACCTTGTATTAGAAGGTCCTGCCTCAGAGGCAGAGTCCATGGTGGAAGAGATGACATGTCCACTAGGTCTGCATACCAGGTCCTGCGTGGCCACGCAGGCGCTATCAGAATCACCGATGCTCTCTCCTGTTTGATTTTGGCAATCAGTCGAGGGAGCAGAGGAAACGGTGGAAACACATAGGCCAGGTTGAAGAACCAAGGAGCTGCTAGAGCATCTATCAGCGTTGCTCCCGGGTCCCTGGACCTGGATCCGTAACAAGGAAGCTTGGCGTTCTGGCGAGACGCCATGAGATCCAGTTCTGGTTTGCCCCAACGATGGACCAGTTGAGCAAACACCTCCGGATGGAGTTCCCACTCCCCCGGATAAAAAGTCTGACGACTTAGAAAATCCGCCTCCCAGTTCTCTACGCCTGGGATGTGGATCGCTGACAGGTGGCAAGAGTGAGACTCTGCCCAGCGAATTATCTTTGAAACTTCTAACATCGCTAGGGAACTCCTGGTTCCCCCTTGATGGTTGATGTAAGCAGCAGTCGTGATGTTGTCTGACTGAAATCTGATGAACCTCAGTGTTGCTAACTGAGGCCAAGCTAGAAGAGCATTGAATATTGCTCTTAACTCCAGAATATTTATTGGGAGGAGTTTCTCCTCCTGAGTCCACGATCCCTGAGCCTTCAGGGAGTTCCAGACTGCGCCCCAACCTAGAAGGCTGGCATCTGTTGTTACAATCGTCCAATCTGGCCTGCGAAAGGTCATACCCTTGGACAGATGGACCCGAGAAAGCCACCAGAGAAGAGAATCTCTGGTCTCTTGATCCAGATTTAGTAGAGGGGACAAATCTGTCCATTGCCGCTACCATTAAGCCGATTACTTCCATGCACTGAGCCACTGACGGGCGTGGAATGGAATGAAGGACACGGCAAGCATTTAGAAGTTTTGATAACCTGGACTCCGTCAGGTAAATTTTCATCTCTACAGAATCTATAAGAGTCCCTAGGAAGGAGACTCTTGTGAGTGGTGATAGAGAACTCTTTTCCACATTCACTTTCCACCCATGCGACCTCAGAAATGCCAGAACTATCTCTGTATGAGACTTGGCGATTTGAAAGCTTGACGCCTGTATCAGGATGTCGTCTAGATACGGATCCACCGCTATGCCTCGCGGTCTTAGAACCGCCAGAAGTGAGCCCAGAACCTTTGTAAAAATTCTCAGGGCAGTGGCCAACCCGAAGGGAAGAGCTACAAATTGGTAATGCCTGTCTAGAAAGGCAAACCTTAGGAACCGATGATGATCTTTGTGAATCGGTATGTGAAGGTAGGCATCCTTTAAGTCCACTGTGGTCATGTACTGACCCTCTTGGATCATGGGTAGGATGGTCCGAATAGTTTCCATTTTGAATGATGGAACTCTGAGGAATTTGTTTAAGATCTTTAGATCCAAGATTGGTCTGAAGGTTCCCTCTTTCTTGGGAACCACAAACAGATTTGAATAAAACCCCTGTCCTTGTTCCGTCCGCGGAACTGGATGGATCACTCCCATTACTAGGAGGTCTTGCACACAGCTTAGGAATGCCTCTTTCTTTATCTGGTTTGCTGATAACCTTGAAAGATGAAATCTCCCTTGTGGAGGAGAAGCTTTGAAGTCCAGAAGATATCCCTGAGATATGATCTCCAACGCCCAGGGATCCTGAACATCTCTTGCCCACGCCTGGGCGAAGAGAGAAAGTCTGCCCCCCACTAGATCCGTTTCCGGATAGGGGGCCGTTCCTTCATGCTGTCTTGGGGGCAGCAGCAAGCTTTCTGGCCTGCTTGCCCTTGTTCCAGGACTGGTTAGGTTTCCAGGCCTGTCTGGAATGAGCAACAGTTCCCTCTTGTTTTGAAGCGGAGGAAGTTGATGCTGCTCCTGCCTTGAAATTTCGAAAGGCACGAAAATTAGTCTGTTTGGCCTTTGATTTGGCCCTGTCCTGAGGAAGGGTATGACCCTTGCCTCCAGTAATGTCAGCAATAATTTCCTTCAAGCCAGGCCCGAATAAGGTCTGCCCCTTGAAAGGAATGTTGAGTAATTTAGACTTTGAAGTCACTTTGATTGAAGAAATAAACTAAGTATAAAACACCACAGTCCTCTTACGACCTCCATCTTAGTTGAGAGTTGCAAGAGAATGACTGGATATGGCAGTGAGGGGAGGAGCTATATAGCAGCTCTGCTGTGGGTGATCCTCTTGCAACTTCCTGTTGGGAAGGAGAATATCCCACAAGTAATGGATGATCCGTGGACTGGATACACTTAACAAGAGAAAAGCGCGCCCAACTATAAGGTCGCGTCACTTTCAAAGGCCTTTATGTTATTAAGCCAAGAGCCCAATTAACACTACACATAAGCAGATTGACTCATATAACAAACATGATTAAAAAAAAAAACCCTGTTTAATAATCCCCCTCAGGAGATATTAACCCTCGATTCCAAGATACCAAAGGAGCCTCACTCAGGCCCTATATTTATACTTAATAAGACCCGCAAGATAGCACCTTACATGAAACAAATAAGTTACAGTACATTCTGATGAAGTAAAATGAAACGATCTTACCGGAATCTACGCCATGGAACAGGAACATGGCCCTTCAAGTGTGATGAATAGTAGCAGCGCCTCTGCCATGGACTTGAGAGAAAAAAGCAGGCAGCGAAGCGAATTTCAACAACGCTGATTGCTTGTGGAGCTGTTAATATGAGTCCGGATGGTTTCGCAGAAAGACTCTCCCTGCATCTCCGGACTCTAACTTTCATCCAGGCCCTCACTGAGAGACTGTCAGGATTACTTAAAACTCCCGTCCCATGTCAAAGAGTACTACCCTCCATAAGAGACAAAACAAACTTCTGACACTTCTCTGCCAATCGCCTGGGACGAAAGGCAAAGAATGACTGGGGGATGAGGGGAGTGGGAGGAGTATTTAAGCCTTTGGCTGGGGTGTCTTTGCCGCCTCCTGGTGGCCAGGTTCTTATTTCCCAAAAGTAATGAATGCAGCTGTGGACACTTTCCATTTATGAAGAAAGCTTTTTAGTTTCAGGCATACTGCATTTAGTAATATATTTTGGGACCTTTCTGAGACTTGTGAAATTGTTATTATTTAAAGGGTTTAAAGTAATAATACAGAAAAAGAAAGCAATATTTTTATAGTAGTTTATTTTTTTGACAAATCATCCCCTTAAACTGGTGCCCAGTGATAAGCAAAGGTCGAAAACAATTCTCACCCTAGGAGTACTAGCAGCATGTCTGAGCGTGTCATATTCCTCCAATTTATAGAAGGAGTATAACATTCTAAAATAAACTCACTATGCATTGAATAAAGTAGCTACTTTGAACTTTAATGGTGATGACACAACCCTGTTTCAGGAAATGCTTTACCCAAATAATCTTCCTGTGTAATCAGCACAAATTGGTGATATTAGAATATAAAGAGTAAAGAAGAAGAAAAAAAAAAAAAAGAAAAAAAAAAAAAAAAAAAAGGAATTTCTTACGCTTCTAACTCTTGTTTCATTTTGGCAAATTCATCCTTTGTCATAGAGCCTTCCCCTTCTCCTAGCTTTTGCATTTTTTCTCGTGGTCCATCAAAGTCAGGTTTTGCAGGTGCTGGTGGGATCTGTTAAAAATACAAAAAAAAAAAAGGAGTGGATTTAACAAGGCTTCACCATTTTGTTTAAAATCTAGCAGAAGACATTTTTAGTGACCAAAAAATCAGCACAGTCTGGCTGCCAAAAGGAGGCACAGCAACAGGAATAATTTTGGATAAAAGAGCAAAGTGACTCTGCATACCATATAACGGGTTCCTTCCGAGGAACCAAGCTAGAGCAAATTTCTGGGCTCAATGGCCCATCCACTAGGAACAACTGGCACCCGGTTATATTCAGCTTTGGTATAGAATATTACAATTTCTTTTACACTGTTCCCATTAGCTTTCATTATAATGCAATAAATGCAATTCATAATAAGCATGGTGCTACATATCCAAAATTGATATCAGGGCAGGGCCAAATTGGGCAGCCGGGATACTGGGAAAAATCCCTGTGGGCCGCCGGTCGGCAGCTCAGCTGGGCTGGCTCAGCTGCTGCAGAGACTGTCTGAGACTGAGAGCAACACATTTTTGATGCGGGCGGCTGATTGATTTTTTTTTGTGCCCTGATCAGTGCGGCTGTTGGGCCGCCACTAGTTCCCTTTGCTCCGCCCACCATGCTGTGAGTCATTCTATCATCTGGCTTTAGTCAAGCGCACAGCTGCACGTGTGAGTGAGGTGGTGTCAGCATGGTCGCTGGGAGCGAGTGCAGAGCTGAACAGCTATGTCAGTGAGATGGCCGCGGGACACTGGTCAGGAGGAGGATATCGGATCCTTGCTTCTGCATCATCTCTCAGTGAAGCAAGTCAGTGAGTGCTGTGACTAATATGATCCGAAGCTGAGATAGTGCAGCAGGGGAGTGTGGCGGCCATCACAGCAGCAGCAGCCAGCCAGGTACAGACTTCGCTGGCCAGATGACTGTGTCACTGTTGTAATACAAGGGGACTTAGGGAAGGTAGCAAGCAGGGACACTGGGAGAGTGGTGGGCCAGGCTGCCGGTCACGATGCTCTGGCCGGCGGCTCACTAGTTGCACTGTCAGTTCTAAGTTCCTATTCTCACACCCAAGGTGGAATAATTCATGTAAAATTAAAAAAAGACTCATGTGGTGTGTGTATGTTTTGTGCCTGCATGTGGTGCGTGTCGGTTTGTATGTGTGTGTCTGTATGCAAGTGTATATAGTGTGTATGCATGTGTTTGTTGTGTGTCTGCAAGTATTTCATTTGTGTATAAACTGCCTGCTTAACTCAAAAAAAAAAAAATTATTTTTTATCTCTCTCTCTCTATATATATATATATATATATATATATATATATATATATATATATATATATATATATATATATATATATATATATATATATATATACATACATATATATATATATACATACATATATATATATATATATATATATATATATATATATATATACACACACACGAGTTGAAGGGAAAACCAGCTAGAGCATAGTTGGCTGGCTTGGCAAGGGGCGTGACTATGTTGGAGGGGGCGTGACTAGGTTGGAGGGGGCGGGGGCGGCCGGTCTATACAAATTTCCAGGGCTGGTCTGATTTCCCAGTCCGGCCCTGTATCAGGGCCATTTTTTTCCAATATATATACAAATATAAACACATAATATATACACACACAGGAAAAATGAAAAAATTGTGAAAATATGCATGGAAGACAATTAACTGCATTTGTACTTGTTCTATTGAAACTTTATTATGCTTAGCCCAAAGTGAAACCACAGAACTAGTGGAATTTTCATCATAAAAAGGTGGATATATCTTCCTGACCAAATGTCTCTAAAATAATAGAGGGTATCCAATAGACCTGTACATTAGGATCCTTCATTAGGATCCAAATGCAGAAGGTGGCGCCAACTCGCGGCCTTCGGCTCTTTTCATAACAATAAATCTGGCCCAAAAAAGAGCCAAAGGCCACAAGTGGCCGCCTTCTTCAGCATTCAGATCCTAACAAAGGATCCATATGAGCACGTCTAGTATACAATTAGCCAAACAATGAAAAGTGAGCAGATAAGTATTATTTGGACGTAACTATAGATATTGAGAAAACTGATTAAAGGGACATGAAACTTAAATGTTTCTATCATGATTCAAAAAGGAGCATACAATTTTACAAAAAACTTTCCAATTTACTTCTATCGTGAAATTTGCTTCATTCTCTTGGTATCTATTGTTTAAGGAGCAGCAATGCACAAGAGGAACATATGTGCAGCCACCAATCAGCAACTTGCTCTCAGTAGTGCACTGCTGCTCCTGAGCCTACCAAGATACATTTTTCAACAAAGGATACCAAGAGAACAAATCGCATTAGATAATAGACGTCAATTGGAAAGTTGTTTAATATAACATGCTCTATCTGAACCATAACAAGAAAAATGTTTGTTTTCATATCCTTTTAAAAGTTATGACCACACGCTTATCAAATAGCGCTTTCTAATTCTGAGATTTAAGACAGAATGTGAAACTACAAATTCAGAACTACAGTGAGAGCACAGAAAATCATCTAAGGTACAAAAAAAAAGTGTAGTTCAAAAAGTATAAGTGGGAATTAAATAAGTATCCGCATGCTTAAAAATATTCGCAATAAAAAAAGTTATAAACTACTTTATTTAAGAACTTCTAATTTGACAGAATCAGGGGGTAACAGGTAAAATCATCTGTATAAGCAGTTTCATGTGTTGGTAATACAATGAACCAAACCCTTAGACAGAAGCATTTGAGAAGCCCACCCTGGTCAGGTTGGAGCCAGAAGAATTGAGATCAGATCAATCAGATCTCTTGAATCAACTGGGGAACCAAAGAAAATGAAGAAGAAGAAAAAATAAACACCCAAAGAGCCACTGTTGCATCAGAGAAGCCCAGCTTCTGGAAAAATACTTTGATGCACTGTCATTTTTTTGAGTTGTCTGGGGACTTACAAAATCTGTTTCTTGGTTAAGGTGACCTGTAAATGGTTCTTCCTGAGATTGAGTTTTGGTCATCTGAAAATCTGAGCAACAAATGAAATGGCAGATGTGCTCCTCAATGATGGCTGACTTACGCCACAGTCATTATATTGCTGGACTGATTCCTCACTTGACAATGGAAGCAAAAGGAGACTCAAGTCTTCAGAGAAAGAAATACATCTATGAGTTGAACAAACATAATTTATACTTACCTGATTCATTTATTTCATGTTGGGGAGAGTCCATGATCCATTACTCCTGGGAATTACTCTTCTCTACCACTAGGAGGAGGAAAAGATTTGCAACCCCCTCTCATCTCACATATATATCTCAGTATAATGTATAGCCAAGCAAAGTGAGGTAAGAAAAAGTAATAAGAGTCAAAAAATGAGCGGGGGGGGGGGGGGGGGAATGTGCTACAGAAAAAAATAATCCAAAACAAACAAAAAGGGTTGGGTCTCGTAGACTCTCACCACAAAATTAATTTTATCAGGTAAGCATAAATTATGTTTTCTTTCACACAGGTGGTGAGAGTCCAGCCGGACAGATAGGTCAGCATGCTAAGGCACTGTGGCTGAGCTCTGTAGCAACCCAAGGGTTGCAGGTTTGATCCCCGGCGAGGTCCACTCCGCCTTTCATTCTTCCAAGGTTGATAAAATGAGCAGCACCTTGCGACCCTTACGGGTGATTAGCCACGCTTTACAAGTACCCAATACAATACATCCATTACTCCTGGGTTCTAATACCCAAGCTGTCGAGTCCACGAGTAATAACATGAAGGAAGGGATTTTAAAAACATATTTTTTTCACCGAGAAATTAAATCCACAACATATTTTTTTTCAAATGCACTTAAAAATTGGCTTGATTATGGGTTTAATACGGACCAGAGCCTGAACAAAAAACAATATCAGGAAGATTAGCAATCTTCCTGTGGAAGAAAACTGAAGGATCAGAAATATGCCCCTTCAGACAACTGGCAAATAGGCCCTTATCTAGACCATTGTTCCCTCTGTATGGCCCAGCAGTGAAACAGTTAATAAGGGAACTACACCTTGCAGTCTGTATTTTGCAGTGTTTGCGAATTGCTCTAATTAACTGTTTCACTGCTGGGCCACACACGAAACTGGCCTTCCAGACCATCCTGTAAGAACTGCAAAATCCAAGGAATTCTGAAAGAATGCCAGGAAAAAGCCATGATCTACACACCAAGAAATAAAAGCCTTCCAGACTTTGTTAGAAATAATCCTAGTTACAGGCTTACAAACCTGAATAAAGGTTTCAATAATAGAATCAGAGAAAGCCCTATGTCTAAGGACTAAATGTTCAGTTTCTATGACATTAAGTTCAGAGACTTGAGAGCTGGATGGAAAAAAAATGGACCTTAAGACAGAAGAGGCCAAAGAGAGCAGCTAAACATCTCAACCAGATCTGCATACCAAATCCTGCAAGGCCAAGCTGGGGCAACCAGGTTTACTGAAGACTTCTCTAGGTGCTAGGGAATTGTGAGTTCCCCGTGATGGTTGACATAAGCTACTGCTGTGACAGTGTCTGCCTGAAAAACGGAGATGAGACTCTTTTCAAAATGAGCCAAGCTTGAAGAGCCCTGAAAATTGCAAGGAATTCTAGAACATTTATTGGTTACCTGGCCTCCTAAGGATCCTAAACTCCCTGTGCGTTCAGAGACCCCCAAACAGCTACCAAGCCAGAGATTTGCATCTGTAGTGATCACAGTCCAGGTAGAATGAGCAAAAAAAGCCTCCTGAATAATAAACTGATGATTCAAAAAAGGAAATTTATGCTTACCTGATAAATTGATTTCTTCTACGATACGAAGAGTCCACGGATTTCATCCTTACTTGTGGGATATTAACCTCCTGCTGACAGAAAGTGGCAAAGAGCACCACAGCAGAGCTGTATATATAGCCCCTCCCTTCCCTCCACCTCCAGTCATTCGACCAAAGTTAGGAAGAGAAAGGAAAAGCCAAAAGGTGCAGAGGTGACTGAAGTTTAACTAAAATAAAAAAATATACCTGTCTTAAAAAATAACAGGGTGGGCCGTGGACTCGTCGTATCGTAGAAGAAATCAATTTGTCAGGTAAGCATAAATTTCCTTTTCTTCTACAAGATACGACGAGTCCACGGATTTTACAGGACACTGATGAAAGGGAGGGACAAGACAGGGACCTAAACGGAAGGCACCACTGCTTGAAGAACCTTTCTCCCAAAAACAGCCTCAGAAGAAGCAAAAGTATCAAATTTGGAAAATTTGGAAAAAGTATGAAGAGACGACCAAGTTGCAGCCTTGCAAATCTGTTCAACTGAAGCATCATTTTTAAATGCCCATGAGGAAGCCACAGCCCTGGTGGAATGAGCCGGAATTCTTTCAGGAGGCTGCTGTCCAGCAGTCTCATACGCTAAACGGATGATACTCTTCAACCAAAAAGAAATAGAGGTAGCCGTAGCTTTCTGACCCCTACGCTTTCCTGAAAAAACAATGAATAATGAAGATGATTGACGGAAATCCTTAGTTGCCTGCAAGCAAAACTTCAGGGCACGGACCACATCCAGGTTATGCAACATACGCTCCTTCTTAGAAGAAGGGTTAGGACATAATGAAGGAAACACAATTTCCTGATTAATATTCTTATTAGAAATAACCTTAGGAAGGAAACCAGGTTTGGTACGCAAAACCACCTTATCAGAATGGAAGATAAGGCGAATCACATTGTAACGCTGAAAGCTCAGAAACTCTACGAGCAGAAGAAATAGCAACCAAAAACAAAACTTTCCAAGATAACAACTTAATATCTATGGAATGCATGGGTTCAAACGGAACCCCTTGAAGAACATTAAGAACTAAATTCAAACTCCAGGGTGGAGCAATTGGTCTAAACACAGGCTTAATTATGGTTAAAGCCTGAACGTCTGGAATATCTGCCAAACGTTTATGTAGCAAAATTGACAAAGCAGAGATTTGTCCCTTTAAGGAACTCGCTGAAAGCCCTTTCTCCAATCCTTCCTGGAGAAAAGACAGAATTCTGGGAATCCTAACCTTACTCCATGAGTAGCCCTTGGATTCACACCAAAAAAGATATTTATGCCATATCTTATGATAGATCTTTCTAGTGACAGGCTTACGTGCCCGAATCAAAGTATCAATGACCGCATCAGAAAATCCCCGCTTAGATAAGATCAAGCGTTCAATCTCCAAGCAGTCAGCTGCAGAGAAACTAGATTTGGATGTTGGAAAGGACCCTGAATGAGAAGGTCCTGTCTCATCGGGAGCTTCCACGGAGGCAGAGAGGACATGTCCACTAGGTCTGCATACCGAGTCCTGCATGGCCACGCAGGTGCGATTAAAATTACTGAAGCCCTCTCCTGCTTGATCCGAGCAATCACCCAGGGAAGGAGAGGAAATGGTGGAAACACATAAGCTAGGTTGAACGACCAAGGCACTGCCAAGGCATCTATTAGTTCGGCCTGAGGATCCCTCGACCTGGATCCGTATCTTGGGAGCTTGGCATTCTGTCAAGACGCCATCAGATCCAATTCTGGTCTGCCCCAGCGGAGGATCAGTGAGGCAAAGACCTCTGGATGGAGTTCCCACTCCCCCGGATGAAAAGCCTGTCGGCTTAAAAAGTCTGCTTCCCAGTTGTCCACTCCTGGGATGTAGATTGCTGACAGATAACAAGAGTGGGTCTCCGCCCATCGAATTATCTTGGATACTTCTTTCATCGCTAAGGAACTCCTCGTTCCTCCCTGATGATTGATGTAAGCCACAGTCGTGATGTTGTCCGACTGGAATCTGATCAATTTGGCCGAAGCCAACTGAGGCCACTCCTGAAGCGCATTGAATATTGCTCTCAACTCCAGAATATTGATTGGAAGTAGAGACTCCACCTGAGTCCATACACCCTGAGCCTTCAGGGAATTCCAGACTGCACCCCAGCCTAATAGACTGGCGTCCGTTGTCACTCTTACCCACGAGGGTCTGCGGAAACACGTCCCTTGGGACAGATGATCTGGCGACAACCACCAAAGAAGAGAGTCTCTGGTCTCCTGGTCCAGATTTATCTGAGGAGATAAATTTGCATAATCCCCATTCCACTGTCCGAGCATGCACAGTTGCAGTGGTCTGAGATGAAAGCGAGCAAACGGAATTATATCCATTGCCGCCACCATCAATCCGATTACCTCCATGCACTGAGCCACTGATGGCCGAGGATTGGACTGAAGGGCTCGGCACGTATTTAGAATCTTTGATTTTCTGACCTCCATCAGAAAAATCTTCATGGATATAGAATCTATTAGAGTTCCCAAGAAGGGAATCTTTGTCTGCGGAATTAGTTCACTTTTTTCTAGATTCACCTTCCATCCGTGAGTTCTAAGAAAGGACAACACTGTGTCTGTATGAGACCTTGTCAGATAAGACGCCTGGATCAGAATACCGTCCAGATAAGGCACTGCTGCAATGCCCAGTGGCCTGAGAATCGCCAGAAGGGACACTAGAACCTTTGTGAAGATCCTGGGTGCAGTGGCTAACCCGAAGGGCAGAGCCACGAACTGAAAATGTTTGTCCATGAAGGCAATCCTTAGGTACTGATGATGATCCTTGTGGATAGGGATATGAAGGTATGCATCCTTTAAGTCCACAGTAGTCATAAATTGACCCTCCTGGATCATTGCACAGAACAATGAGAGAAAATAAAACCTCACAGAAGCCCTGCACTAGCTTTCAAATATGCCGATAGAAAAAACAGGAGTTAGAACTCCAGTCACCCTGCCACAGCTCTGCTGCGGCTCCTACCTGGCTCCGGATGAGAACCAGACTTGACCCCCTGATCTAGCAGCACTCTATACTGAAGTGAAAAGCTGCACCGGGAATGATATCCGTCACCGGCCTAATACAACTACGCAATGGCGCTACAGAAGCGCGCAAATGAGGCCTCGCCCATCATGGGCGTCTACAACCAACCGTAACTCACACAAGACTGCCCAAAATAAATCCCCAGCGTCAGCCATCATAAGAATTAACACCACACGATATACCCAATTGCTGTATAAATGTCTTTTTTTTTTTTTTTTTAAAAACAAACACCTTTTAAAAACAAAACATTTTTCATCAGAGTATTAAAGTCCCAGTGCCCTAGGCCAAAATCTGCCTTACTGTCTGGGAATAAATAATTATGATGATAGAGCCAGTTAAATCAGAGTTCCTGCTAAAAAAAAACTGAAATAAACTGCACCTACCTTCATGCTGAGTAACAGCATGATGATACTCACACAGTGTCCAGGAGGTCCACCATCTCCTTCAGAGGTCCTGTGGATGAGAAAACAAGGTCTTAGGCAAAATCACTAAGTCCATCTCCAGACAACACCAAAAGGGGAGGCATAGTGAAGTAAAACTCCACCAGTTCCTCACAATTGGTCCTTCAGAAGTTGCCCAGAATAAAAATAGTACACACAGGCACCATTTAAAATAATAAACACTTGATTGAAGAATCTAAACTAACACCTCACTTTACCTCTTCCTATCACTAACACAGGCAAAGAGAATGACTGGGGGTGGAGGGAAGGGATGAGCTATATATACAGCTCTGCTGTGGTGCTTTTTGCCACTTCCTGTCAGCAGGAGGTTAATATCCCACAAATAAGGATGAAATCCGTGGACTCGTCGTATCTTGTAGAAGAAAATATCCTTTGAGACAGTCAAGTATAATATCTGCACTATTGACGCAGTATACAAAGCTGAAGAAGCCTCATGTGAAAATGTGCAAAGGGAATTGCATCTGAAGCTGCAATCATGAGACCTAGGACTTCCATACAGAGAGGAACCAAGGGAAAAGAGAGAGACTGAAGGTTCAGACAAGCTGACACAAATTTTAACCTTCTTTGCTCTGTTAGAGAAAGAGTCATGGAGGCTGAATCTATTTGAAAACACCAAAAAATTACTTTTGCTTGAGGAACCAAAACCAAAATTGATCCTCTAACCATGCTGTTGAAGAAACAAGAAGAGACGGTTGGTGTGAGATTCTGCTAAAGCCTAAAGCTTGAACCAAGATGTTGTCCAGGTATGGAAACACAGCAATACCCCGAGACCTGATCACAGACAAGAGGGCACCCATATACTTTGTGAATATTCTTGGAGCTATAGCCAGACCAAAAAGGTAGAGCAACAAACTGAAAAAGTCTGTCCAGAAAGGCAAACCTCAGAAACTGGAACATGAAGGTAAACATTCTATCCAATCTATTGTGGACATAAACTGACCTTGCTGAACAAAAGTCCGAATAGCTTCCATTTTGAAAGATGGAATCCTTACAAACTTGTTTTTAGCTTTCAGATAGAGAAATGGTCTGAAAGTACCTTCCTTCTATGGAACAATGAAAATATTTTAATAAAACCCCATCCCCTGTTCCTGCAAAGAGGCTTAATCTGCCCCCTACCAGAACTTCTGGATAAGGGGCCAAATCATCATGCAGTTTTGGTAGCAGAAAATAGATATCTTACCCTGCTTCGTCTTGTTCTAATTAGCACTAGAGCTCTCCAGACTGAACCAGAGGTGCCTTGCTTCTGAGCAGAGGAGTCAACCTTTTGTTCTTTATTTTGAAGGAAAGGAACGAAACCGATTAGAAGCTTTAGATTTTCCTATAGACTTTTGTCCTGAGGAAGAAAACAAATTTATATAAGAACTTACCTGATAAATTAATTTATTTCATGGTGGCGAGAGTCCACGAGCTGTTACGTATGGAATATACATTCCTACCAGGATGCGGCAAAGTTTCCCAAACCTCAAAAGCATATAGAACTCCCTACCTCAGTTTAACGAATAGCCAAGTGGTGAGGTTTTTAAAAGGAGTAAAAGACAATAATGAGAAACAAAGGGGGGGGAGGATGTGCTTTAAACAAAAAATTAACCCAAAATGGGTGGGGGCCTCGTGGACTCTCGCCACCATGAAATAAATTAATTTATCAGGTAAGTTCTTACATAAATTATGTTTTTTCATATAGGTGGCGAGAGTCCATGAGCTGTCACATATGGGATATAATACCCAAGATGTGGAAGTCCACAAGTAACAAGAAAAGGAGGAATAAAATAGAAACAGCTTTTTTCACTGAGAAATTTAATCTAAAATATAAGCACAATTATCAACCAGACAACTGTCTGAAGGACCTTTTTGCCTCGTCAGAAGAAGCTTTTGGTAGAAACACCAAAATGGTAAAATCTAGTAAAGGTATACAGAGAAAACCAAGTGGCCGCTTTGCAAATTTGATCAACTGAAGCCTCATTCTTGAAAGCCCAAGATGTGGCAAACGATCTAGTAGAATGAGCTGTAATTCTTTGAGGCGGAGGCTGACCGCCCCCAAATTAGCCTCTTGGTTGAAACTTGTGATTCACAAAGCATGAGAAAATTCCAAAGGAAAAGTAGTATGTTTAGCCAGAGTGGAAATGGCCCCATACACCTTGGGGACTGTTGACCACAAATCAATGTTAGAAGCAGGTAAAGAATATACATTTTTAAACCTTGCAGGAGTAGTAAATTATTTACCTGGCTTAGACTATTCCCTAGAAAACAGAATTTATGCTTACCTGATAAAATTACTTTCTCTTGTGATGTATCGAGTCAACGGATTCATCCTTTACTTGTGGGATATTCTCCTTCCCAACAGGAAGTGGCAAAGAGAGCACACAGCAGAGCTGTCCATATAGCTCCCCCTCTAGCTCCACCCCCCAGTCATTCGACCGAAGGTTAGGAAGAAAAAGGAGAAACCATAGGGAGCAGTGGTGACTGTAGTTTAAACAAAAAAACTACCTGACTTAATAGCCAGGGCGGGCCGTGGACTCGATACATCACAAGAGAAAGTAATTTATCAGGTAAGCATAAATTCTGTTTTCTCTTGTAAGATGTATCGAGTCCACGGATTCATCCTTTACTTGTGGGATACCAATACCAAAGCTTTAGGACACGGATGAAGGGAGGGAACAAGACATGTACCTTAAACGGAAGGCACCACTGCTTGTAAAACCTTTCTCCCAAAAATAGCCTCCGAAGAAGCAAAAGTATTGAATTTGTAAAATTTGGAAAAAGTATGCAGCGAAGACCAAGTCGCTGCACTACAAATCTGTTCAACAGAAGGCTCATTTTTAAAAGCCCATGTGGAAGCCACTGCTCTGGTAGAATGAGCAGTAATTGTTTCGGGAGGCTGCTGGCCAGCAGGCCAAACGGATGATGCTTTTCAGCCAAAAGGAAAGAGAGGTAGCAGTCGCCTTCTGACCTCTCCTTTTACCAGAATAGATACCAAACAATGAAGTTGTCTGAAATCCTTAGTTGCTTGTAAAAAGAACTTTAAAGCACGAACCACATCAAGATTGTGTAACAGACGTTCCTTCTTCGAAGAAGGATTAGGACACAGAGAAGGAACAACAATTTCCTGGTTAATATTCTTATTAGACACAACCTTAGGAAGAAAACCGGGTTTGGTACGCAAAACTACCTTATCTGCATGGAAAACCAGGTAAGGTGAATCACACTGTAAAGCAGATAACTCTGAAACTCTTCGAGCAGAAGAGATAGCTACCAAAAACAAAACTTTCCAAGATAAAAGCTTAATATCTATGGAATGTAAAGGTTCAAACGGAACCCCTTGCAGAACTGAAAGAACTAAATTCAGACTCCATGGCGGAGCCACAGGTCTATAAACAGGATTGATTCTGACTAAAGCCTGACTAAACGCTTGAACGTCTGGTACCTCTGCCAGACGTTTGTGTAAAAGAATAGACAAAGCAGATATCTGTCCTTTTAAGGAACTAGCTGATAATCCTTTCTCCAATCCTTCTTGGAGAAAGGACAATATCCTGGGAATCCTAATCTTACTCCATGAGTAACCCTTGGATTCGCACCAAAAAAGATATTTCCGCCAAATCTTATAGTAGATTTTCCTGGTGACAGGCTTCCTAGCCTGAATCAGGGTATCAATAACCGACTCAGAGAAACCACGCTTTGAAAGAATTAGGCGTTCAATCTCCAAGCAGTCAGACGCAGAGAAATTAGATTTGGATGTTTGAAAGGACCTTGTATTAGAAGGTCCTGCCTCATTGGTAGTGTCCATGGTGGAACAGATGACATGTCCACTAGGTCTGCATACCAGGTCCTGCGTGGCCACGCAGGCGCTATTAGAATCACTGAAGCCCTCTCCTGCTTGATTCTGGCAACCAGACGAGGGAGGAGAGGAAATGGTTGAAAAACATAGGCCAGATTGAAGGACCAAGGCGCTGCTAGAGCATCTATCAGCACCGCCTGGGGATCCCGGGATCTGGACCCGTAAAGAGGAAGCTTGGTGTTCTGACGGGACGCCATCAGATCCAATTCTGGAGTGCCCCATAGCTGAGTCAGCAGGGCAAATACCTCCGGGTGGAGTTCCCACTCCCCCGGGTGAAAAGTCTGACGACTTAGAAAATCCACCTCCCAGTTGTCTACTCCTGGGATGTGAATTGCTGAGAGATGGCAAGAGTGATCCTCCGCCCACCTGATTATTTTTGTTACTTCCATCATTGCTAGGGAACTCCTTGTTCCCCCTTGATGATTGACGTAAGCTACAGTCGTGATGTTGTCCGACTGAAACCTGATGAATTTGGCCGCAGCTAGCTGAGGCCATGCCTGGAGCGCGTTGAATATCGCCCTCAGTTACAGAATGTTTATCGGGAGAAGAGCTTCTTCCCGAGACCATAAGCCCTGAGCTTTCAGGGAGTCCTAGACTGCACCCTAGCCCAACAGACTGGCGTCGGTCGTTACGATGACCCACTCTGGTCTGCGGAAACACATTCCCTGAGACAGGTGATCCTGAGACCACCACCAGAGAAGAGAATCTCTGGTCCCCTGGTCCAGCTGTATTTGAGGAGACAAATCTGCATAATCCCCATTCCACTGTTTGAGCATGCATAGTTGCAGTGGTCTGAGGTGTATCCGTGCAAAAGGGACTATGTCCATTGCCGCTACCATTAGCCCGATTGTCTCCATGCACTGAGCTACAGATGGCCGAGGAAGGGAATGAAGGGCTCGGCAAGTGGTTAAGAGTTTTAACTTTCTGACCTCCGTCAGAAATATTTTCATTTCTACCGAGTCTATTAGAGTTCCTAGGAAGGAAACTCTTGTGAGGGGGGAGAGAGAGAACTCTTTTTGATGTTCACCTTCCACCTGTGAGACCTCAGAAAGGCCAATACAATTTCCGTGTGAGACTTGGCTCTTTGGAAAGTCGACGCTTGAATTAAGATGTCGTCTAGATAAGCTTAGAGCCGGCAAAGAGAATGACTGGGGGGTGGAGCTAGAGGGGGAGCTATATGGACAGCTCTGCTGTGTGCTCTCTTTGCCACTTCCTGTTGGGAAGGAGAATATCCCACAAGGATGAATCCGTGGACTCGAAACATCTTACAAGAGAAATCATGTCAAACGGCATCAGGAATATGGAAAACCTAAGGGAAATTAACAACAGTCTTAAAAACTTAATTTTAACGTTTACAAGGCTAATTATCAGACACTTTATAATCTTTAAAGCCCTAAAGTAATTAAGAATACGAATATGTTCAACTTTAGACAGAAAAGAGGAAATATCAGGTTCAACATCAGTTTAAGATTACTCATCACTAGAGCAAACTTAAAGGAACACTGTACCCAAAAATTTTCTTTCGTGATTCAGATAGAGCATGACATTTTAAGCAACTTTCTAATTTACTCCTATTATCAAATTTTCTTCATTCTCTTGGTATCTTTATTTGAAATGCAAGAATGTAAGTTTAGATGCCGGCCCATTTTTGGTGAACAACATGGGTTGTCCTTGCTGATTGGTGGATAAATTCATCCACCAATAAAAAAGTGCTGTCCAGAGTACTGAAACCAAAAAAAAAGCTTAGATGCCTTCTTTTTCAAATAATGATAGCAAGAGAACGAAGAAAAATTGATAATAGGAGTAAATTAGAAAGTTGCTTAAAATTGCATGCTCTTCCTGAATTACAAAAGTAAAAATTTGGGTTCAGTGTCCCTTTAACAATCTGAAGACATAACAGTATCCCTGGTTTCAGGGCTCATAGAACTTGTAGAAGGTAAAATCTAATAATGGTAGAAAGGTGTTCAGTGGACTCAGCTTCTTGGTTTGATTTAGAGACAAAATAAAACGGCCCCATTATAGCATATGGCAAAGCCTTAACCCCCTTAAAAAAAGCTCTTGAGGAATGGACATTTTCCCCCCCTTCTAAGTAACTTTTTAAATAAACTCACAGGTACAATTCACACTAACCTGAACTGCAAAACAAAGTAGAAGACAGTAAAGTGACAGTATACACCAATTTTTATATAACTGTATGTAATATATACTACTATAAAGAATATTATGCACAGATACTGATCTAAAAATTCAGTATAAAACCTTAAAAAAAAAAAAAAAAAAAACTTACTTAGAAGCTCCAAGTTTAGCACTGTTGATTAGATAAACAGGAACACACAGGGAAAGTGGCTAAATTGCAGACACCCCCCTCCCCTGCATATGATAAAAACAGATTATACAAACAGAAGCCAGCAGTAGACTGGAAAAGCGCGTCTACTTCTGACACTGAGGGGCTTGGTTAGGAGTCTGAAAATCTGCACAACGTTATTAAAAAATAAGCAAAACTATACATTGTTACAAAAACTCTCACAACTGGGCTATATAAATGGATCATCTACAAAACATTTATGAAACGAAAAAATTGGTGTATAATGGCCCTTTAAAATTACATCTGAAAGAATTAACGCATGCTGAAAAACATAGCAGCTCTAAGGAATATAGCACGCCAAAAACCCGATATGCGCATAGCTGAAGACAAACATGCGATAACCCAACGTGCGTAAATCAGCCGGCGTGCAAAAGAACTATAGAAATACTAAACAGACTAGCGCAACCGCAATGTGGGTAATCCTAGAAGCCGACATGTGAAATACAAACTAAGTGCACAAAACAGCAAGGGGATAGAGTGAAGGATTCTGTCCCAGAGTTATATCACACACACACATACATACACACACATACTTATATTATTTATTTAATGCAACCTCAGAGGTTGTAATCTCAACAATTAAAATTATGAGGAGGCGAAAAGTGAGTTTAAAATCCTCCACTAAATACAAAATGTAGAGAAAATAACTCATTGTGTAAACTATTTACAAATCTAGACAAGTCAGAAGACTTGCTTTTCCCACAGAAACTCTCCGATTACACTGTTTCCAAAGCAGCAAAGGATTCTGGGTAAGATATGCAAATGAGGTTCACGACTCACCTTTTTACTTTTAGCCTGCTTTTTAAGGCAGACTTCCCTTCTTTACGCCATAGCATTGCCGCAAAACAGCTGTCCTGGGATTGGTCTGAATCATTGTACTAACCCTAGCTAAGTGTAAAAGCTGTGTAATGCGGCGATGCTATGGCGTAAAGGGAAGTCTGCCTTAAAAAGCAAGCTAAAAGTAAAAAGGTGAGTCATTGTGAACCTCATTTGCATATCTTAGCCAGAATCCTTTGCTGCATTGGAAACTGTGTAATCAGAGAGTTTCTGTGGGAAAAGCAAGTCTTCTGATTTGTCTAGATTTGTAAATAGTTTACAAAATGAGTTATTTTCTCTACATTTTGTATTTAGTGGAGGATTTTAAACTCACTTTTCACCTCCCCATAATTTTAATTGTTGTATTTCCCCCAGAAATTAACTTTACCAAGCAGTGATTCAACCTACTCACAGCTGATGAGTGGCAAAAACCACAAAACAGCTGTCCTGGGATTGGTCTGAATCATTGTACTAACCCTAGCTAAGCGTAAAAGCTGTGTAATGCGGCAATGCTATGGCGTAAAGAGAAGTCTGCCTTAAAAAGCAGGCTAAAACTAAAAAGGTGAGTCATTGTGAACCTCTTTTGCATATCTTAGCCAGAATCCTTTGCTGCATTGGAAACAGTGTAATCGGAGAGTTTCTGTGGGAAAAGCAAGTCTTCTGACTTGTCTAGATTTGTAAATAGTTTACACAATGAGTTATTTTCTCTACATTTATATATATATATATATATATATATATATATACACACACACATCTATATATATATATATATATATATATATATATTTATTAGCAAATACATATACAAACTAAAAAAGTGCCCATAACATAGCTATAGAGTGTCTAACATGTTAAATAAATTATACTTACCAATAGACACTCGTCCACTAGCAAACAAGCAGCAGACAGCCAAACCAGTACTGAAACATATCAGCAGAGGTTTTGAAATAGGAGTATATTGTAGATCCATAAAGAGACACAAAAGAAAAGTCCCTGCGATCAAATATGGAAAGTTAATGAAAAAGAATCACAAATCATACCCCATATACATACCTTTGACAAGCACTGTCAAAAACCGGGCCTCAATATAGACTGAAAACCAGTCTCTCTAAAGAATCAAATGCACATCTTCATTCTTCAACCACCTCCAGCGGAGAAAAAGTAAAGACTGAGGTACGTGTGAGGGGTTTTATAGGGCTCTTGGTGTTTGCAAATCATTGCCTCCTACTAGTGGTAGGGTAATGGATTGTGGACTCTCACCACCTGTATGAAAGAAACATTTTTGGGAAAGAAAATTCCTGTGGTGATTCTGTACAGCACCCTAATCCAAAAATATAGTGTTTGTATAAATCACAGACTCATCCAGTTGCAGAAATAGCCTTTCCAAAAATATGGTTAGCTACTATTTTAGTGATGAAAATCTTTTGTGAGATATCCCTAAAGCTGTAATTTCACCAAGATGAAAAGCAAATACTGCTGTAAATGCCTCATATAAGAGATCAGAGTAGCCACAAGCAAACCTAAGGTCACTATGCAATTCTTTAAATGATGAAGACATATGGATTTGAAATCTGACTGCCTGAACAGTTCTTTGAAAGAGAAATTCTGAACACCTTGCTTTCTATAAATACTTCCAGAAACAATTCTTTGATGGAAGAAGGGAAACTTGTACAGATTGACCTGCCAACTATAACTCCGCAGAGACCGTGTAACCAATAACATGCCACTCCTGTTGTTGACAAAGCCTTTTTTTTTTTTTAAAGGACAAAATGCTCTAAAATCTCTATCACACATATGACAAAAAAAAAAAAAAACTATTTAAAAAGTGAAATGAAAGTCAAACTTGAACTTTTAGGATTCATATAGATCACGCAGTTTTAAGAGATTTTTACATTTTTAAATTTTGTTTAGAAATTTGTTCTCTTGGTCTTCGTTAAAAAGCATAACTACAAACGTGATAAAACATTGACTTTGCATCGCCACAGGTGTTAGAGATAAATTCATTACTTTGAAGGAAGTATCTTCAACGGGTCGATTGTAATCACTAGATACCGGATTGTACTTGTTGTTGATGTGTCACTCAAAAAAATACATGTTTAATAAAAAAAAAAAAAAAAAAAAAAGCATAACGAGATAGGCACAGGAGCAGCAATGCACTAGTGGGAGCTAGCTGGTAATTGCAGTCTACACACATTTCTTGTCACTGGCTAACTAGATCTGGTCAGTTAGGCAGCTCTCTCTGCTCTGGAGCGGACTTTAACTATGTGTTTAACCCATGTAGGGTTAAACATAGATATAGTTAAGCACTAACAAAATAATAAGATGGTGTGAAACACTACAGCACTTTCTTTTGCACCTGTATGCTCCCTTAAACATTTTGTTTTTAAATGAACCATCTTTTTCATGCAAAAGTTGTTAATTTAGCAACTAGATGTATAACTGAATGATTTCCCACTGTTTTATTGGTGGACAGTGACATCTCACAAACATACATTTTTTTCTCTGTTCAGAAAAAAATTAAAAAAAATGAAATACCATATTTTTAGATGAGAAAAAAAAAAAAAAAAAATACTTTTGTCCAATTAAGATATTATCCCAGAAAAGGGTTGTTAAATATATAACCTTGTAGCAGTGGGTAGACCAAAAGGAAGACCAACAAAGAAACATTCTCCACATTAACCATGACTAATCTAAAAAAGAAAAAATTTAGATGAATTTATATATTACATATATAATATTTCATTTTCAATCATTTAAATATATTTTGTTAAACACTGCAAAATATTCTAAATAATCCATAGAATATACTGTATCCAAGTATTCTACATTATGTTTAATAATTTCTCTAAATTTTTAAAAATATTTTATGTCATATTCCAACAACATGCCTTAAGAATCCTAACACCTGACCGCATTAAGCTCTAAATTGAGAAATACAATGCACAAAATGCATATTTTACATTCCTATGTTCTTCACATAGAAAAAATATAAATTTATGCTTACCAGATAAATTTCTTTTCTTCCGGATAGGTAGAGTCCACGGTTTAATTCCTTACTGTTGGTAAATACAACACCTGGCCACCAGGAGGAGGCGAAGACACCCCAGTCAAAGGCTTAAATATCCCTCCCACTTCCACATTACCCCAGTCATTCTGCTGAGGGAACAAGGAAAAGTAGGAGAAACATTAGGATATAAATGGTGCAAGAAAAATAAAATAAATATTAGGGGACCGCCCATAGACAAGAAAAAACGTGCGGGCCATGGACTCTCCCTATCCGGAAGGAAAGGAATTTATCTGGTAAGCATAAATTATATTTTCCTTCCTAAAATAGGGAGAGTCCACGGCTTCATTCCTTATTGTTGGGAAAACTATACCCAAGCTCCAGAAAACACTGAATGAATAACGGGAGGGAATAAAAAAGGAAGAGGTGGAGCCTATTCTGAGGGCACCACAGCCTGCAAAACTTTTTTCCGAAAGCTGCTTCAGCCGAAATAAAAACAAACTTTTAAAAAATGTAAAAAGTATGTAAGGAGGAGCATAGCTGCCTTACAAATTTGATATATAGAGGCCTTGTTCTTAAAGGCCCAAGAGGAAGTCACTGCTCTAGGTGGACGATGTCCTGCTGTCTTGTAAGCTTGATGTTGCAATCTGACACAACCTTAGGAAGAAAACCTAATTTAGTACATAAAACTGCCTTATCTGCATGAAAAATCAGATAAGGGGGCTCACATTGCAAAGCAGAGATCTCAGAAACTCTGCGCGCAGAGGCAATAGCCAATAAAAAGCGAACCTTCCAAGATAACAATTTAATGTCAATGGAATACCGAGGCTCAAACGGAACCTATTGCAAAAAAAGAACAAGATTTAGGCTCCAAGGAGGAGTCCCAGATCTAAAAACACAGGTCTGATCCTAATCAGAGCCTTAAAGGATTACAAACTTTTGCCCGATTTTGTATAAACAAAACACATTCTAAATAACGTGTATTAAAGTAAACTTACCAACCTCAATCTCTTGTAAATCGAAGCCTCATTTACTTAGAAAATCAATTTTTATTTTTCGATGTTAACGTCATGCAATCCAGCCCACTATTTTCGCACCTTCGTGTATGCAAACATACATGCATATAACTATAAGCCAAATTTTCCTCATTCCCATGCGCATAAAAACGGCACCAATAGTGCATGCGCATTTTGTACTAATGACGCCGTAATTACTATCTTATTATGAAAAATCGATAGAGCAGGTCCTTCTGTGTCAGAGCAGGTCTGGAAGGGAGTGACGTTATGCAATCTTGCGCAAGCGCTGTGAGAAATTTGGCCGCCATATTCAAATTGCGGTTTGCACACAGGATTGGATAGGAGCAGCAGATACCCATGGAGTGGGTTCGGAAAAATGTTTTTAGAAAGAAGATTTCAGCGATCAGGTAGAAAAGTGATAATGACATCCTATGGAAAATGTTTAAAAAAAAAATAAAAAAAATGTAAAAAACAGAATTTATGTTTACCTGATAAATTACTTTCTCCAACGGTGTGTCCGGTCCACGGCGTCATCCTTACTTGTGGGATATTCTCTTCCCCAACAGGAAATGGCAAAGAGCCCAGCAAAGCTGGTCACATGATCCCTCCTAGGCTCCGCCTACCCCAGTCATTCGACCGACGTTAAGGAGGAATATTTGCATAGGAGAAACCATATGGTACCGTGGTGACTGTAGTTAAAGAAAATAAATTATCAGACCTGATTAAAAAAAACCAGGGCGGGCCGTGGACCGGACACACCGTTGGAGAAAGTAATTTATCAGGTAAACATAAATTCTGTTTTCTCCAACATAGGTGTGTCCGGTCCACGGCGTCATCCTTACTTGTGGGAACCAATACCAAAGCTTTAGGACACGGATGAAGGGAGGGAGCAAATCAGGTCACCTAAATGGAAGGCACCACGGCTTGCAAAACCTTTCTCCCAAATATAGCCTCAGAAGAAGCAAAAGTATCAAACTTGTAAAATTTGGTAAAAGTGTGCAGTGAAGACCAAGTCGCTGCCCTACATATCTGATCAACAGAAGCCTCATTCTTGAAGGCCCATGTGGAAGCCACAGCCCTAGTGGAATGAGCTGTGATTCTTTCGGGAGGCTGCCGTCCGGCAGTCTCATAAGCCAATCTGATGATGCTTTTAATCCAAAAAGAGAGAGAGGTAGAAGTTGCTTTTTGACCTCTCCTTTTACCGAAATAAACAACAAACAAGGAAGATGTTTGTCTAAAATCCTTTGTAGCATCTAAATAGAATTTTAGAGCGCGAACAACATCCAAATTGTGCAACAAACGTTCCTTCTTCGAAACTGGTTTCGGACACAGAGAAGGTACGATAATCTCCTGGTTAATGTTTTTGTTAGAAACAACTTTTGGAAGAAAACCAGGTTTAGTACGTAAAACCACCTTATCTGCATGGAACACCAGATAAGGAGGAGAACACTGCAGAGCAGATAATTCTGAAACTCTTCTAGCAGAAGAAATTGCAACTAAAAACAAAACTTTCCAAGATAATAACTTAATATCAACGGAATGCAAGGGTTCAAACGGAACCCCCTGAAGAACTGAAAGAACTAAATTGAGACTCCAAGGAGGAGTCAAAGGTTTGTAAACAGGCTTAATTCTAACCAGAGCCTGAACAAAAGCTTGAACATCTGGCACAGCGGCCAGCTTTTTGTGAAGTAACACAGACAAGGCAGAAATCTGTCCCTTCAGGGAACTTGCAGATAAACCTTTTTCCAATCCTTCTTGAAGGAAGGATAGAATCCTAGGAATCTTAACCTTGTCCCAAGGGAATCCTTTAGATTCACACCAACAGATATATTTTTTCCAAATTTGTGGTAAATCTTTCTAGTTACAGAACAAGAGTATCGATAACAGGATCTGAGAACCCTCGCTTCGATAAGATCAAGCGTTCAATCTCCAAGCAGTCAGCTGGAGTGAAACCAGATTCGGATGTTCGAACGGACCCTGAACAAGAAGGTCTCGTCTCAAAGGTAGCTTCCAAGGTGGAGCCGATGACATATTCACCAGATCTGCATACCAAGTCCTGCGTGGCCACGCAGGAGCTATCAAGATCACCGACGCCCTCTCCTGATTGATCCTGGCTACCAGCCTGGGGATGAGAGGAAACGGCGGGAACACATAAGCTAGTTTGAAGGTCCAAGGTGCTACTAGTGCATCCACTAGAGCCGCCTTGGGATCCCTGGATCTGGACCCGTAGCAAGGAACTTTGAAGTTCTGACAAGAGGCCATCAGATCCATGTCTGGAATGCCCCACAGCTGAGTGACTTGGGCAAAGATTTCCGGATGGAGTTCCCACTCCCCCGGATGCAATGTCTGACGACTCAGAAAATCCGCTTCCCAATTTTCCACTCCTGGGATGTGGATAGCAGACAGGTGGCAGGAGTGAAACTCCGCCCATAGAATGATTTTGGTCACTTCTTCCATCGCCAGGGAACTCCTTGTTCCCCCCTGATGGTTGATGTACGCAACAGTTGTCATGTTGTCTGATTGAAACCGTATGAACTTGGCCCTCGCAAGCTGAGGCCAAGCCTTGAGAGCATTGAATATCGCTCTCAGTTCCAGAATATTTATTGGTAGAAGAGATTCTTCCCGAGACCAAAGACCCTGAGCTTTCAGGGATCCCCAGACCGCGCCCCAGCCCATCAGACTGGCGTCGGTCGTGACAATGACCCACTCTGGTCTGCGGAATGTCATCCCTCGTGACAGGTTGTCCAGGGACAGCCACCAACGGAGTGAGTCTCTGGTCCTCTGATTTACTTGTATCTTCGGAGACAAGTCTGTATAGTCCCCATTCCACTGACTGAGCATGCCCAGTTGTAATGGTCTTAGATGAATGCGTGCAAAAGGAACTATGTCCATTGCCGCTACCATCAACCCGATCACTTCCATGCACTGAGCTATGGAAGGAAGAGGAACGGAATGAAGTATCCGACAAGAGTCTAGAAGTTTTGTTTTTCTGGCCTCTGTCAGAAAAATCCTCATTTCTAAGGAGTCTATTATGGTTCCCAAGAAGGGAACCCTTGTTGACGGAGATAGAGAACTCTTTTCCACGTTCACTTTCCATCCGTGAGATCTGAGAAAGGCCAGGACAATGTCCGTGTGAGCCTTTGCTTGAGGAAGGGACGACGCTTGAATCAGAATGTCGTCCAAGTAAGGTACTACAGCAATGCCCCTTGGTCTTAGCACAGCTAGAAGGGACCCTAGTACCTTTGTGAAAATCCTTGGAGCAGTGGCTAATCCGAAAGGAAGCGCCACGAACTGGTAATGTTTGTCCAGGAATGCGAACCTCAGGAACCGATAATGTTCCTTGTGGATAGGAATATGTAGATACGCATCCTTTAAATCCACCGTGGTCATGAATTGACCTTCCTGGATGGAAGGAAGAATTGTTCGAATGGTTTCCATCTTGAACGATGGAACCTTGAGAAACTTGTTTAAGATCTTGAGATCTAAGATTGGTCTGAACGTTCCCTCTTTCTTGGGAACTATAAACAGATTGGAGTAGAACCCCATCCCTTGTTCTCTTAATGGAACGGGATGAATCACTCCCATTTTTAACAGGTCTTCTACACAATGTAAGAATGCCTGTCTTTTTATGTGGTCTGAAGACAACTGAGACCTGTGGAACCTCCCCCTTGGGGGAAGTCCCTTGAATTCCAGAAGATAACCTTGGGAGACTATTTCTAGCGCCCAAGGATCCAGAACATCTCTTGCCCAAGCCTGAGCGAAGAGAGAGAGTCTGCCCCCCACCAGATCCGGTCCCGGATCGGGGGCCAACATTTCATGCTGTCTTGGTAGCAGTGGCAGGTTTCTTGGCCTGCTTTCCCTTGTTCCAGCCTTGCATTGGTCTCCAAGCTGGCTTGGCTTGAGAAGAATTACCCTCTTGCTTAGAGGACGTAGCACCTTGGGCTGGTCCGTTTCTACGAAAGGGACGAAAATTAGGTTTATTTTTTGCCTTGAAAGGCCGATCCTGAGGAAGGGCGTGGCCCTTACCCCCAGTGATATCAGAGATAATCTCTTTCAAGTCAGGGCCAAACAGCGTTTTCCCCTTGAAAGGAATGTTAAGTAGCTTGTTCTTGGAAGACGCATCAGCCGACCAAGATTTCAACCAAAGCGCTCTGCGCGCCACAATAGCAAACCCAGAATTCTTAGCCGCTAACCTAGCCAATTGCAAAGTGGCGTCTAGGGTGAAAGAATTAGCCAATTTGAGAGCATTGATTCTGTCCATAATCTCCTCAAAAGGAGGAGAATCACTATCGACCGCCTTTATCAGCTCATCGAACCAGAAACATGCGGCTGTAGCGACAGGGACAATGCATGAAATTGGTTGTAGAAGGTAACCCTGCTGAACAAACATCTTTTTAAGCAAACCTTCTAATTTTTTATCCATAGGATCTTTGAAAGCACAACTATCCTCTATGGGTATAGTGGTGCGTTTGTTTAAAGTGGAAACCGCTCCCTCGACCTTGGGGACTGTCTGCCATAAGTCCTTTCTGGGGTCGACCATAGGAAACAATTTTTTAAATATGGGGGGAGGGACGAAAGGAATACCGGGCCTTTCCCATTCTTTATTAACAATGTCCGCCACCCGCTTGGGTATAGGAAAAGCTTCTGGGAGCCCCGGCACCTCTAGGAACTTGTCCATTTTACATAGTTTCTCTGGGATGACCAACTTGTCACAATCATCCAGAGTGGATAATACCTCCTTAAGCAGAATGCGGAGATGTTCCAACTTAAATTTAAATGCAATCACATCAGGTTCAGCTTGTTGAGAAATGTTCCCTGAATCAGTAATTTCTCCCTCAGACAAAACCTCCCTGGCCCCATCAGACTGGGTTAGGGGCCCTTCAGAAATATTATTATCAGCGTCGTCATGCTCTTCAGTATCTAAAACAGAGCAGTCGCGCTTACGCTGATAAGTGTTCATTTTGGCTAAAATGTTTTTGACAGAATTATCCATTACAGCCGTTAATTGTTGCATAGTAAGGAGTATTGGCGCGCTAGATGTACTAGGGGCCTCCTGAGTGGGCAAGACTCGTGTAGACGAAGGAGGGAATGATGCAGTACCATGCTTACTCCCCTCACTTGAGGAATCATCTTGGGCATCATTGTCATTGTCACATAAATCACATTTATTTAAATGAATAGGAATTCTGGCTTCCCCACATTCAGAACACAGTCTATCTGGTAGTTCAGACATGTTAAACAGGCATAAACTTGATAACAAAGTACAAAAAACGTTTTAAAATAAAACCGTTACTGTCACTTTAAATTTTAAACTGAACACACTTTATTACTGCAATTGCGAAAAAACATGAAGGAATTGTTCAAAATTCACCAAATTTTCACCACAGTGTCTTAAAGCCTTAAAAGTATTGCACACCAAATTTGGAAGCTTTAACCCTTAAAATAACGGAACCGGAGCCGTTTTGAACTTTAACCCCTTTACAGTCCCTGGTATCTGCTTTGCTGAGACCCAACCAAGCCCCAAGGGGAATACGATACCAAATGACGCCTTCAGAAAGTCTTTTCTAAGTATCAGAGCTCCTCTCACATGCGACTGCATGCCATGCCTCTCAAAAACAAGTGCGCAACACCGGCGCGAAAATGAGTCTCTGCCTATGCTTTGGGAAAGCCCCTAAAGAATAAGGTGTCTAAAACAGTGCCTGCCGATAATATTATATCAAAATACCCAGATAAAATGATTCCTCAAGGCTAAATATGTGTTAATAATCAATCGATTTAGCCCAGAAAAAGTCTACAGTCTTAATAAGCCCTTTTTGAAGCCCTTATTTACGATCGTAATAAACATGGCTTACCGGATCCCATAGGGAAAATGACAGCTTCCAGCATTACATCGTCTTGTTAGAATGTGTCATACCTCAAGCAGCAAGAGACTGCTCACTGTTCCCCCAACTGAAGTTAATTGCTCTCAACAGTCCTGTGTGGAACAGCCATGGATTTTAGTGACGGTTGCTAAAATCATTTTCCTCATACAAACAGAAATCTTCATCTCTTTTCTGTTTCTGAGTAAATAGTACATACCAGCACTATTTCAAAATAACAAACTCTTGATTGAATAATAAAAACTACAGTTAAACACTAAAAAACTCTAAGCCATCTCCGTGGAGATGTTGCCTGTACAACGGCAAAGAGAATGACTGGGGTAGGCGGAGCCTAGGAGGGATCATGTGACCAGCTTTGCTGGGCTCTTTGCCATTTCCTGTTGGGGAAGAGAATATCCCACAAGTAAGGATGACGCCGTGGACCGGACACACCTATGTTGGAGAAAGCAAACTTACATTGAGCTTACAAAGGACTACACATCTGGAAGCTCAGCCAGTCTCTTGTGCAATAAAACCGACAGGGCCGAAATCTGTCCCCTCAGGGAACTAGGAGAAGGGCCCTTCTCCAGCCCATCCTGGAAAAAAGATAAGATCCTGGCAACCTTAACTCTGTGCCAGGAAAAACCACGCTCTTCACACCAGAATAAGTAGGTCCTCCCCACCTTGTGGTAGATACGCCAAGTAACAGGTTTACGAGCTTGAATAAGAGTATCAATGACACTCTCAGAGAAACCTCTCTTGGCTAAGACTAAGCGTTTAATCTCCACGTAGTCAACCTCAGAGAATCTAGATTTTGATGAACAAATGAACCTTGTATCAGCAGGTCTCTGCGACAAGGTAACTTCCATGGAGGAGATGAGGACATCCCCACTAGATCCGCGAACCACGTCCTTTGTGACCATGATGGAGCAATCAGGATTACTGATACCCGCTCCTGCTTTATGCGGGCCACCACTCGAGGAAGAAGCGGTAATGGAGGAAAAAAGATATAGGAGTTTGAGCCTCCAGGGCACTGCTAGTTCATCTATTAGAGCCGCTTGGGGATCCCGCGACCCGTACCTGGGTAGCTTGGTATTGAGACGGGACGCCATGAGATCCGGCGTCCCCCACTTGCTGCATATCTTCTCTGCCAACACCTCGGGATGGAGAGACCATTCTCCTGGATGGAAGGATTGCCTGCTGAGAAAATCCGCCTCCCAGTTGTCCACACCCGGAATGTGGATCTCTGAAAGCAAAAAGCTGTGGGCCTACGCCCACTCCAGAATCTGAGATACTTCCTTCATCGCCAAGGAACTTCTCGGTCCCCCTTGATGGTCGATGTAAGCCACCGAGGTTATATTGTCTGATTGGAATCTGATACTGGGATGAACCCAGAAGTGGCCAAGCCTTCAAGGCCTTGAAGATAGCCCGTAGTTCCAAAATATTGATTAGGAGGGAGGACTCCTCATGAGTCCACAACCCCTGTGCCTTCCTGGCACCCCAAACAGCTCCCCCTCCGTATAGGCTTGCGTCCGTAGTCACAATTTCCTAGGATGTTCTTAAGAAGCATGTCCCTCGGGACAGATCATCTGGACAGAGCCACCAAGAGAGCGATTCTCTCGACCTACCTAGGTTTATCCTTCAACAAAAAATACAAAGATAACAAAGCAAATGTAATAATATAATTGCATGCTCTATCTGAATCATGACATTACTTTTGATATTACTGTCCCTTTAAGCTATGTATGGGGTCCCTTCTTGGTCAGTTTGAACTTTACTTCCAGAAATAATTTTTTCAACATTAAAAAGTTCCTATAAAAGAAATAGATTATTCTATACAAAGGAAAAATACCCTTACAATTGACATGAAAACACTGAGACTGTAAATATAAAATGTTTAAGTAAAAACTTTACAATATACAGTCATTATTTATTATGCCCCATTTTCCTGTAATTGAATGTGCACATGGCAGACAAGCCTTGTCCTACTGCATGGGATATTGGTTTGTTTATTTAATTTAAAAAAAAAAAAAGGAGTACTACAAATAGGGTTGCCACCTCGGCTATGTTTTCATGGACACTTATGAGTTATACATGCTGCTGGGTGTGCAGAGAGGAACTTGAATATAGATGTTCAGTGTCACTATTTGTGAGCGGTCCAGGGATGAAATTCAAGTTCCTCTCTGTACACCCTGTAGCATGTATAACTCATAAGTGTCCAGGAAAACATGGCTGAGGTGGCAACCCTAACTGCAAATCAATGCAAATGTTGCTAACAGAATGACAGTGGCTAGCTGTATCTATTTCAGCAACAAGATAGGATGGGCAAATCCAAATAAGATAACTGGTGGAGAGAATTTGGCCACTGAAAAACAATTGCAGCCAATAAGCTGACAATATATTCCGAATGTTTTGAGCGACTACAGAAAAATCTAATCATGCAGTTTTTTTAATGTTTGTTTAACCCCTGTTATCTATTGAATAACAGATACCAGGTAAACGTGTTTTACTGCCACAAAGGGGTTAAACAAGTAGTTAAAAAGTCAACTCAGGACCAACAATAAAAACTTATGCTCCTGAGCTGGACACAGCCAGTAAAGTCAATCAGGAGAGAGATATGTGCATAGCCTACAATCACCAGCTCAAGTCCAGCTGATGCTTACTGTCACTCTGGAGTTGACTTTAAAGGGTCATAAAACTGCAAAAACGTGCTGAATTGTGTGAAAAAGTGGGAGAGGAGCTAAGATAAAGAATACTCAAGAGGGATTTCCCTGGAATGCAAAACAAACATTTTGCTAATGGTTTTAAAACATTTTTTTGCTATTTATTTTGTAATTCAATGCTTAATTGCGGATTTGCTAAAGGCGGCTTGTTTCATTTACTCCAGGAAACAAATTCATTAATACCAAATCCGAGCCAGACTGGGAAATCAGACCGGCCCTGGGAATGTTTGAACATTGGCCTCAAGGCCAGGCCTCCACCCCCACACCTTGCCAAAGGTCACTTTTCTTCGGCAATAGGCCCCCACATCCTCATTAGAAGCAGTCCTGGGGCCACTTTTCTGCTGCCACAGGCCCCAACACCCTCATCCGGAGCGGCCTTGAAGAAATGAGCTATGCATGCGCACAAGGCTCGCTCCGTTACCGCCCTGTACAATGATGCGTCCCTACAGCGATGGTGGCACACCAACCCACCGAGAAAAGTCCCGGTATCCCGGCAGGCCAATCCGGAACTGTACCAAAAACTTTTTTTATGCACACATATGATCTGCAGTACAATACAGAACATACTGGTTCGGTTCATCAATTGCACTGCAAATAAATGACTTGCTTCTAAATTCAACAGGAATTGTTCGTTTTATGGGTATCAGCTCATCATTTTAAGGTATCATAGTAACCTGGCAACTGTCAGGCCCTGCTCTCCTCAAGCCACAATAAAACAGATTTTAAAGTTGTTAAACTGTTTGGCTTGTGCACATGGAATGCTTATCTGGTGAGTGGTGAAATTCACAATGTATTATTGTTATGAGAAAGGGATAAATGTTTTTTTTTAAAAAATATATATTTCTATTCATTACAAATTGCACGGTTTAAAGCAGTTGCATGCTTAGCGTACCCATTCAAAGATAAGCACGGAAAACAGTAAATCACGGGGCATAAAACACTGCCGAGCTTCAGCTGTTTACATGCAACTATAAAAAGTGCACTCATGCAGAATATACAGTGCAAACATAATGTGCAGCTTTTATAGTTCAAAGAAGGGGGTGGATTGTTGATTTATTAATGTTACTAACATAAAAAGTTAGATCATTGTTTTATTTATGCTTTATTTAGAGTTACTGTAACTCTACAAAATCTCATAAAAGTCAAAGCATACAGAGATGAGGATTGTTTTCCCCATTATCCAACCTATGGGAACCACGGATAATTAAATACAGGTGGCCCTCGGTTTACAGCGGTTCAATTTGCATCGTTTCAGAACAACAACCTTTTTTTCCAGTCATGTGACTGCTATTGAAAAGCATTGAGAAGCAGTGCATTGATTAAAATAGCCAGTAGGTGTAGCTGTCTGCTTGTGTTGCAGCAAAGATATGCAAGCCAAGCAAGCTGAAATTAATTTGTGTAACTAGACCTGAGCGATCGAGCAGCATTCAAAGGAACAAGATCTTCCTCTCTATAAATCAGTCCAGATTGAAATGCATAGAAAGAACTGTTTACAGAAAAATGCAAGTAAAGTCTGTGTTGTGTGATTATTTTATTAGGTTTATAATGCTGTTTAGCAAATGTTTTTGTTCATTTAACTTAGTTTAAATATATATTCTGTGTTGTGTGAATATTTTATTAGGTTTAAAATGCTGTTTAGCATTTAAAGTCTTCATTTCAAAGCTTTAAAAATAATGTATTAGGTGTTAATTATGCCAATTTTGAGAAGGGCCTGGAACCTAACTCCCTCACTTCCCATTGACATACATTATAAACTGGGTTTCAATTTACAACGGTTTCGATTTACAACCATTCCTTCTGGAACCTAACCCTGGCGTAAACTGAGGGCTACCTGTAATTATAAAATGTGCAGGTTTGCATTTATCGATTTATATATGCACACATTACTGCAGACAACTATATACACTAATGCATTTGAATGAATACACAAATTTAGATGCTTAAAAAGACACCAAAGTCAAAATAAAAAAAAAATTCATGGTTTAGAAAGACAGATTTTAATAGTTTTCAATGTACATCTACTATTAAATTGACTTAATTATCTTGGTATCCTTCATTGAAAGAATACCTAGATAGGCTCAGGAGAAAATGCACTACTAAAAAAGTAGCTGGGGATTGGTGGATACACACATATGCCTCTGTCATTGGCTGACCCCCATGTAGAGGTTAACCATATATACAAGAACTGGATTCCTTTCTTTTTCCGCTAATATGACCCTTTTATATAAACAGACAAATGTATAGAATATACATTTTCTAAAGTGCAGTAAGGCATCTAAAAGAATTATATATACACACACACACAATCACTAGGCTAGCAGTATTACATGCAAAATCTCATTTCATTTAACTTTATTACACATATATTTAAACAGTAATATAAAGATGCCAATGTACAGTTTAATTTCAGACATTGTATTATACAAATAAAATGTGCTAGCAATTAGAGGGTTAAAGGCGGCTTTCAGCACTTTAGAACTCACACAAACCTTTCCTCTAGTGGGAATGTGTCACTGACATTCACTAATTACAATATATTGCCACAAGTAAAAATTCAGATCTTGGTATTAATTGTTCATGGGATGGTAAGAAAACTTTTTTTTTCTATTTTTGGACAGAGAAGTACCTGACAAAAATGAGCTGGTTTATTCAACAATGGATATTTTGCAAATAATTTTTGGATTGAACATATCAATCCTATAATAAACACACTCCTATAGGACTATACATTTACATGAATATGTAAAACAATAAAACTATATTTTGACAAAACTTGCAGTCCACAGAAAATCTGTTTTTTCACTCTAAAATACACCTTGAAGTATTACATTCTGAACTTGCTAACTGTATTTTTAAAATATATTTTTTTAAAAACTTGTTTCCTAAAATCCAGTTTCTAGAAAGGTTATACATTTGTAAATTTGCTTGGTTGTAAAACAAAACAAACAAAAAGAAACTTACAATAATACCCCCATACTCTTCATTTTCAGTAAGAGCATCATGTAACCAGATGAAATCTTCATGTTGACGCGTTACAGAGAACTCTGGGCTCTGAAATGTTGTCAGTGTTGTCTGAAAAATAAAGGAGAAAAATCAGAAAAGTAGCTGTATAGGATGTGTATCATTAGGTGGTTATCAAGCTCATTTTAAATAAATAAGTGTAAACCTTACAGATAAGATACCTTATGACATACTCTGACATTTCAGGCCCAATTCTCAAAAACTAACTGGCATGGAGAGAAATCGTCAGGTTATTTTACTAAGTATTATATTGTAAAATAAAATGTACTGCCTTCACATATATGTACGTGAACTCCTCTTAAAAGGATACTAAACCCAAATTTTTCTTTCATGATTCAGAAAGAGCATGCAATTTTAAGCAACTTTCTAATTTACTCCTATTATGATTTGTTCTTCGTTTTCTTGCTATCGTTATTTGAAAAAGCAGGAATGTAAGCTTAAGAGCTGGCGCATTTTTGTCTCAGCACCTAGGTAGCGCTTGCTGATTGGTGGCTAATTGTAGCCACCAATCAGCAAGAGCTACCCAGGTGCTGAACCAAAAATGGGCCAGCTGCTAACCTTACATTTATGCTTTTTCAAATAAAAATACCAAGAGAACGAAGAAAAATTGATAATAGGAGTAAATTTGCATGCTCTATCTGTATCATGAAAGAAAACAAATGTGAGTTTAGTATCCCTTTAATGAGATACACAGTTCCAAAAGGTAAAAAAAAAATATTATACAGAGCGGTTTAGAGAATAAGTCCGTCTGTTATTTATTTTATATCCTTGTTGCCACATGCATAAAAAAAAAACTATAATCAATGCGTTGGTTATTCCTTAAAAACTAATTTTATGTAATATACACGCTTGGCGGACTTTTTAATGTTAAACCATTTTTGGTGCTTTTAACTTTAGATTGTGTGCACAAATTTCTTTTTAAATATTGCAGTTTTCTGGGCATCCTTTGTGACTGGAAATAATACATTTTACTGGTGCTCACTCAGAAAACGACATTGAAAGTGTAACATGTTAGTTATTGCATTAAGCCAAATGGCAATAGGCCCAGATGCCACATTAAGGAATCTTTTAAAATAACATTCTTTGAGAAGCCTTTGCATTACTTCCTCTGCAGTAACAAATTATTAAAAATAAATAAGCTCCAGCACGGATCAAGCTATCCTTGTGCAGAATGTAGCAGGGTCAGGTTTCTTAAAGTGAATGTAAATTTTGATGCTAAAGTGCCCGGTTTTTAAAAATTCGATTAAAAACATGGGCACTTTAATTCATCAAAATTTACATTTCACTCGTGTTCTGAAAAAACATAATTTATGTAAGAACTTACCTGATAAATTCATTTCTTTCATATTAGCAAGAGTCCATGAGCTAGTGACGTATGGGATATACATTCCTACCAGAAGGGGCAAAGTTTCCCAAACCTCAAAATGCCTACAAATACACCCCTCACCACACCCACAAATCAGGTTAACGCATAGCCAAGAAGTGGGGTGATAAGAAAAAAGTGCGAAAGCATAAAAAAAAAAAATAAGGAATTGGAATAATTGTGCTTTATACAAAAAAATCATAACCACCACAAAAAAGGGTGGGCCTCATGGACTCTTGCTAATATGAAAGAAATGAATTTATCAGGTAAGTTCTTACATAAATTATGTTTTCTTTCATGTAATTAGCAAGAGTCCATGAGCTAGTGACGTATGGGATAATGAATACCCAAGATGTGGACCTTCCACGCAAGAGTCACTAGAGAGGGAGGGATAAAATAAAGACAGCCAATTCCGCTGAAAATAATCCACACCCAAAACAAAGTTTTAAATCTTATAATGAAAAAAACTGAAATTATAAGCAGAAGAATCAAACTGAAACAGCTGCCTGAAGTACTTTTCTACCAAAAACTGCTTCAGAAGAAGAAAACACATCAAAATGGTAGAATTTAGTAAAAGTATGCAAAGAAGACCAAGTTGCTGCTTTGCAAATCTGATCAACCGAAGCTTCATTCCTAAACGCCCAGGAAGTAGAAACTGACCTAGTAGAATGAGCTGTAATCCTTTGAGGCGGAGTTTTACCCGACTCGACATAAGCATGATGAATCAAAGATTTTAACCAAGACGCCAAAGAAATGGCAGAGGCCTTCTGACCTTTCCTAGAACCGGAAAAGATAACAAATAGACTACAAGTCTTTCGGAAATTTTTAGTAGCTTTAACATAATATTTCAAAGCTCTAACTACATCCAAAGAATGCAGCGATCTTTCCTTAGAATTCTTAGGATTAGGACACAATGAAGGAACCACAATTTCTCTACTAATGTTGTTAGAATTCACAACCTTAGGTAAAAATTTAAAAGAAGTTCGCAACACCGCCTTATCCTGATGAAAAATCAGAAAAGGAGACTCACAAGAAAGAGCAGATAATTCAGAAACTCTTCTAGCAGAAGAAATGGCCAAAAGAAACAAAACTTTCCAAGAAAGTAATTTAATGTCCAGCGAATGCATAGGTTCAAACGGAGGAGCTTGAAGAGCCCCCAGAACCAAATTCAAACTCCAAGGAGGAGAAATTGACTTAATAACAGGTTTTATATGAACCAAAGCTTGTACAAAACAATGAATATCAGGAAGACTAGCAATCTTTCTGTGGAAAAGAACAGAAAGAGCAGAGATTTGTCCTTTCAAGGAACTTGCAGACAAACCTTTATCCAAACCATCCTGAAGAAACTGTAAAATTCTAGGAATTCTAAAAGAATGCCAAGAAAAATGATGAGAAAAACACCAAGAAATGTAAATCTTCCAGACTCGATAATATATCTTCCTAGATACAGATTTATGAGCCTGTAACATAGTATTAATCACAGAGTCAGAGAAACCTCTATGACTGATAATCAAGCGTTCAATCTCCATACCTTCAAATTTAAGGATTTGAGATCCTGATGGAAAAAAGGACCTTGCGATAGAACGTCTGGTCTTAATGGAAGAGTCCACGGTTGGCAAGTGGCCATCCGGACAAGATCCGCATACCAAAACCTGTGAGGCCATGCTGGAGCCACCAGCAGAACAAACGAGCACTCATTTAGAATCTTGGAAATCACTCTTGGAAGAAGAACTAGAGGCGGAAAGATATAGGCAGGATGATACTTCCAAGGAAGTGACAATGCATCCACTGCCTCCGCCTGAGGATCCCTGGATCTGGACAGATACCTGGGAAGTTTCTTGTTTAGATGAGAAGCCATCAGATCTATTTCTGGAAGTCCCCACATTTGAACAATCTGAAGAAATACCTCTGGGTGAAGAGACCATTCGCCCGGATGTAACGTTTGGCGACTGAGATAATCCGCTTCCCAATTGTCTATACCTGGGATATGAACCGCAGAAATTAGACAGGAGCTGGATTCCGCCCATACCAGTATTCGAGATACTTCTTTCATAGCCAGAGGACTGTGAGTCCCTCCTTGATGATTGACATATGCCACGGTTGTGACATTGTCCGTCTGAAAACAAATGAACGACTCTCTCTTTAGAAGAGGCCATGACTGAAGAGCTCTGAAAATTGCACGGAGTTCCAAAATGTTGATTGGTAATCTCACCTCCTGAGATTCCCAAACCCCTTGTGCTGTCAGAGACCCCCAAACAGCTCCCCAACCTGTCAGACTTGCATCTGTTGAAATCACAGTCCAGGTCGGAAGAACAAAAGAAGCCCCCTGAACTAAACGATGGTGGTCTGTCCACCACGTCAGAGAATGTCGTACAATCGGTTTTAAAGATATTAATTGAGATATCTTTGTATAATCCCTGCACCACTGGTTCAGCATACAGAGCTGAAGAGGTCGCATGTGAAACCGAGCAAAGGGGATCGCGTCCGATGCAGCAGTCATAAGACCTAGAATTTCCATGCATAAGGCTACCGAAGGGAATGATTGAGACTGAAGGTTTCGACAAGCTGAAACCAATTTTAGACGTCTCTTGTCTGTCAGAGACAGAGTCATGGACACTGAATCTATCTGGAAACCTAAAAAGGTTACCCTTGTCTGAGGAATCAATGAACTTTTTGGTAAATTGATCCTCCAACCATGTTCTCGAAGAAACAATACAAGTCGATTCGTATGAGATTCTGCTAAATGTGAAGACTGAGCAAGTACCAAGATATCGTCCAAATAAGGAAATACCACAATACCCTGTTCTCTGATTACAGACAGAAGGGCACCGAGAACCTTTGTAAAAATCCTTGGAGCTGTTGCTAGGCCAAACGGCAGAGCCACAAACTGGTAATGCTTGTCTAGGAAAGAGAATCTCAGAAACTGATAGTGATCTGGATGAATCGGAATATGCAGATATGCATCCTGTAAATCTATTGTGGACATATAATGCCCTTGCTGAACAAAAGGCAGAATAGTCCTTATAGTTACCATTTTGAATGTTGGTATCCTTACATAATGATTCAATATTTTTAAATCCAGAACTGGTCTGAAGGAATTCTCCTTCTTTGGTACAATGAAGAGATTTGAGTAAAACCCCAGCCCCTGTTCCAGAACTGGAACTGGCATAATTACTCCAGCCAACTCTAGATCTGAAACACATTTCAGAAATGCTTGAGCCTTCACTGGATTTACTGGGACACGGGAAAGAAAAAATCTTCTTGCAGGAGGCCTTATCTTGAAGCCTATTCTGTACCCTTGTGAAACAATGTTCTGGATCCAAAGATTGTGAATCGAATTGATCCAAATTTCTTTGAAAAATCGTAATCTGCCCCCTACCAGCTGGACTGGAATGAGGGCCGCACCTTCATGTTGACTTGGGAGCTGGCTTTGGCTTTCTAAAAGGCTTGGATTTATTCCAGACTGGAGAAGGTTTCCAAACTGATACCGCTCCTGTAGGGGAAGGATCAGGCTTTTGTTCCTTATTGTGACGAAAGGAACGAAAACGATTAGTAGACCTAAATTTACCTTTAGATTTTTTATCCTGTGGTAAAAAAGTTCCTTTCCCCCCAGTAACAGTTGAAATAATAGAATCCAACTGTGAACCAAATAATTTATTACCCTGGAAAGAAAGGGAAAGCAAAGTTGACTTGGAAGACATATCAGCATTCCAAGTTTTAAGCCATAAAGCTCTTCTAGCTAAAATAACTAGAGACATATACCTGACATCAACCCTAATGATATCAAAGATGGCATCACAAATAAAATTATTAGCATGTTGAAGAAGATTAACAATGCTATGAGAATTATGATCTGTTACTTGTTGCGCTAAAGCTTCCAACCAAAAAGTTGAAGCTGCAGCAACATCAGCTAAAGATATAGCAGGTCTAAGAAGATTACCTGAACATAAGTAAGCTTTTCTTAGAAAGGATTCAATTTTCCTATCTAAAGGATCCTTAAAGGAAGTACTATCTGCCGTAGGAATAGTAGTACGTTTAGCAAGAGTAGAGATAGCCCCATCAACCTTAGGGATTTTGTCCCAAAACTCTAATCTGTCAGATGGCACAGGATATAATTGCTTAAAACGTTTAGAAGGATTAAATGAATTACCCAAATTATTCCATTCCCTGGAAATTACTTCAGAAATAGCATCAGGGACAGCAAAAACTTCTGGAATAACTACAGGAGATTTAAAAACCTTATTTAAACGTTTAGAATTAGTATCAAGAGGACCAGATTCCTCTATTTCTAATGCAATTAAGACTTCTTTAAGTAAAGAACGAATAAATTCCATTTTGAATAAATATGAAGATTTATCAGCATCAACCTCTGAAACAGAATCCTCTGAACCAGAGGAATCATTATCAGAATCAGAATGATGATGTTCATTTAAAAATTCATCTGAAAAATGAGAAGTTTTAAAAGACCTTTTACGTTTACTAGAAGGAGGAATAACAGACATAGCCTTCTTAATGGATTTAGAAACAAAATCTCTTATGTTAACAGGAACACTCTGAGTATTAGATGTTGATGGAACAGCAACAATATTATCTGCATTAACAAGTTTGTCATGACATTCATTACAAACAACAGCTGGAGGAACAGATACCACAAGTTTACAGCAAATACACTTAACTTTGGTAGATCCAGCATCAGGCAGCAATTTTCCAGAAGTATCTTCTGATTCAGGGTCAATCTGAGACATCTTGCAATATGTAATAGAAAAAACAACATATAAAGCAAAATTGATCAAATTCCTTAAATGACAGTTTCAGGAATGGGAAAAAATGCCAGTGAACAAGCTTCTAGCAACCAGAAGCAAATAAACAATGAGTCTTAAATAATGTGAAGACAATAATGACGCCCATATTTTTTAGCGCCAAAAAAGACGCCCACATTATTTGGCGCCTAAATCCTTTTAGCGCCAAAAATGACGCCACATCCGGTAACGCAGAGACTTTTGGCGCAAAAACGTCAAAAATGACGCAACTTCCGGTGACAAGTATGACGCCGGAAATAACAAAGAAAATTTTTTTGCGCCAAAAAAGTCTGCGCCAAGAATGACGCAATAAAATGAAGCATTTTCAGCCCCCTCGAGCCTAACAGCCCACAGGGAAAAAAGTCAAATTTTAAGGTAAGAAAAAATTGATTATTCAAATGCATTATCCCAAATAATGAAACTGACTGTCTGAAATAAGGAATATTGAACATCCTGAATCAAGGCAAATAAATGTTTAAACACAAATATTTAGAACTTTATATAAAAGTGCCCAACCATAGCTTAGAGTGTCACAAAAATAAGACTTACTTACCCCAGGACACTCATCTACATGTAGTAGAAAGCCAAACCAGTACTGAAACGAAAATCAGTAGAGGTAATGGTATATATAAGAGTATATCGTCGATCTGAAAAGGGAGGTAAGAGATGAATCTCTACGACCGATAACAGAGAACCTATGAAATAGACCCCGTAGAAGGAGATCATTGAATTCAAATAGGCAATACTCTCTTCACATCCCTCTGACATTCACTGCACGCTGAGAGGAAAACCGGGCTCCAACCTGCTGCGGAGCGCATATCAACGTAGAATCTAGCACAAACTTACTTCACCACCTCCACGGGAGGCAAAGTTTGTAAAACTGATTTGTGGGTGTGGTGAGGGGTGTATTTGTAGGCATTTTGAGGTTTGGGAAACTTTGCCCCTCCTGGTAGGAATGTATATCCCATACGTCACTAGCTCATGGACTCTTGCTAATTACATGAAAGAAAATACTTACCTTTTAAACTTAACAGCCTTCCAGCTTCCCCCGGTCGTCTCAAGCCATTTTTGACGTCAGAAATGATGGATCGTCATCCTCCAATCACGGCTTCCCCCCAGGGGGAATCAGTGTCTGATTCAACTCCGTGATTGGAGGAAGCCGGATTCCTCATTTTAGACCCAAGAGGCTTTGCGACGGGCGGAGGAAGCTGGAGCGGCTGTCAAGATTAAAAAGGTACGTTTTTTTCACAACACGAGTGAAATGTAAATTTTGGTGAATTAAAGTGCCCCGGTTTTTAATCAAATTTTTAAAAACCAGGCACTTTAGCATCAAAATTTACATTCACTTTAAGCCTAGAGCATATAGTTTAATTTCTCATGGGTGTTTTCTAGCTAAAATTACAGTGAAAAGAGTCAAAATAAAGAATGAAAATACTTTAGGTGTTGTAAAGTATATTTGATAATCATAAACAAATATTTAAAGAGGAACTCATTAGGAGTTTTATGTGTCGTTAATATCCTATTCATAGATTTCATCAATGTATGGTCTTTTTATTTTATATTTTGAAAGATGTTTCTTTTACCTCACACACCCGGTAATATAAATATAATATTCACAACAGATATCACTTCACAATAAAATACATTAGTAGTTATTCAACTCTCTCTCTGTTAAATTGCTCTTTCAACTCTCTCTTTGCTCACAAACGGCCCATCCCTACTCCTAATTAGATACCACCAAAAAGGTTTAGACATCTCCCTCCTCCTTTTACAAAAGTCCACCACGGCAGCACATCGCTAACATTGTGTGTGTGCTCACGTGCGTGCGTGTATGTATGTATGCATGTATAAATAATGTACATAATGTACATAATGTAGAAAAATTATGTGGACAAAGGAACAGTGTATTAAAAATCTGTTACAATCCCATTAAAAGCAGAACGTTTAGTTATGCACTTTGGCGGCATCTCACAGCAACTACTGAATTCTAGATGTCTTACTGTACACAAGAGCTTACCTTTGTATGAACTGTAAATTTTACTTTATCTCGCTCACTTAGGGCATCTGGAATGTCAATTTGTAGAGTAGGATCACTGTTCAAATCCACAGACACTGATCTCAGCTGAAATGAAATACAGATATTTTAGAATTTGTGTGTGTTCATTTTTATGATAAATGGCAAGGCTTATATGTAGGTTTAAATGGGGTTTTTTTTTGGGGGGGGGGGTTTAAAGACCTGCCATAAAAGGAACGATAAAGTCAAGATTTCATGGTTCAAATAGAACATGAAACAACTTCAAATTTACTTCTATTAAAAGGGACAGTCAACACCAGATTTTTTGTTGTTTAAAAAGATAGATAATCCCTTTATTACCCATTCCCCAGTTTTGCATAACAAACAAAGTTATAACAATACACGTTTTACCTCTGTAATTACCTTGTATCTAAGCCTCTGCAGAATGCCCCCTTATTTCAGTTTATTTGACAGACTTGCATTTTAGCCAATCAGTGCTCACTCCTTGGTAAATTCAGGTGCGTGAGCTCAATGTTTATATATATATATATATATATATATATATATATATATATATGCGCCACACATGAACTAATACCCTCTAGTGGTGAAAAACTGTCAAAATGCATTCAGATTAGAGGCGGCCTTCAAGGTCTAATAAATTAGCATATAAACCTCCTAGGTTTAGCTATCAACTAAGAATACCAAGAGAAAAAAAACTAAATTGGTGATAAAAGTAAGTTGGAAAGTTGTTTAAAATGACATGCCGTAATTGAATCATGAAAGTTTTTTGGACTAATTTGCGACGTTTGCTTTGTATCATTTGTTGAAAATCATACCTAGGTAGGCCCAGGAGCAGCAAGCTGCTGATTGGTGGATGCACATATGACTCTTTATTTGCTTACCTAATGTACTCAGTTAGCTCCCAGTACTACATTGCTGCTCCTTCAACAAAGAATAGCAAAAGAATAAAGCAAATTTGCAAAGGTAACTGGAACACTCTTTAAAATTGCATGCTCTGTCTGAATAATGAAAGAAACATTTTTATTTCATGTCCCTTTAACACTGCAAATTTGTTGAAAACTAGATGCACACAGTTTTGTTTATTTTCTAAATATAACAACTGTACTTTTTGTACTACAAAGCTCCATCAGGCGTATGAAATAACAGCCCTGAAAGGGACATTGCAGTGAAATTAAAAACCAAACGTTCGAAAATGTAATATTTAAATTTTATTAATGTTCTTAAGTTACATACCATTAAAATATTATTTATTTCCACAGCCCAGTACCCACTATAAGATTCAATGTCCAGACCAATAGCGTGAGGTGTACGAATGACTGCCTGTAGCACTGCACAGGCACAATTTTCTGTCAACATCAGGTGCTCTGGAGATGTGCACAAGCTGATGAGTGAAAACACCGCCAAAAAAAAAAAAAAAAACAGTCACCCTCTCAATACGAGTGGCAGCATAGCAGCCACCAAGTATTTATATGGTAAAACTTTATATTGTAAGATATGAATCAATATAAGGATATGTCACTGCAATTAACTATTGATAAATAGCAAATTATTTTATCCATTAAAAAAAAAAAAACGCATTCAATTTCTTATTGGGGAATATAAAAAAAAAAAAAAAAGGCAGATCCCATTCCAAATTTACCGGTAGATTTTAGTTGCTACGGGTAATTGTTAGCAGCGAGGTAGTAACACTGGGCACATCACTGCTGATTGGAGATTTTACACAACACCCTTTGAATAGCAAATAAAAAAGGGACTCGTTTTTCACAAATACAGGTACAAATTATAAGAGTAAATTTGCTTTGTTGAGACAATATATACATTTGCATGCTACTAGCAGGCTATATTTAATATGGTTATAGAAAGATGGTCATGTATTCTGCATCTTTAAACCTGAAAATGACTTAAAGGGACACTCAAGTCAAAAACTTTTATGATTCAGAAAGAACATGTAGTTTAAAAGACACTTTCCAATTTACTTCCATTATCAAATTTTGCACATTCTTTTTATATTCACACTTTCTGGGGAACAAGATCCCACTGAGCATGTGCACAAGCTCAAAGGGTATACTAGTCTGTGATTGGCTGATATCTGCCACATGATACAGGGGGCCAGAAAATGAGAGAGAAAATAAATTTGTCAGGGAAAAAAAAAAATCTACTGCTTATTTGAAACTCAGAGTAGATGTTAAATCATTGTCTTTTTATTATGCAATTCTACTGCATTGAGTGGTTCTTTAAGTGAAATTTGTTTACATTTACTACAGTAGTATTAGTTGCATTTAATACAGCGGTATTATTTGTGAAGTTCCTAACTGTCTACTGGTTGAAAAAGTACCACCCCTGCAGCTATATTGGCAAAAAACAAAAACAATCTGCAAAACTGATTTAAAAAACACCAGTTTATTAAATGACAGAACACACACAGTATACTATGATTATTTATATATATATATATATATATATATATATATATATATATATATATATATATATATATATATATATATATATATATATATATATATATATACACACACACATACATATATATATATATATATATATATATATATATATGCATATATACACACACATATATAGAACATAATTTATGTAAGAACTTACCTGATAAAATCATTTCTTTCATATTGGCAAGAGTCCATGAGCTAGTGACATATGGGATATACAATCCTACCAGGAGGGGCAAAGTTTCCCAAACCTCAAAATGCCTATAAATACACCCCTCACCACACCCACAATTCAGTTTAACGAATAGCCAAGCAGTGGGGTGATAAAGAAAGGAGTAGAAAGCATCAACAAAGGAAATTTGGAAATAATTGTGCTTTATACAAAAAATCATAACCACCATAAAAAGGGTGGGCCTCATGGACTTTTGCCAATATGAAAAAAAAATGAATTTATCAGGTAAGTTCTTACATAAATTATGTTTTCTTTCATGTAATTGGCAAAAGTCCATGAGCTAGTGACATATGGGATATCAATACCCAAGATGTGGATCTCCACTCAAGAGTCACTAGAGAGGGAGGGAATAAAATAAAAACAGCCATAAACTGCTGAAAAAAATTAATCCACAACCCAAAAATATAAGTTTATTTCATTTGAAAGAAAAAAACTTAAATCAAAAGCAGAAGAATCAAACTGAAACAGCTGCCTGAAGAACTTTTCTACCAAAAACTGCTTCCGAAGAAGCAAATACATAAAAACGGTAGAATTTAGTAAATGAATGCAAAGAGGACCAAGTTGCCGCTTTGCAAATCTGATCAACTGAAGCTTCATTCTTAAAAGCCCACGAAGTGGAGACTGATCTAGTACAATAAGCTGTAATTCTCTAAGGCGGGCCTGACCCGACTCAAAATAAACTTGATGAATCAAAAGTTTCAACCAAGAAGCCAAGGAAATAGCAGAAGCCTTCTGACCTTTCCTAGGACCATAAAATTAAATAAATAGACTGGAAGTCTTCCTGAAATCTTTAGTAGCTTCCACATAATATTTCAAAGCTCTTACCACATCCAAAGAATGTAAGGAACTTTCCAAAGAATTCTTAGGATTAGGACACAAGGAAGGGACAACAATTTCTCTACTAATGTTGTTATAATTCACAACCTTAGGTAAAAATGAAAAAGAAGTCCGCAAAACTGCCTTATCCTGATGAAAAAATCAGAAAAGGAGACTCACAAGAAAGAGCAGATAACTCAGAAACTCTTCTAGCATAATAGATGGCCAAAAGGAACAACACTTTCCAAGAAAGTAGTTAATGTCCAAAAAATGCATAGGTTCAAATGGAAGAACCTGTAAAGCCATCAGAACCAAATTAAGACTCCAAGGAGGAGAAATTGATTAAATAACAGGCTTAATAAGAACTAAAGCCTGTACAAAACAGTGTATATCAGGAAGTATAGCAATCTTTCTGTGAAATAAAACAGAAAGAGCTGAGATTTGTCCTTCAAGGAACTTGCAGACAAACCCTTATCCAAACCGTCCTGAAGAAACTGTAAAATTCTAGGAATTCTAAAAGAATGCCAGGAGAATTTATGAGAAGAACACCATGAAATGTAAGTCTTCCAAACTCTATAATAAATCTTTCTAGAAACAGATTTACGAGCTTGTAACATAGTATTAATCACCGAGACAGAGAAACCTCTATGACTTAGTACTAAGCGTTCAATTTCCATACCTTCAAATTTAATGATTTGAGATCCTGATGGAAAAACGGACCTTGAGATAGTAGGTCTGGCCGAACGGAAGTGGCCAAAGCGGGCAACTGGACATCCAAACCAGATCCGCATACCAAAACCTGTGTGGCTATGCTGGAGCCACCAGCAACACAAATGATTGTTCCATGATGATTTTGGAGATCACTCTTGGAAGGAGAACTAGAGGCGGGAAAATGTAAGCAGGATGATAACACCAAGGAAGTGTCAGCGCATCCCCTTCTTCCGCCTGAACATCCCTGGACCTGGACAGGTATCTGGGAAGTTTCTTGTTTAGATGAGAGGCCATGAGATCTATCTCTGGAAGACCCCACAACTGAACAATCTAAGAAAACACATCTGGATGGAGAGACCACTCCTCTGGATGTAAAGTCTGGCGGCTGAGATAATCCACCTCCCAATTGTCTACACCTGGGATAAGCACCGCAGAGATTAGACAAGAGCTGGATTCCGCCCAAACAAGTATCCGAGATACTTTTTTTATAGCTTGGGGACTGAGAGTCCCACCCTGATGATTGACATATGCTACTGTTGTGATATTGTCTGTCTGAAAACAAATGAACGGTTGTCTCTTTAGCAGAGGCCAAAACTGAAGAGCTCTGAGAATTGCAAGGAATTCTAAAATATTTATTGGTAATCTCGCCTCTTGAGATTTCCAAACCCCTTGTGCTGTCAGAGATCCCCAAACAGCTCCCCAACCTGAAAGACTCGCATCTGTTGTGATCACAGTCCAGGTTGGCCGAACAAAAGAAGCCCCTTGAACTAAACAATGGTGATCTATCCACCATGTCAGAGAGTGTCATACATTGATTCAGCATACAAAGCTGAAGAGGTCTCATGTGAAAATGAGCAAAGGGGATTGCGTCCGATGCTGCAGTCATGAGACCTAAAACTTCCATGCACATAGCCACTGAAGGGAATGACTGAGACTGAAGGTGCCGGGATGCTGCAACCAATTTTAAACGTCTCTTGTCTGTTAGAGACAGAGTCATGGACACTGAATCTATCTGGAAGCCTAAAAAGGTGACCCTTGTCTGAGGAATCAAGAAACTTTTGGTAAATTGATCCTCCAACCATGTTTCCAAAGAAACAACACTAGTTGATTTGTGTGAGATTCTGCAGTACGCAAAGACTGAGCTAGTACCAAGATATCATCCAAATAAGGAAACACCGCAATACCCTGTTCTCTGATTACAGAGAGTAGGGCACCCAGAACCTTTGAAAAGATTCTTGGAGCTGTTGCTAGGCCAAAATGGAAGAGCAACAAATTGGTAATGCTTGCTTAGAAAAGAGAATCTCAGAAACTGATAATGTTCTGGATGAATCGGAATATGAAGGTATGCATCCTGCAAGTCTATTGTGGACATATAATGTCCTTGCTGAACAAAAGGCAGAATAGTCCTTATAGTCACCATCTTGAAAGTTGGTACTCTTAGATAACGATTCAAAATTTTTCCGATCCAGAACTGGTCTGAATAAATTTTCCTTCTTTGGTACAATGAATAGCTTTGAATAAAACCCCAAACCTTGTTCCTGAGGAGGAACTGGCATGATTACCCCTGAAGACTCCAGGTCTGAAACACACTTCAGGAAAGCCTGAGTTTTTACTGGATTTACTGGGATACGTGAGAGAAAAAAATCTTCACAGGAGGTCTTACTCTGAATCCTGTTTCGATACCCTTGAGAGAATGCTCTGAATCCATTGATTTTGGACAGATTTTATCCAAATATCTTTGAAAACCTTAATCTGCCCCCTACCAGCTGAGCTGGAATGAGGGCCGCACCTTCATGCGGACGTAGGGGCTGACTTTGGTTTCCTAAATGGCTTGGATTTATTCCAATTTGAGGAAGGCTTCCAATTGGAAGCAGACTCCTTGGGGGGGAAGATTGAGTTTTTGTTCCTTATTCTGACGAAAGGAACGAAAATGGTAAGAAGCCTTAGATTTACCCTTAGGTTTTTAATCCTGAGGAAAAAAAAACTCCCTTCCCCCAGTGACAGTTGAAATAATAGAATCCAACTGAGAACCAAATAAATTATTACCTTGGAAAGAAAGAGATAGTAATCTAGATTTAGATGTCATATCAGCAATCCAAGATTTAAGCCACAAAGCTCTTCTAGCTAAAATAGCTAAAGACATGGATCTAACATCAATTTTGATAATATCAAAAATTGCATCACAATAAAATGATTAGCATATTGCAATAGGCGAATAATGCTAGATAAGTCAGAATCCAATTCCTGTTGCGCTAAATTCTCCAACCAGAAGGTTGATGCAGCCGTAACATCAGCCAAAGAAATTGCAGGTCTGAGAAGATGACCTGAATATAAATAGGCCTTCCTTAGATAAGATTCAAGCTTCCTATCTAAAGGATCCTTAAAAGGAAGTACTATCTTCCATAGGAATAGTGGTACGTTTAGCAAGAGTAGAAATAGCCCAACTTTTCCCAAAACTCTATAGATTTTGCTGGTAAAGGATACAATTTTTTAAACCTTGAAGAAGGAATAAAAGAAGTACCTGGCTTATTCCATTCCCTAGAAATCATATCAGAAATAGCCTCAGGAATAGGAAAAAAAAACCTGGAGACACCACAGGAGGTTTAAAAAACACAATTTATGCTTACCTGATAAATGTATTTCTCTTGTGGTGTATCCAGTCCACGGATCATCCATTACTTGTGGGATATTCTCATTCCCAACAGGAAGTTGCAAGAGGACACCCACAGCAGAGCTGTAATATAGCTCCTCCCCTAACTGTCATAGCCAGTCATTCGACCGAAAACAAGCCGAGAAAGGAGGAACCATAGGGTGCAGTGGTTACTGTAGTTTAAATTTAAAAATTACCTGCCTTAAAATGACAGGGCGGCCCGTGGACTGGATACACCACAAGAGAAATAAATTTATCAGGTAAGCATAAATTGTGTTTTCTCTTGTAAGGTGTATCCAGTCCACGGATCATCCATTACTTGTGGGATACCAATACCAAAGCTAAAGTACACGGATGAAGGGAGGGACAAGGCAGGAACTTAAATGGAAGGAACCACTGCCCGTAAAACCTCTCTCCCAAATATAGCCTCCGAAGAAGCAAAAGTATCAAATTTGTAAAATTTTGAAAAAATATGAAGCGAAGACCAAGTCGTCGCCTTGCAAATCTGATCAAAAGAAGCCTCATTTTTAAAGGCCCAAGTGGAAGCCACAGCTCTAGTGGAATGAGCTGTAATCCTTTCAGGGGGTTGCTGTCCAGCAGTCTCATAGGCTAAGCGGATTAAGCTTCTTAGTCAAAAAGAAAAAGAGGTTGCCGAAGCCTTTTGACCTCTCCTCTGTCCAGAGTAGACAACAAACAAAGCAGATGTTTGACGAAAATCTTTAGTAGCTTGTAAGTAAAACTTTAAAGCACGGACCACGTCCAAATTGTGTAACACAAGGATGGAACAACAATCTCTTGATTGATATTCTTGTTAGATACCACCTTAGGTAAGAACCCAGGTTTGGTACGCAGGACTACCTTATCCGTATGAAAAATCAGATAAGGAGAATCACATTGTAAGGCAGATAGCTCAGAGACTCTACGAGCCGAGGAAATAGCTACCAAAAAAAAGAACTTTCCAAGATAAAAGCTTAATATCTATGGAATGAAGAGGTTCAAACGGAACTCCTTGAAGAACCTTAAGAACCAAGTTTAAGCTCCATGGTGGAGCAACAGGTTTAAACACAGGCTTGATTGTAACTAAAGCCTGACAAAATGCCTGAACGTCTGGAACATCTGCCAGACGCTTAACTAGCTGACAATCCTTTTTCCAAACCTTCTTGGAGAAAAGATAATATCCTAGCAATCCTGACCTTACTCCATGAGTAACCCTTGGATTCACACCAATAAAGATATCTACGCCATACCTTATGGTAAATTTTCCTGGTGACAGGCTTTCGTGCCTGTCTTAAGGTATCAATAACTGACTCGGAGAAGCCACACTTTGATAAAATCAAGCGTTCAATCTCCAGGCAGTCAGCCTCAGAGAAATTAGATTTGGATAGTTGAAAGGACCCTGAAGTAGAAGGTCCTGTTTCAGAGGCAGAGACCATGGTGGAAAGGATGACATGTCCACTAGATCTGCATACCAGGTCCTGCGTGGCCACGCAGGTGCTATCAGAATCACTGATGCTCTCTCCTGCTTGATCTTGGCAATCAGTCGAGGGAGCAGAGGAAACGGTGGAAACACATAAGCCAGGTTGAAAGACCAGGGCGCTGCTAGAGCAACTATCAGTGTCGCCTTGGGATCCCTGGACCTGGATCCGTAACACGGAAGCTTGGCGTTCTGGTGAGACGCCATGAGATCCAGTTCTGGTTTGCCCCAACGATGAATCAGTTGTGCAAATGCCTCCGGATGGAGTTCCCACTCTGCCGGATGAAAAGTCTGACGACTTAGAAAATCCGCCTCCCAGTGCTCTACACCTGGGATATGGATAGCTGATAGGTGACAAGAGTGAATCTCTGCCCAGCGAATTATTTTTGAAACTTCTAACATCTCTAGGGAACTTCTCGTTCCCCCTTGATGGTTGATGTAAGCTACAGTCGTGATGTTGTCCGACTGAAATCTGATGTACCTCAGAGTTGCTAACTGAGGCCAAGCCTGAAGAGCCTTGAATATCGCTCTTAGTTCCAGAATATTTAATGGAAGGAGAGACTCCTCCTGAGTCCATGATCCCTGAGCCTTCAGGGAGTTCCAGACTGCACCCCAACCTAGAAGGCTGGCATCTGTCGTAACAATTGTCCAATCTGGCCTGCGAAAGGTCATACCTTTGGACAGATGGACCCGAGATAGCCACCAGAGAAGAGAATCCCTGGTCTCTTGGTCCAGATTCAGTTGAGGGGACAAATCTGTGTAATCCCCGCTCCACTGACTGAGCATGCATAGTTGCAGCGGTCTGAGATGTAAGCGTGCAAACGGCACTATGTCCATTGCCGCTACCATTAAGCCGATTACTTCCATACACTGAACCACCGAAGGGCGCGGAATGGAATGAAGAACCCGGCAGGAATTTAGAAGCTTTGATAACCTGGACTCCGTCATGTGAATTTTCATTTCTACAGAATCTATCAGAGTCCCTAGAAAGGAAACTCTTGTGAGTGGGGATAGAGAACTCTTTTCCTCGTTCACTTTCCACCCATGCGACCACAGAAATGCCAGTACTACGTCCGTATGAGACTTGGCAATTTGGAAGTTTGACGCCTGTATCAGGATGTCGTCTAAATAAGGGGCTACTGCTATGCCCCGCGGCCTTAGGACCGCCATAAGTGACCCTAGAACCTTTGCAAAGATTCTTGGGGCTGTAGCTAATCCCAAGGGAAGAGCTACAACTGGTAATGCCTGTCTTAAAAGGCAAACCTGAGATACCGATGATGATCTTTGTGTATCGGAATGTGAAGATAAGCATCCTTTAGATCCACTGTAGTCATATATTGACCCTCCTGGATCAGTGGTAGGATGGTACGAATAGTTTCCATCTTGAACGACGGAACTTTGAGGAATTTGTTTAAGATCTTTAGATCCAAAATCGGTCTGAAGGTTCCCTCTTTTTTGGGAACCACAAACAGATTTGAGTAAAAACCCTGTCCCTGTTCCTCCTTTGGAACTGGATGGATCACTCCCATAACTAGGACTCGTACACAGTGTAAGAATGCCTCTCTCTTTATCTGGTGTGCAGATAATTGTGAAAGGTGAAATCTCCCTTTTGGGGGGGAAGCTTTGAAGTCCAGAAGATATCCCTGGGATATAATTTCCAACGCCCAGGGATCCTGAACATCTCTTGCCCACGCCTGGGCAAAGAGTGAAAGTCTGCCCCCTACTAGATCCGTTCCCGGATAGGGGGCCGTTCCTTCATGCTGTCTTAGAGGCAGCAGCAGGCTTTTTTACCTGCTTACCTTTTTTCCATGTCAGGTTTGGTCTCCAGACCGTCTTGGATTGAGCAAAAGTTCCCTCTTGTTTATTATTAGAGAAAGTTGATGCCGCACCTGCCTTGAAGTTTTGAAAGTCACGAAAATTAGACTGTTTGGCCCTAGATTTGGACCTGTCCTGAGGAAGGGCATGACCTTTTCCTCCAGTGATATCAGCAATAATCTCCTTCAACCAGGCCCGAATAGGGTCTGCCCCTTGAAGGGAATGTTAAGTAGCTTAGATTTTGAAGTCACGTCAGCTGACCATGATCTAAGCCATAGCGCTCTGCGCGCCTGTATAGCAAAACCAGAATTCTTAGCCGTTAGTTTAGTCAAATGAACAATGGCATCAGAATAAAAGAATTGGCTAGCTTAAGTGCTCTAAGTTTGCCAAGTATGTCATCCAATGGAATCGCTACCTGTAAAGCCTCTTCCAGAGACTCAAACCAGTACGCCGCAGCAGCAGTGACAGGGGCAATGCATGCAAGGGGCTGTAGGATAAAACCTTGTTGAATAAATATTTTCTTAAGGTAACCTCTAATTTTTTATCCATTGGATCTAAAAAAAAAAAAAAAAAAAAAAAAAAAAAAAGCACAACTCTCCTCGACAGGGATAGTACTACGCTTTACTAGAGTAGAAACTGCTCCCTCCACCTTAGGGACTGTCTGCCATAAGTCCCATGTGGTGGCGTCTATTGGAAACATTTTTCTAAAAATAGGAGGGGAAGAGAACGGCACACCTGGTCTATCCCATTCCTTATTAATAATTTCTGTAAACCTTTTAGGTATTTGGAAAAACATCAGTACACACCGGCACTGTAAAGTATTTATCCAGTCTACACAATTTCTCTGGCACTGCAATGGTATCACAGTCATTCAGAGCAGCTAAAACCTCCCTAAGCAACACGCGGAGGTGTTCAAGCTTAAATTTAAATGTAGAAATATTAGAATCAGGTATCTTTCCTGAGTCATTAACATCACCCACTGACTGAAGCTCTCTTTCCTCAGCTTCTGCATATTGTGAGACAGTATCAGACATGGTTCTTAAAGCGTCGGTATGCTCTGCATTTTGTCTCACCCCAGAGCTATCTCGCTTACCTCTAAGTTCAGGTAGTCTGGCTAATACCGCTGACAGTGTATTATCCATGACTGCTGCCATTTCTTGTAAAGTAAACGCTATGGGCGCCCTAGATGTACTTGGCGCCATTTGAGCGCGAGTCCCTTAAGCGGGAGTCAAAGGGTCTGACACGTGGGGAAAGTTAGTCGGCATAACTTCCCCCTCGTCAGATTCCTCTGGTGATACATTTTTTAAAGACAGAAAATTATCTTTATTGCATAAAATGAAATCAGTACATTTGGTACACATTCTAAGAGGGGGTTCCACCATGGCTTTTAAACATAATAAACAAGGAGTTTCTTCTATGTCAGACATGTTTATACAGAATAGCAATGATACTAGCAAGCTTGGAAAACACTTTAAATCAAGTTAACAAGCAAATATAAAAAACGGTACTGTGCCTTTAAGAGAAACAAATTGTCAGAATTTGAAAAACAGTGAAAAAAATGCAGTAAATCAAACGAAATTTTTACAGTGTGTATAATAGGCTAACAGAGCATTGCACCCACTTGCAAATGGATGATTAACCCCTTAGTTCAAAAAACGGATCAAAAAAACGAAATAGACGTTTTTTTAACAATCACAACCAACTGCCACAGCAAGCTGTGGCCCTACCTTTCCCAATAAACAACTTTGGAAAGCCTTTGGGCCCTTTAGAGATGTCCTATAGCATTCAGAGGGCCTTTGAGGGAAGCTGGATGTCACAGTTTGTAATTTTAACTGCACCAACTGTAACTTTTATACTACAACAGTGGAAATTGTTTCTAGTCAAAATTTAAGCCATGTGGAAAAAACTAGGCCCCAATAAAGTTTTATCACCAAAGCATATATAAAAACGATTAAACATGCCAGCAAACGTTTTATATTGTAAATATCATAAGGGTATTACCCCTGGGAGTAAGCATGATACCAGTCGGTATTAAATCACTGTATTCAGGCTTAGCTTACATTAATCCGGTATCAGCAGCATTTTCTAGTGTTTTCCATCTCTAGAAAAAATTATAACTGCACATACCTGATAGCAGAATAAACTGCACGCCATTCTCTCGCTGAAGTTACCTCATCTGTGTAATCCCCTCAGACATATGTGAGAATAGCAATGGATCTTAGTTACAACCTGCTAAGATCATAGAAACCTCAGGCAGATTCTTCTTCTATTTACTGCCTGAGATAAAATAGCACAACTCCGGTACTATTTAAAAATAACAAACTTTTGATTGAAGAAAATAAACTAGCTATATTTAACCACTCTCTCCTACAACGTCCTAGCTTGTTGAGAGTTGCAAGAGAATGACTGGCTATGACAGTTAGGGGAGGAGCTATATTACAGCTCTGCTGTGGGTGTCCTCTTGCAACTTCCTGTTGGGAATGAGAATATCCCACAAGTAATGGATGATCCGTGGACTGGATACACCTTACAAGAGAAACAGCATTTAAACGTTTATTAGACTGAACGTCAATAGGACTGGTTACCTCAATATCCAAAATAATTAACACTTCTTTTAATAAAGAACGCATATACTCTATTTTAAATAAATAAGTAGATTTGTCAGTGTCAATGTCTGAGGAAGGATCTTCTGTATCAGAGAGATCCTCATCAGAAGAGGATAAATTATGTTGTTGGTCATTTGAAAATTCATCAACTAAATGAGAAGTTTTAAAAGACCTTTACGTTTATTAGAAGGTGGAAATGCAGACAAAGCCTTCAAAATAGAATCAGAAACAAATTCTTTAAAATTTACAGGTATATCATGCACATTAGAAGTTGAAGGAACTACAACTGGCAATGTGCTATTACTGATGGATACACTAACTGCATGTAAAAGTTAACAATGACATTCGGCAAAATAATTTCAACAATTTTACAACAAATGCACTTAGCTTTGGTAGGACCGATGTCAGGCAGCAATGTTCCAGCAGAAACTTCTGAGGCAGGATCAGATTGAGACATCTTGCAAAATGTAAGAGAAAAAAAACAACATAAAAAGCAAAATTATCTATTTCCTTATATGACAGTTTCAGGAATGGGAAAAAAAAAGCAAATAGCATAGCCCTCTGATAGAGAAAAAATTAAGAGGCAAACATCAATGGGGTATTGAAATAATGAAAAAGTTTGGCGCCAAGTATGACGCACAACTTAACGTAAACTTTTTGGCGCCAAAAATAACCGGAAATGACACACTCGCGTCACTAATGACGCAACCGTGTGAAAGGTCTCGGCGTCAAGTATGACGCCGGAAATGACGAAGTTGTGTCATAGACTTATTTTTCCGCGCCAAAAATATTTCCTCGCCAAGAATGACGCAATAAAGTTTAGCTTTTGACGCACCCACGGGCCTAATGCCACCCGCAATTTGCAAGAAGTAGTCAATTGAAAAAAGACTAAACCCTAGGTAAGAAATATTTTTCTATAAAAGATGTTTATATTACCCAAATATGAAACTGACAGTCTGCAGAAGGAAATGCATGAACCTGACTCATGGCAAATATAAGTACAATACATATATTTAGAACTTTATATAAATGCATAAAGTGCCAAACCATAGCTGAGGTGTCTTAAGTAATAAAAAACATACTTACCAAAAGACACCCATCCACATATAGCAGATAGCCAAACCAGTACTAAAACAGTTATTAGTAGAGGTAATGATAAATTGAGAGTATATCGTCGATCTGAAAAGGGAGGTAGGAGATGAATCTCTACGACCGATAACAGAGAAACCATGAAATAGACCCCCGTTAGGGAAATCATCGTATTCAATAAGTGATACTCCCTTCACGTCCCTCTGACATTCGCTGTACTCTGAGAGGAATCGGGCTTCAACAATGCTGAGAAGCGCATATCAACGTAGAAATCTTAGCACAAACTTACTTCACCACCTCCATAGGAGGCAAAGTTTGTAAAACTGAATTGTGGGTGTGGTGAGGGGTGTATTTATAGGCATTTTGAGGTTTGGGAAACTTTGCCCCTCCTGGTAGGATTGTATATCCCATATGTCACTAGCTCATGGACTCTTGCCAATTACATGAAAGATAAGATTTTATATATATATATATATATATATATATATATATATATATATATATATATATATATATATATATATATATATATATATATATAGAGAGAGAGAGAGAGAGAGAGAGAGAGAGAGAGAGAGAGAGAGATACACACATACACAAACACACATATACATATTAGATTTAATTATATATTTAATAAATATTAAAAATGACACCGGAATAAAAAAAAAAAAAAAGAAGGAGAAAACAGCTGCTGATACGACTTATCCTATTTTCCCGGAATGTCAGTTTAGTTCTTCCCACATAAACTGCTTAAAACGCAATAAACAATGAGAAACTGCTGAATTGGTAAAAAATTAGAGATAATCTACAGGGCTCAATATCCTACTAGATACAATTTCAGGAAACAGACAAATTCCTTAAACTCACAACACTAAACACAACATGCAAAGCGTTTAAAATCAGTGCTTCCAAGCAAATAAAGACAAGATTAGGAGCTATAACACTTAGGGCAAAGTTAAATAACAAAAAGGCACATTAAACACTGCATTTTCATTGATCCATATAAGAAAGAGCTGAAAACAAAATATATATACTTGTTGTTTTATCATTAGTGGAGCATCCCACAGTAAAGTTTAAAGAAATACTAAACCCATTTTTTTTTTTCTTTCATGATTCAGATAGAGCGTGTCATTTTAAGCAAGTTTCTAATTTACTTCAATTATCAATTTTCCTTTGTTCTCTTGGTAGCTTTATTTGAAAAAGCAGCAATGTAAGCTTAGGAGCCGGACCATTTTTGGTTCAGCACCCTGGGTAGCGATTGGTGGCTACATTTGCCGGCTCCTATGCTTACATTCCTGCTTTTTCAAATAAAGATACCAAGAGAATGAAGAAAAATTGATAATAGGAGTAAATTAGAAAGGTGTCTGCTCTATCTGAATCATGATCCGAGTTTAGTATCCCTTTAAGAGGTTTAAAATAGTTCTCTTTTAAATGCATGATAGAAATGTGTTGTGCTTTGTCGGTATTGTCAGCCCGTAATTGGAACACACGTTATCCCACACAACTCAAATCTGGCTTGAACATGCGTCATCTATTATCTTCCTTTAAGAATACAGTTATTTTAGACTCAACAAAACAGATATGTTTCAGGATATCACATTTTATTTAGAATCCAGTGGAATTGGCATAACTTGAGATCTTTTTCTTTCATGATTCGCATAGAGCATACGATTTTGAACAACTTTCCAATTAATTTCTTTTTTCACATTTGCTTCATTCTTAGTGACCTTTGTTGAAAGAGCAAACATTCACTACTGGGAGCTAGCTAAACACATCAGGGGAACCAATCACAAGAGGTATATATGTGCAGCAACCAATCTGCAGCTAGCTTTGCTGTAATTGAGCCTACCTAGGTGTGCTTTTAATAAAAAAAAAAAGTATATCAAGAGAACAAACCAAATTAGATAATAACAACAACTTTCTAATTTACTTTTATTATCAGTTATTTGTAGAGCGATCGAACAGATTACGCAGAGCTAAAAACATGGGTCTAATATGCAACGAAACAAAAGTTGTTTAAAATTGCATATTCTATCTGAATCATGAAATAAATATTTTGGGTTTCATGTCCCTTTAATTGTGAAATAAAAAAAATAGGCTTCATGTCCCTTTAAGGTTGCTTTAAATAGCAAATTAGAGCATATATTGCGCCAGTTCTACACCTAACACCACCATTACATAAAGTTTTGAAGTACAATAGAAATTGGGTGTAAAAACATATGTAGAATAATCCAAAAAGTCATGAGCCAGAAGAAATATTCCAGGAACAGTGGCTCTCTGGGAATAATGTAAGGCACTGACAATAATATTTCTCCATCAGTGATGTTGCTTAATTATGATCAAATTAATGTGAACCTCTCATTACCAGTAATTACATGTGATCTTGTACCCATAGCAGACAAAAGGCTAACAAGCACCTAGATTCAGCCACTTACCAGGGCATTCTGCCAAGCTGTTGCGTGGAAGGTAATGCCAGTTCCGGATAAACAAGACCGGCTGTCATGGGATATTTGCCCATGTTCCACATTGTGTATTTTGCAGTAGTTTTAAAAGCTTCACCAATAGTTCTTGAGTCATAAAATTTGGAAAGCTGATCAAATGCAGTATGTGTAGCAAAAATAATATGCTGAAGATTGCAAAATGCTTTTAAGTTCAAAGAAAAAAAATATGGGGGGGACACACTATGTTCAAGAACAATACGGCTGCACTTTAAAATACAGTAACAAAGCTACTGATCTCCATTTGAAATATCATTAATACTCGAGATTAGATACAGGTCTCAGGTAAATTTTGAAAATTTTAAAAAAAATTTTTTATACATAAACACCCTTTAAGAGGTTATAAATATTAAAAGATTCAACTGATTAAATCAAGTTTGCCAAAAGTTGGTGCTCTGTAATCAGCATTGCTTGGTTTAATATTACAAGGAATTGGTTAGAAAAAATAAATAAATAATCAGCAACTTGTTTCATGTGCTTTTTTTAAAATTACCCTATACTGTACTATACCTATTATGGGAAATGGTAAATAGAGTGCTGGACAAATTTATCTTGATATGACCAGTTGATAACTGCATGCAATAAATCAATACTTAATTAAAAAGTAAAAAGGGGGAAAAAAAAAAAAAAAGTTCCACAATTATGATTATTAAATTTGTGTATTGGTACCAAATGTGTAAATTTGAGTAGTATAACAGTGAGTAATTTCAATGAAATTTTTAACAAAAAAAATCGATTATAATCTAATTTTATTTTGAAACTTTAGCATAAGTGTGAGTATAATTTAATGGGGCTCACAGGAAGTCCTAACGTTAGTAACTGGCCCTCTATATAACATTTTTGGAGCCTCCGATTTAAATGTTCTAAGACACTGGCAGCTTTCTTCCATTTTTCACATGGCGTTTTGCTTTTACTGCAGTATTTTAGCCTAAAGGGACAGTCTATTCAGAATTAAACTTTCATAATTCAGATAGGGCATGCAATTTTAAAAAACTTTCCAATTTACTTTTATCATCAAAATTTGCTTTGTTCTCTTGATAGTCTTAGTTGAAAGCTAAACCTAGGTAGGCTCATATGCCAATTTCTAAGCCCTAGAAGGCTGCCTCTTAAATGAATGCATGACAGTTTTTCACTGCTAGAGGGTGTTCGTTCATGTGAGCAATATAGATAACATTGTTCTCATGCCAATGGAGTTATTTAAGAGTAAGCACACTGTCAAAAGATCTGTGATAAGGGGGAAGTCTGCGGAAGCTTAGATACAAGTTAATCACAGCGGTAAAGAGTATATTAATATAACCGTGTTGGTTATGCAAAACTGGGGGGATGGATAATACAAAGATTATCTACTTTTTTAAACAATTAGAAATCTGAAATAGAATGTCCCTTTAACCCTATATTCATTAAATCATCAGGAGCAGTTTTGCAAAATCAGTGGTGCAGACTGCAGAGTAACAGAAGACCCAAAAAAGGGGGATGCTTTGAAAACCTGACTAAATTCTGTGGTATTTATGTTACATTTTACTGCTCTTGAGATAACAGACGCCAACACAATGAATATGCAGGATGGGAAGTAATATGGCAGAAAAGTCATTTTATCTCAAATTATTCGGTTTATCTAGGATCTTACAAACACTGCACATGTAAATAAATTTGACATTGACCCGAAATAACGGTTTTAAAACATAAGCCTGTGTGCCTTCATGTGACTGGAACCAGCTTCAGAGTTTGTATGGGCAAGAAAGAATGGCCAGGACATGAACGGGACTTGGTAATCTCATTATCGGTGCAGGTAAGTTATTATGAAGCAGGACTGTATAATCCAATACAAAGAACTGGATAAGCAACTTGGGAGCAGGACAGGCCCAGCTCTTTTTTTTTGTACCGGATCAACTGGTAGCACCAGGTCAGAGACTCACCTAACGCAAAGCAACTTGTATGCAACATCACTCCTCCCTGTTTGGTGCCAATGCATCTCTAAATTTAGCATGCGAATGCCAAGCAATGCAATGGAAATAGGCAGTGCGCTCTGCAAGCTCTTGCTTACTAGGGGATGCAACTAGTAATTCTGCAGTAACGAATGAATGCAGCTTTTTTCTTCTTCTTTAAGACAAGAATACCACCATCATTTTAAAAATATAAAAGTGCTTAGCTCTGTAATAAGGCAAAGCCATACAGCAGATTACACAAGTGTTCACTATAAAACATTTTATATATTGGATCTGGCAATTAAGAGATAAATATCTTTTTTTGTGAGGAACACAGATTAATTAGGGATTGCAACAAGGGATACTTTATCATTTGAACAGGTTGTATTTGTATATGAGCATTAGCAAGAAGTACATATCAGCCAATGGACCAAAGGCAAAGGTTTTCTTCACTTTCTGCAGGTCATTTTGAAATAAAATTCCTCTTTAAATTAGGCGGTTACACTAAAGCAACAGATCGATTACAAATGTGTTGCTGGAGAATAAAGCAATTTTTAGAGTTTTATAATATGGTGCAGCAGTTGCAAATTAGCTGCAGACAAAAAAAAAAAGAAATTTTGCTACGTTTTTAAAATGTCTTGTGAATAAATTTGTTTTGTTTACTTTTGGCCTAAAAATACAAGGTGCAAATGTAGTAATAAAAAGGTGCACCGCTCACAAGAACGTCTTGCCTTCAGAAGTCACAGCATCGTAGACAGGAAGAGGCTAGGGGGTGGAGTTGAAAAAAAATCCATGAGAGCCAGTCAACAATAAGGGCTCGATTTATCAAGCTAGAGCAGACAGGGGCGTACAGACTCGCCCCCGTCCACCCCAGCTCGTCTGTGGGCAGGCCGCAATTCGCTTCTGGAATTCAGCATTTTACACGAGCGCTATTTTGCGCTCGCGTGCAACTCTGCCCATGTCAATCTCCACTGTCTGACAAGACCGGGAGATTGAAATTCACCACCTAAGCGGTGGAGAAGAGAGTAGGAAGCAGCGGTCTGATGACCGCTGCTTTATAAATACTGACTGCAGGTTCTCTTGTGAGAACCTGCAGTCTTGGGGAGGCAAACAGCTTAATAAATCGAGCCCTAAATGTATTGCTGCTTTGAAGAGCGTTCTCCATATTTGACCGTTTTCTTTAAACATCACTTTGTTCTGGATGCACTGTGTTAAAGGGACATTAAACACTAAATACATGCTAGATAGAATGATGCATTCAAAGAAAAGATTAGTCCATGACTAACATGTAGATGTATTTTTAAAAGTTTCATTAGTTGTTTAAAAAGTGACAAAATAAGTGTAAAGTTTTAATGTCTATAAAACACTGGGAGCTGCCATGTTGTAACTTGTGTTACCTTCTCTGCTGTAGCCAATTAGGGACCGTTATAAATAGGTCACTAGAGTGTGCAGCCAATGGTTGTGCTGGATTTAACAGTGTTCTGCACTTCCATTTCTAACAGGAACTGAAAAGCTCACAATTTCAGAATGGAATTAAAGGCAAAGAGGACAAAATAAATAAAGAAAGTATATTGCAGAGTTGTTTTATACAGGGAGTGCAGAATTATTAGGCAAATGAGTATTTTGACCACATCATCCTCTTTATGCATGTTGTCTTACTCCAAGCTGTATAGGCTCGAAAGCCTACTACCAATTAAGCATATTAGGTGATGTGATGTGCATCTCTGTAATGAGAAGGGGTGTGGTCTAATGACATCAACACCCTATATCAGGTGTGCATAATTATTAGGCAACTTCCTTTCCTTTGGCAAAATGGGTCAAAAGAAGGACTTGACAGGCTCAGAAAAGTCAAAAATAGTGAGATATCTTGCAGAGGGATGCAGCACTCTTAAAATTGCAAAGCTTCTGAAGCGTGATCATCGAACAATCAAGCGTTTCATTCAAAATAGTCAACAGGGTCGCAAGAAGCGTGTGGAAAAACCAAGGCGCAAAATAACTGCCCATGAACTGAGAAAAGTCAAGCGTGCAGCTGCCAAGATGCCACTTGCCACCAGTTTGGCCATATTTCAGAGCTGCAACATCACTGGAGTGCCCAAAAGCACAAGGTGTGCAATACTCAGAGACATGGCCAAGGTAAGAAAGGCTGAAAGACGACCACCACTGAACAAGACACACAAGCTGAAACGTCAAGACTGGGCCAAGAAATATCTCAAGACTGATTTTTCTAAGGTTTTATGGACTGATGAAATGAGAGTGAGTCTTGATGGGCCAGATGGATGGGCCCGTGGCTGGATTGGTAAAGGGCAGAGAGCTCCAGTCCGACTCAGACGCCAGCAAGGTGGAGGTGGAGTACTGGTTTGGGCTGGTATCATCAAAGATGAGCTTGTGGGGCCTTTTCGGGTTGAGGATGGAGTCAAGCTCAACTCCCAGTCCTACTGCCAGTTTCTGGAAGACACCTTCTTCAAGCAGTGGTACAGGAAGAAGTCTGCATCCTTCAAGAAAAACATGATTTTCATGCAGGACAATGCTCCATCACACGCGTCCAAGTACTCCACAGCGTGGCTGGCAAGAAAGGGTATAAAAGAAGAAAATCTAATGACATGGCCTCCTTGTTCACCTGATCTGAACCCCATTGAGAACCTGTGGTCCATCATCAAATGTGAGATTTACAAGGAGGGAAAACAGTACACCTCTCTGAACAGTGTCTGGGAGGCTGTGGTTGCTGCTGCACGCAATGATGATGGTGAACAGATCAAAACACTGACAGAATCCATGGATGGCAGGCTTTTGAGTGTCCTTGCAAAGAAAGGTGGCTATATTGGTCACTGATTTGTTTTTGTTTTGTTTTTGAATGTCAGAAATGTATATCTGTGAATGTTGAGATGTTATATTGGTTTCACTGGTAAAAATAAATAATTGAAATGGGTATATATTTGTTTTTTGTTAAGTTGCCTAATAATTATGCACAGTAATAGTCACCTGCACACACAGATATCCCCCTAAAATAGCTATAACTAAAAACAAACTAAAAACTACTTCCAAAACTATTCAGCTTTGATATTAATGAGTTTTTTGGGTTCATTGAGAACATGGTTGTTGTTCAATAATAAAATTAATCCTCAAAAATACAACTTGCCTAATAATTCTGCACTCCCTGTATATACAATTTATCATTTTATATTACCATCTCAAAGTGTTTAATGTCCCTTTAAGGAAAACCTATAGTGCAGCCAGAACACATCTCTGTTTGAGGAGAACAGTCTAATGTGGAGAAATGCTGCAAAGTGAAAATGCCAACAGTCCCTGCATGTGTACCATTTTTTCTGCAGACATGCTGCATTTTCTGCAATGACATCTCAGATCAGTTTGGGGATTAGCATTAGTAGAAAGTAACTTTCAACCAAAGATCATCTTTACAAAATGCTTCTGTATTAGTTTCAGTTTGAATATAACCCCTCTGCTAAGCCTTTTCTATCCTTGGACTGAGCTGTTCTGGAGTTTTTAGATGCTGCTCAGATTTAAGCTCTACAATAGGCCATTCAGCAAGAACCGCACACCTATAATATATATTTTTTAGCAGACCAAGCAGATTAAAACATTATCATTATTTTATGTATATATCATAACATGTAAGAAATCTACATAAAAATGCGTGGATAGAATGTATATTTTCATTAACCCCTTCTAAGCGCAAAACTAGCTATGCTCGTCATGCAAATCACATGTAAGGTGCATGACAAGGCCTTTTCATCATGCAAGGGGATCACCGATCAAACACAGTTTTCGGTTGTATACAAATGTTCATGAAAACGGTCATATTACCATGTAATGTTTATCTTGTTTGACTTATTTTGTATGTACTCCCTTATGATTTCTGACGACATATATTATATGTATGCCTTAAATTATACCTCAATAAAAATATAAAACAAAAAAACACTGTTTTTGGTGATCCCCCGCACTACAGACTGGGGATTGTTGGTGGCCTAGTTTGCACGTGGCAATGTCACAAAGAGGGCTGGACCAGGATGCACCCGTAGGTGCAAGGGAGCTGGGTGGGGGGAGGTTCTTCAAACCCCTCAATCTCAGCTCCCTTACAAACTACAAACCTCCAAGAACCCTCATTTGAAAGTGAATCATATACTCTTTCAAATTTGGAGCAGTAATAGAAAGCAGATCTTTTAAAAAAAAAAAAAAAAAAAATCATAGGGATATTACATTATATGCACAATAAAAAACACTATAGTTAAAAAGAAAGAGAGTTATCCTCTTATAAAATAAGTCCTTTGGGTACAGCTATACAACATTGTTGTGCACATAGCTTCCATGAGCCTCTACTCAAATTAATGGACATTTATTCATGCCAGGTGATCACTATTACCACAATGATCTTCTGGCTATTAAACAAAAAAATATATATATATTTTCACGATTAAGATACAGCAGACAATTTCTAAACAAATTTCCATTTTATTTCTATTATCACATTTTCTAATTTCTTTTGGTATCATTTGTTGAAGGAACAGTAATACACTTACTAGGAACTAGATTAACACATCAGTGTGGCCAATGAAAAGAGGGATATATGTGCATCCACTAATCAGCAGCTAGCTCCCAGTAGTGAACTGTTTTTCCTGAGATTAGTAAGCTTTTCAACAAAGGATACAAAAGAATAAAACAAAATTAGACAATACTGTATTAAAACAACTATCCAATTTACTTGTATCTCAATCATGAAAGAAAACAAAACATTGGGTTTTTTATATATGGGCTTTCTTATAAAGAGGGGTATCTGGGCTTTAAAACAAGGGGTCTTGGGAGTCACTATCCTATTATAAATGCCTAGAGACTCCTTCATTAAAGGGACAATCAACACCAGAATTTTTGTTGTTTTAAAAGATAGATAATCCCTTAATTACCAATTCCCCAGTTTTGCATAACCAACACAGTTATAATACACGTTTTACCTCTGTAATTACCTTGTATCTAAGCCTCAGCACACTGCCCCCTTATTTCACTTTTTTTGACAGACTTGCATTTTAGCCAATCAGAGCTGTCTCCATGGTAAATTCACGTGCATGAGCTCAATGTTATCTATATGAAACATGTGAACTAATTGCCTCTATTCTTAAAAAAAAAAAAAAAAAAAAAAAAAACACTATCTAAATGCATTTAGATTAGAGGTGGCCTTCAAGGTCTAAGAAATTAGCATATGAACCTCCTAGGTTTAGCTTTTAACTAAGAATACCAAAAGAACAAACCAAAATTGGTGATAAAAGTATATTGAAAAGTTGTTTAAAAAAAATGACATGCCCTATTTGAAACATGAACTTTTTTTTGGACTTGACTGTCCCTTTAAAGGAATAGTCTAGTCAAAATTAAACTTTCATGATTCAGATAGAGCAGGCAATTTTAAACAACTTTCTGATTTACTCCTATTATCAATTTTTCTTCGTTCTCTTGTATATTTATTTGAAAAAGCAAGAATGTAAGCTTAGAAGCCGGCCCATTTTTGGTTCAGAACATGGGTAGCACTTGCTGATTGGTGGCTACATTTAGACACTAATCAGAAAGCGCTATCCAGGTACTGAACCAAAAATGGGCCAGCTATAAAGCTTACATTCAAATAAAGATAGCAAGAGAATGAAGAAAAAATGATAATAGGAGTAAATTAGAAAGTTGCTTAAAATTACATGCTCTATCTAAATCATGAAAGTTTAATTTTGACTAGACTATTCCTTTAAAGGGACAGTTCACCCAAAAAATGTCTCCCCTTTAAATTATTCCCAATGATCCTTTTAACCTGCTAGAGTGTATTAAATTGGTTACAAGTAGCTCCTTTACTCCTATTTCAGCATTTGAAATAGCCGATTTAGCCTGTGGTAACGCCACCTACACTGAACAAATTAATACTGGAGTATAGGCTATTGAATAGCCTAAGTATACACAGCCAGCAGAAGAGATTACACTCTCAGTGGGATGCAGGATAGTTAAGTAATAAAATTATCATTTTCCATTGTTCTCTCTATGTATGGAGCTTTGGTGTTCCAGCCAAATAAAAGATAAGGAAGCAAGTTTGTTTATACAAACTTAGAACATAATGAGATCTGATATAACCTTTAAGTTCAACCCATTGTAATAGGCTGTGGTTTCAAAGCACAAAATCAGCTACTTCATATACACAAATAAGCATGAAAATGGAATTTCTCAAATATTTTATACTCTGCAGTTGGTATAACAAGTCATTTAAAAACAGAATTTATGCTTACCTGATAAATTACTTTCTCTTGCGGTGTATCCAGTAAACGGATTCATCCTTACTTGTGGGATATTCTCATTCCCTACAGGAAGTGGCAAAGAGAGCACACAGCAGAGCTGTACATATAGCTCCCCCCTAGCTCCACCCCCCAGTCATTCGACCGAAGGCTAGGAGAAAAGGAGAAACCATAGGGTGCAGTGGTGACTGTAGTTTAAACAAAAAAAATTTTAACCTGACTTAATTGCCAGGGCGGGCCGTGGACTGGATACACCGCAAGAGAAAGTAATTTATCAGGTAAGCATAAATTCTGTTTTCTCTTGCAAGGTGTATCTAGTCCACGGATTCATCCTTACTTTTGGGATACCAATACCAAAGCTTTAGGACACAGATGAAGGGAGGGAACAAGACAGGTAACCTAAATGGAAGGCACCACTGCTTGCAAAACCTTTCTCCCAAAAATAGCCTCCGAAGAAGCAAAAGTATCGAATTTGTAAAATTTGGCAAAAGTATGCAGTGAAGACCAAGTCGCTGCCTTACAAATCTGTTCAACAGACGCCTCATTCTTGAAAGCCCATGTGGAAGCCACAGCTCTGGTGGAATAAGCTGTAATTCGTTCAGGAGGCTGCTGCCCAGCAGTCTCATAAGCCAATCGTATGATGCTTTTCAGCCAGAAGGAAAGAGGTAGCAGTCGCTTTCTGACCTCTCCTCTTACCAGAATAAACGACAAACAAGGATGATGTTTGTCTAAAATCTTTAGTTGCTTGTAAATAGAATTTCAAAGCTCAAACCACATCAAGATTGTGTAATAGCCGTTCCTTCTTCGAAGCTGGATTAGGACACAGGGAAGGAACAATGATTTCCTGGTTAATATTCTTATTAGAAACAACCTTAGGAAGAAAACCAGGTTTGGTACGTAAAACTACCTTATCTGCATGGAACACCAGATAGGGTGAATTAAACTGCAAAGCAGACAATTCAGAAACTCTTCGAGCAGAAGATAAAGCTACCAAAAACAAAACTTTCCAAGATAATAACTTAATATCTATGGAATGTAAAGGTTCAAACGGAACCCCTTGAAGAACTGAAAGAACTAAATTTAGACTCCATGGCAGAGCAACTGGTTTATAGACAAGCTTGATTCTGACTAAAGCCTGAGCAAACGCTTGAACGTCTGGTACCTCCGCCAGATGCTTGTGTAAAAGAATAGACAGAGCAGATATCTGTCCCTTTAAGGAACTAGCTGACAAACCTTTCTCCATTCCTTCTTGGAGAAAAGACAATATCCTTGGAATCCTAATCTTACTCCACGAGTAACCCTTGGATTCACACCAACAAAGATATTTCCGCCATATCTTATGGTAAATTTTCCTGCTGACAGGCTTTCTAGCCTGAATCAGAGTATCTATAACCGATTCAGAGAAACCACGCTTAGATAGAATTAAGCGTTCAATCTCCAAGCAGTCAGCCGCAGAGAAACTAGATTTGGATGCTTGAATGGACCCTGTATTAGAAGATCCTGCCTCATTGGCAGTGTCCATGGCGGGACAGATGACATGTCCACTAGGTCTGCATACCAAGTCCTGCGTGGCCACGCAGGCGCTATCAGAATTACCGAAGCCTTCTCCTGTTTGATTCTGGCTACCAGCCGAGGGAGAAGGGGAAACGGTGGAAAGACATAAGCCAGATTGAAGGACCAAGGCACTACTAGAGCATCTATAAGTGCCGCCTTGGGGTCCCTGGACCTGGATCCGTAAAGAGGAAGTTTGGTGTTCTGACGGGGCGCCATCAGATCCAATTCTGGAATGCCCCATAGCTGGGTCAGCTGAGCAAAAACCTCCGGGTGGAGTTCCCACTCCCCCGGGTGAAAAGTCTGACGACTTAGAAAATCCGCCTCCCAGTTGTCTACTCCTGGGATGTGAATTGCAGATAGATGGCAGGAGTGATCCTCCGCCCACCTGATTATTTTGGTGACTTCCTTCATCGCTAGGGAACTCTTTGTTCCCCCCTGATGATTGATATACGCCACAGTCGTGATGTTGTCCGACTGAAATCTGATGAATTTGGCCGCCGCTAGTTGAGGCCATGCCTGAAGCGAGTTGAATATCGCTCTCAGTTCCAAAATGTTTATCGGGAGAAGAGACTCTTCCCGAGACCATAAGCCCTGAGCTTTCAGGGAGTCCCAGACCGCCCCCCAGCCTAACAGACTGGCATCGGTCATTACAATGATCCACTCCGGTCTGCGGAAGCATATTCCCTGAGACAGGTGATCCTGAGACAACCACCAGAGAAGAGAGTCTCTGGTTTTCTGGTCCAGTTGTATTTGAGGAGACAAATCTGCATAATCTCCATTCCACTGTTTGAGCATGCACAGTTGCAGTGGTCTTAGATGTATTCGAGCAAAAGGGACTACGTCCATTGCCGCTACCATTAATCCGAATACCTCCATGCACTGAGCTACAGATGGCCGAGGAATGGAATGAAGAACTCGGCAAGTAGTGAAAAGCTTTAATTTTCTGACCTCCGTCAGAAATATTTTCATTTCTACCGAGTTTATTAATGTTCCCAAGAAGGGAACCCTTGTGAGCGGGGACAGAGAACTTTTTTCGGTGTTCACCTTCCACCCGTAAGACCTTAGAAAGGCCAGAACAATCTCCATATGAGCCTTGGCTCTGGGAAATGACGACGCCTGTATTAAGATGTCGTCCAAATAAGGTGCTACTGCAATGCCCCGCGGTCTTAGTACCGCCAGAAGGGACCCTAGCACTTTTTTGAAAATTCTGGGAGCGGTGGCCAACCCGAAGGGAAGGGCCACAAACTGGTAATGCTTGTCCTGAAAGGCGAACCTTAGGAACTGATGATGATGATCTTTGTGGATAGGAATATGTAGGTACGCATCCTTTAGATCCACCGTAGTCATATATTGACCTTCCTGGATCATAGGTAAGATTGTCCGAATGGTCTCCATCTTGAATGATGGAACTCTGAGGAATTTGTTTAGAATTTTTAGATCCAGGATTGGCCTGAAAGTTCCTTCCTTTTTGGGAACCACAAACAGGTTTGAGTAAAAACCCAGTCCTTGTTCTGTAATTGGAACTGGACCTAGCACTCCCATCTTGAGTAGATCTTCTACACAGCGGCATCTGTGATAAAAGAATTAGCCAGTTTTAAAGCTTTAATTCTATCCATAATTTCGTCATATGAGGTCTCCCTCTGGAGCGACTCCTCTAGCGCCTCAAACCAGAAAGCCGCTGCAGTAGTTACAGGAATAATGCAGGCGATCGGTTGTAGAAGGAACCCTTGTTGAACAAAAATTTTCTTTAGTAAACCTTCTAATTTTTTATCCATAGGATCTTTAAAAGCACAACTGTCTTCAATTGGAATGGTTGTGCGCTTAGCCAGCGTAGAAACTGCTCCCTCTACCTTAGGGACTGTCTGCCACGAGTCCCGCCTGGGGTCAGTAATGGGGAACACTTTCTTAAAAATAGGAGGGGGAACAAAAGGGACACCTGGTCTTTCCCACTCCCTGGTAACAATATCCGCAACCCTTTTAGGGATCGGAAACGCATCAGTGTATACAGGGACCTCTAGGTATTTGTCCATTTTACACAATTTCTCTGGAACCACCATAGGGTCACAATAATCCAGAGTGGATAGAACCTCCCTAAGCAATACGCGGAGGTGTTCCAACTTAAATTTAAAAGCTAATGAATCTGAATCTGCCCGTTGAGAAACCTTTCCTGAGTCAGAAATTTCTCCCTCAGACATCACGTCCCTCGCCCCTACATCAGAGTGTTGTGAGGGTACGTCAGATAAACCTCCCAAAGCTTCCGACTGCTCATAATCTGTTCTTAAAACAGAGCTATCTCGCTTTGTAGGAAAAACTGGCAGTTTGGATAGAAAGGCCGCAAGGGAATTATCCATAACTGTCGCTAGTTGTTGCAATGTAATAGGTGGGGATATTTGTATAGTTTGCAGTGCGACTGGAGTAGCTCTGAACCAGATCTACTCAGTCTATGTATCTAACTGTATGCATGTATTTATAAGTTACCCTGAATAAATTCTTATATATTATTTACTAATTATCAGATATCTGTCTTTCATATTACGGATTGAAACTATTACACTTCTAGTAAACTTAAACTTACACTTTTAACCTACATTTGTTTTACATAGTTTCCAGTAATCATCTTAACATAGTATCAAACACTAGGCAAGATTTAGACTGAGTAGATCTGGTTCAGAGCTACTCCAGTCGCACTGCAAACTATACAAATATCCCCATATTCTAACAACTATCTTTTTAGTTATAGGTGGTTTTCTTTGAGGTAAAACCACAGTTTGTAGTGCTTTCGTTGCCGCTAAATTCACACCAACATTTAGGGTAAAATTGAAAGTTGCTCTTCCAAAAGCAACTATCACATTTGTTCACTGCAATGTAATAGGTGCCAATGCATTAGAGGTACTAGGTATTGCTTGCGCGGGCGTAACTGGTGGGGACACTTGGGGAGAGGAAGGTGGACTATCTTCATTACCTTCCGTCATAGAATCATCTTGGACTACATTTTTAAGTGACACAATATGATCTTTAAATTGTACAGACACATTAGTGCACTTGGGACACATTTTGAGTAGGGGTTCCACCATGGCTACTGAACACATAGAGCAAGGCTTTTCCTTAGTGTCAGACATGTTAAACAGATTAGTATTATATGCAAACAGGCTTGGAAAACACTTTAATCAAATAAAAAACACAATTTGAAAAAAAACAAAAAAACGGTACTGTGCATTTAAGAAATAAAAAGCGCACACAATTTTACAAAACAGTGAAAAATGCACCAAATCTTTTGAAATTTTCACAGTATGTGCCTAATGCTTCGATATGATTGCACACCAAGTTTCAGCCTGATTAACTTAACCCCTTAATGCCCAAACCAGAGCAGTCTAAAGTCCACAACTGGTTTCAACACTACAGCACCTTCCCACAGCAGTCTGCTGTGGCCCTACCTTCCCTTATGGATTAGTTTAGGGGAAAAACAGCTTCTGTGAGTCCCTCAAGCAGTCTCTGGACTCTCCACGTGAAGCAGCATGAACTGTCTGGAGAAATGAACTGCGCAACAGAGGCGCAAAATTAGGGCCCCTCCCACTCCACTCCGGAGTTGTGAGGCCCTCAAAGTCACACTTAGGTGACTAAATATATGCCATGTGGATAAAAAAAAAAAACTTAAAAAACACACCAAAGGTGTTTTAAAGTGTCTACCAATGAGTATTTGCTGAATAAAATAATCGATTGCCCTTTCACAGTGTCCACCAGCCTATTGAGCCCTGTTAAATAAGCCCTTATTCTATACTAAGTCTCAGAATATGGCTTACCCTTCCCTCATGGGGATTCCTGTCAGTCTTCTAGCATTATCGTGTCTTGACTAGAAAAAAGATGACTGAAACATACCTTAATGCAGTTAAGCCTGCAAACTGTTCCCCCCAACTGAAGTTTTCTGGTACTCATCAGTCCTGTGTGGGAACAGCAGTTGATTTTAGTTACAACATGCTAAAATCGTTTTCCTCTCAGCAGAAATCTTCATCACTTTTCTGCCAGAGAGTAAATAGTACAAACCGGTACCATTTAAAAATAACAAACTTTTGATTGAAGATATAAAACTACAAATCTAACACCACATTCACTTTACCCTCCCGTGGAGATGCCCTACTGCTAGAGCGGCAAAGAGAATGACTGGGGGGTGGAGCTAGGGGGGAGCTATATGTACAGCTCTGCTGCGTGCTCTCTTTGCCACTTCCTGTAGGGAATGAGAATATCCCACAAGTAAGGATGAATCCGTGGACTGGATACACCTTGCAAGAGAAATACATTAATGGAAAAACAATTTTACAGTGTACTGTCCGTTTAAGTTCTCTTAAAGGGACATAAAATAAAAAATAAAAAAAATCTTTCATGATTCAGATAGAACATAACATTTTAAAATACTTTCAAATTTATTTAATTTATGTTCCTTTAAAAGAGATAGGAAAGAAAATTTAACTTGCACGATTCAGATAGAGCAAGTAATTTAAAGACCCTTTTAAATTCACTTCTATTTTCAAAATGTGCTTCGTTCTCTTGGTATCCCTTGTTAAAAAATAAAAAAAGCACATATCCTACACGAGTGGGAGGTAGTTACGGATTGTTGCCTGTACACATTTGTCTCTTGTGATTGGCTAACTAGATGTGTTCAGCTAGCTGCCAATAGTGCAATGTTGTTCCTTCAGCAAAGATAATACGAGAATGAAGAAAATTTGATAATAGTAGTTGAAAAGTTGTTTAAGGACTATTAAAGGACTATTGTGCTCTGTGCATATAACTATGGGGTAAATCACAATCCTTTAGAAAAATGTATTACATTATTTATCTGCAAAGTTCCCTATAAATATTAATGTTGATGTTCTGAAGGATATCATTAGATAAGGTTTTTATATTGTGATTGACCCTTACAAGTTTAAACCCTGCAAAAGGGGATAAACGCATCTTTAAAGTCAGCTCCAGATCACCAGCTAGCTAACCCTGCTGACTGGTGTCTACGCATATCTCTTGTAACTGGCTCATCAGAAAGCTCCCAGTAATGCAGTATCTGTTTAGCCCCTTTGCAGGAGTTAAAGGGAGAGTAAAATAAAAATTAAATGGATTGGATAGAGCATGGAATGTTGAACAACTTTCCAATTTACTTCTTTTATTCATTTTTATTTGTGCTCATGTTTCCTTTGTTAAAAAGTAATCCTAGGCGAGCTCAGCAGTGTTTGCAACAATGTTTATAGTTTTACACTGTACACTAATTCTACAGAATGCTTCAGACACTCTACAGCAGCAAAGTTTGCAACTATGAATAACATTGATGTAAACAAACATTGTTGCAAACACTGCTACCAGATAGCTAAGGAGACTTGCATGCTCCTTGGCTCACCTAGGATTACTCTTTACTAAAGAATACTAAGAAATGTAAGCAAAATTGATAATAAAAGTAAATTGTAAAATTGATTAAAATGACATGCTCTATCGGAATCATGAATGTTAAATTTTGACTTTACTGTCCCTTTATTTGCTATTGCTTGTATTTAACTATGTATTTAAAAAGTGTTCTAACACTTTAAAGGCATACAAATGTGCTAAAAGAAACTGCTAATATGTTAGCATATTTTATTATTGCACGTGTGTGTGTGTGTGTTGAATGATTTTAAACAAACGATACAAAGAAAACAAAGTGAATTTGAAAATAGTCTGCTTAAAAGGGTCTTAAAGGGACAGGAAATCCCAAAATTTTCTTTCAGGATTTGGATAAAACATACAATTTGAAATAAATTTTAAATTTACTTCCATTATTTCCATTTGCAGTATTCTCTTGTTATCCTTTGCTGAAGGAAAACCATTGCCTTAATCAAGATGATCACATCTAGTCAGCCAATCACAAAAGACAAAATGTGTGCAGGCACCAATTAGCAGCAGTGTAGGATAAGTACATATTAACAACAAGGGATACCAAGAATACAAAGCACATTTGAAAATTGAAGTGAATTTAAACGTGTCTCAAAATTACATGCAAGTTTCCTTTTCACTTTCCTATCCCTTTAAGATGCAGAACTAGAAATAGAAGTTTAAGAACTGGCATTTGGATTTGCCACAATCTGGGGCAGTTGTTACATTTCTATGACAGATTCTTCTACATCTGTGTTTATGAAGCTACAGCAGCCATGGGAATAACAGCATTTATAATCATCCCAAGGGAAGACTGATCCCCCTGAGTGTTCAATACATGTTATATGTAGCTTGCAACAACAAACCACTTTACCTACACTATAGAGGGGTCATTGCAGCAATCCACAAGGTTAAAGGGACACTGAACCCACATTTTTTCTTTTGTGATTCAGATAGAGCATAACATTTTAAGTAACTTTCTAATTTACTCCTATTATCAATTTTTCTTTGTTCTCTTGCTATCTTTATTTGAAAAAGAAAGTCCAGCACCTTGGACAGCACTTGTTTATTGGTGGATAAATTTATCCACCAATCAGCAAGAACAACCCAAGTTGGACCAGCATCTAAACTTACATTCTTGCTTTTCAATTAAAGATACCAAGAAAATGAAGAACATTTGCTAAAAGGAGTAAATTACAAAGTTGCGTAAAATTGCATGCTCTATCTGAATCACAAAAGAAGAAAAAAATGGGTTCAGTGTCCTTTTAAGCATATATTATGAAATAATACAGATATACAGTAGAATCACTATGCCACACTTTATGGGGAGGAAAAATGAAGGTAAAGCTATACAGGTGTGAAGAGAGTCTGACTAGATTATGTGTAGCCAAATAGATTTCAAATTTAGGAGCCAGAAACAATATTTAGGAGGCAAACAGTGGTTTTTGTATATAGATATGTGAAGAATATCCCAAAAAGTTAGGCCAGGGGTAAAATTTTAAAAGCCAGTGGATCATTGTGCTATCCAGTAAAATGGAAAGTGACAAAGCATGGCCTCAGCAGTGTAGAAATGAATATCAAGAGAACATATCATTAAGTTAGTAGAAAGTATGACCAGGGAAGTGTAATCGGGGGGGGGGGGAGCATAAAACAGAGCATTGATAGATTGAGAAAACAGGAAGAAAGCACAAATGTGCTGTGAAAAACACTTTGTAAGCAGAGAAAGGCCATGACTGGGATAGGGTTACATATGAGAAAGCAGAGACCACAATCAGGGAAATGCACCTTTGAGGCTCACTGTATGATATTCTGTTTCAGTATACAACTAGATTCACATGGCGGTTTGTATTTTTTACATCTTCTCACGGTTTCTCAGAATGTTGTACGGCTGAATCAGATTCAATTTTTATAGTCGATTTGTTGTCCCATATAAAAAAAACATAAATTATGCTTACCTGATAATTTCCTTTTCTTCTGATGGAAAGAGTCCACAGCTGCATTCATTACTTTTGGGAAATAAGAACCTGGCCACCAGGAGGAGGCAAAGACACCCCAGCCAAAGGCTTAAATACTCCCCCCCCCACACCACTCTCCTCATCCCCCAGTCATTCTGCCAAGGAACAGTAGAAGAAATATCAGGGTGAAAGGTGCCAGAAGAATAATAATGACGCCCCACATAAAATTACGGGTGGGGAGCTGTGGACTCTTTATATCAGAAGAAGAGGAAATTATCAGGTAAGCATAATTTATGTTTTTCTTCTTAAATGGAAAGAGTCCACAGCTTGTCCACAGCTGCATTCATTACTTTTGTGAAAACAATACCCAAGCTATAGAGTACACTGAATGCAAAGACAGGAGGGTACATAGGCGGCCCATACTGAGGGCATCAAGCCTGAACCTCTACCCAAGAAAAAAAAAACACTGCTTCGTCAGAAGCCGAGAAAATTTGAAAAGGAAAAAGCCCCAAGGACACTGACTCGCAGTTAGTCCAGAAGCCGAACTAGAGACCGCAAAACGGACTTGACTGTGCCAACAGTCCTCCAGGAGACACCGTCACCCAACAAACAGTCCTCCACCTCTCATCTCCACAAATGAAGGAGACGAGGCAAGGGAGAACCAAGGAAACCAAAAGGTCCCTTAATACAAAACAAAATAACACCTCCACGAGTGAGCCCAGCTCAGAGGCCCAAACAGGGAAAGGAGGCCACGCCTATACCAAGCGAAACCCGGGATAAGACCGGGCACAAAGACAGAACAGAAGTCTCTCCAACATCCTGCAAGTTCAGATTGCAACTGAAAAGGCAAAGTCCTCCCAGTGTCAAGAATAGCAAGGCATTCGACCATGAAAAAGTGTGTAATGCACCCAGGACAGAACCCCAAGTTTGAAAACACAGAGTCCATAACAGGACGACACAGAGGATACTTGCGAGGAAGAAGAAGCAGTCAAGCAAGAAACAGACCACAAAAGCAACCCTAAGACAGAGGGCATACTCCAGGCAACCTAAGTCACCAGACCTGCACACAGGTCCCTAAAAAGGGGAACACAAACCTCAAATCGAGGCCCCCCCAAGAAGGAGAGTATACCCTCCGAACCCGAAGGAAGAGTAAACTCTCTTCTGAAATCAATGGAGCCAGTTGAAAGGAAAACCTATACCCTAGCAGACTAAGCTAACAAGATAGACTCAACAAAGCTCACACATCCAGAGGAGACTGTGACCGAACGCAGGTCCCTAGACCGCTCGGCCATCCTGACCCGCAGACCCACAGCTAGCTGGACCAACCCAGCCTCAGGGATCAAAAACAGGGGAACAAAAGAATCCCGAAACAGGTACGAGCGGAGGTTAACGCCTTAAAAGACACAGGCCTACCCCACAAAACTGGGAAAGATCTCAAACAAATGACAAATCAGGAGATTACTTCATCCCCACATGTCTAATGCGATGCACCATTCGAAGTATCAGACTGAAAATCCCCGTATCTGGTAACGATAGGGTCATTCAATAACTGAAAAACATGTCTGAGCAACACGCGAAGGCGCACAATCCTGTAACGGAAGGCACAACACTCAGGGACAGATACCCCAGCGGGAACTGTAGAGGCCCTCCCCAAGGCGGAAGGCCCGGGACAATAGGGCACGAGCATATTCTCAAATAAACGTCTGGACGCTGCAGACGAACAATCGCCAACATTATGTGGAAGCGAAAACATGCTGCAACCTTTGGGGGAAACACGCCACCCTGCATGGAGGAACCATAAACTGGGTTACCCACATGTGCAGAAGTATGATTTGGTAGGGAACTCGCCTCTCGGAGGACAGGACCCCAGAGGCGGATGGCTCAGCGGTACCTTGATTCCCTGAGCCCGAGGAACCAGGCGTTCTGAAATGGCATACGGAACAAAACTGGTTGACAGGCGTCAACGAGGTCACTCCGGATTCATCACTGGACACAGAATCTGAAATCTAAATAGTCTCAGTATTAGAATCCTCTGTAACTGAATCTTAAATTAACAGTCTCAGCATCAGAATCCTCCATAACTGAATAGAGGATATTTAAATATGGACTAAAGTAGTAAAAATTAAAAACGGCACCTGACACCCCCAATGGCTGGGGCACTCACCACCTCCTATGACCAGACCGCTGCGGACTAGAACATTTTCCTTCGCCACACGGTCGGGAATGCGGAAATGGAAAAACGGAACGTAGCCACGCCCTAACACAAGGTGAACCATACAGTCCAAAACAAGCGTGCCCAACCAAAAGGTTGCGTCCCTTCCAAAAGCCTCAAAGTTCCAACCACGAGCCCAGTAAACTTCGCACATAAGCAGGTTGAATCACATAACAAACATGATTATAAACCCCCCTGTTCAATAACCCCCCTCAGGAGATATTAACCCTCGATTCCAAGATACTAAAAGAGACTCACTGAGACCCTTATGTATAAGTTAGACCCGCAAGGTGGTAGCCTCTCGGGAAACATTCACATTACAGTACATTGCGAATAAAGTAAAATGAAACGATCTTACCGGAATCTACGCTGTGGAACAGGAACACGGCCCTTCAAGTGTGACGTATAGAAGCATCGCCTCTGCCGATTGCTTGAGGAGCTGTTAATATGAGTCGGGATGGTTTCGCAGAAAGAAACTCCCTGCATCTCCAGACTCTAACTTTCATCCAAGCCCTCACTGAGAGACTGACATGACTACTTAAAACTCCTGTTCCATGCCGAAGAGTACTACCCTCCATAAGAGATAAAAACAAAAATAAAAATCTCTGACACTTCTCTGCCATCCTCCTGGGACGAAAGGCAAAGATTAACTAGGGGGATGAGGGGAGTGGGAGGAGTATTTAAGCCTTTGGCTGGGTTGTCTTTGCCTCCTCCTGGTGGTCAGGTTCTTATTTCCCAAAAGTAATGAATGCAGCTGTGGACTCTTTCCATTTAAGAAGAAAAAGGGACATTAACCTACTGGGCCCGAACTACAGTAGTTTGGTTAGTACTCAATATGCTGTTTTTTCATTCCCGGTCTGATTTTGTACTCTGAATATTCACTACTTCTGTAACAGGGTGCAGGAATACTGCAAGACGTTGGTGTCCAGTATGAATATGTGTAGCTACTCAAACCGGTACCTGTAAAGAGTTATAATAAGAGAACAGCTTTGAAGAGAGCTGTAGGCACAGGAGGAAAAACAATCCCTAGTCAAAAAGGATGATCTTCGTGGAGTCATTCTGAAGGAATCGCCGACTTCAGACTAGTTATCAGAAGCCATCCTGAAGTATGCCCGCAGGCCAAAATATTTAAATGAGATGGCAATAGTCATTCATTGGCTGTTTATGCTTGTGAAGTAAATCAGTAAGTTATCTGCTGATCATTCTGATAGCACAGTGAGTGGTAACCATTCTGTTTAAGTTTTGTCCAACAGAAGATTAATTTCCCTTTAAAGGTGATACTATACACTAAGACTGACAACCTTCCCTGCTAAAAGGATTCTGCAAGTCAACAAAGCTCTCTATTATGCACCTTTACAGGTCTATTAAAAATTGATCAAGCATAGAGGCAAAAACATAAAATTATGCTTACCTGATAATTTCATTTCCATCTGTGGGAGGAGAGTCCACTGCTTCATTCCAGGGAACAAGGAACAGGAGGAGAAATATCAGGGTATAAATGATGACAGAAGATAATATTAAATTTAGGTCCGCCCACCGGAGCAAACGGGCGGGAGCAATGGACTCTCCTCCCACACATGGATATGAAATTAATCAGGTAAGCATAATTTATGTTTTCCATCTTAATGGGAGGAGAGTCCACAGCTTAATTCATTACTTGTGGGAACAAATACCCAAGCTATAGAGGACACTGAATGAAAAAAGAAAAAAAAAACGGAAGGGTAAAATGAGGCAGACCATTTACTGAGGGCACCACAGCCTGCAGAACCTTTCTCCCAAAAGCTGCTTCCGCCGAAGCAAAAACATCAAATTTGTAAAATGTTGCAAAAGTATGCAAAGAGGACCAAGTAGACGCCTTACAAATCTGCTCCATAGAAGCCTCGTTCTTAAAGGCCCAAGAAGAGGCCACAGCTCTAGTTGAATGAGCCGTAATCCTCAGAGACGGCTTATGTCCCGCTGTCTCAATGCGAAACGGAGGGCAAAAGATAAGGAAGTCGAAGAGGCCCTCTGACCCCCACGCTACCCAGAAAGAGAACAAACAGAGAAAGAAGTTTGTCGAAATTCCTACGTGGTCTGAAGATAGGACTTACCGGCACAAACCACATCCAGAATTACGTTGAAAGGAACCACAATCTCTTGATTAATGTTGCGAATTGACACCACCTTAGGAAGAAAACCTAACTTAGTTTGTAGAACAGCCTTATCAGCATGGAAAGCCAGATAAGGAGGGACGCATTGCAAGGCAGTAATCACAGATACTCTGTGCGCAGAAGCAATAGCCCGTAGAAAAGGAAGCTTCCAAGCCAATAATGTAATGCCTACTTCATGCATAGGCTCCAACGGAGCCCGTGCAAAACCTAAAGAAAGATTTAAACTCCAAGGAGAAGCAATAGATCTAACTCAGGTCTGATCCTAGCAGAGTGTGTGACTGCACATCAGGAAGCTCAGCGAACCTCTTGTGCAGTAACACAGGCAGGGACGAAATCTGTCCCTTCAGGGGACTTGCAGAAAGCCTTTCTCCAGTTCATCCTGAAGAACAGAATAAGTAGGTCCTGCACACCTTATGATAGAGGCGACAAGCATCCAGCTACGAGCTTGAATGAGAGTAAAAATAATACTCTCAGAAACCCTCTCTTGGCTAGGACTAAGCTTCAATCTCCACGCAGTCAGCCTCAGAGGAGATAACGACATTGCCACTAGTCCGCCAACCATATCCTTCACTGCCAAGACAGAGCAATCAGTATCACTGACGCCTGCTTGAGTCGAGCCACTACACTAGGAAGTAGTGGTAACTGCCGTAAAAGATAAATTAGATAAAACCACCAAGGCCCCGCTAATGCATCTGTTAGCTCTACCTGAAGTTAAATAAATCCAATCTTCTTCAGACACCAAACCTTCACCTCCTCCATGCACCGGAGTCAAAGAGAATGACTGGGGTTTGTGGGAAGGGAAGCGATACGTAGGGGTCGATTTATCAAAGTCTTTCTCCAGCCTTTGTGCCCCTACGGCTGCAGTTTCTCACAAGAGAACCTGCTTGCCGTATTTAACAAGTAGCGGTCATCAAACTGCTGCTTTCCTAACCTTTTGTCACCTCTAAGGTGGCGAAATTCAATCTTCACGGTCTAGTCCAACAGGGGAGATTGAAAGCTCCTGTCCGCGCGTGATTGGCTGTGCGTGGGCGGGATTGCATGCGAGCGCATAATAGTGCTTGTGTGCAATGGTAAATTCCTCTGCGGAAATACGCCCCGCCAGAGGCGGACTGCGGCAGACAGGGGTGCGTATATGCGCCACTGTCCACCTCAGCTTGATAAATCTAGCCCTTAACAGCTTTGCTGTGGTGCTCTTTGCCTCCTCCTGCTGGCCAGGAGTGATATTCCCAACAGTAAATGATGACGTTGTGGACTCACCATATCTTAGGAAAGAAAAAGTATATTTCAAACAATGCTTCTTTTCGGAACTGAAACTTATTCATGCACATTTCAACACTGCATTGTCATATTTTAAACTTAAGAGATCATTTTTGTATACTGTGTATATTCTTCTGTTTATACCCCTGTAGTGTTTTTGTGCAGCTTTAGTGTTTCAAATCTACTCTAACTTTTCTTTTCTATGTGGACCTTTTCCAAGTAATTTCCTTTATCTGTGCATCACCAGAAGGGGATTGAGTTACTGCAGCACTTATCTTCAGACTGAACTGCTGCAAGTCAGTTATTCATTGAGCAGTATAGCTTGCCAACTTCAAAACAGTAAAGAGCCCATCTTTATGCATTTACATTGTCTAACACTGAAGTGTTACTTAGAAAGTTCTTAAAGGGACAGTATACACAAATGTTCATATAACTGCATGTAATACACACTACCCTAAAGATGAATATGCACAGATGCTGATCTAAAAATCCAATATAAAACCTTTAAAAAAACGTATTCAGAAGCTCCCAGTTTAGCACTGTTGATGAAGTTAGACTGGGACACCCAGTGAAAGAGGCTGAGTAAACAAAAAAAAAGCAGGCACTCCTCAGCTCCCTGCATATGAAAAAACATAACATAAACAGGAGCCTGCAGGAGTCTGTAAACGCGTGTATACATCTGGCACTGTGGAGCTTGGTTAGGAGCAAAACTATACATTTTTATAAAAACACTACCAGATAGGCTATATAAATGGATCATCTACATAACATTTATGTAAAGAAAATTCTAGTGTACAGTGTCCCTTTAAACATGTAATGTCCGAACAGCGATCCTGTGAGGTCGCATCTGCAGGACCTCTAATTGAAATGCTAATCATACGGTGATTTTTGGCGAAAAGCCTATTGCAAAGTCATCGATACTGCATAATATAACACTCGTCTCCAGTGTGGGAAATTAATTTAAAACATCTGAGCTGTATTTTTTAAATTAGAACTCTGGATCGGACATCAAAGACCTGGAGCAGCGGCTAATAACAGGTAGCGCTTTCCCCCTCGGTTGTCCGAGGTATTCAGCCTTAACTGAATACCTCGGACAACGATTAACAGTGGATAATGGCTATTATCAATGACAACGGAATGCAAAACTGCTCCAATCGCCATTTTGAAAAGATAGAGAGCCTCATGCGCTCCTTAATGGACAGGGCCCCATACGATAACCTGGTTTATCTATTTACTATCACTCCAATAAACACAGAAGTGGCTCTCGAGCCAGAAGAAACATCAAGCCTCACAAATGATACTATTCATATACAAAAAACTGGATTACCTATTCCACAGAAACGGACTCTTCATACAGAACTAACGCCCAGCATGACGCTACTTCTACAGGCCAAACAAGAAAATATTGTCTCCCAGTCATACCCGCAGGGCTATGGGCCAGATAATGCAAAGCAGAGCAACATCGATACTGAGGCTCAAACGCTACTAACCTGGAAACACTCAGCGGGGGGCAAAGCTAGCCACGCGAATCTGAAGACGGCACAAGACGGAAAAAATCCCCTCACGGCTCCTCAAAGTCCATCAATGAAAGGGCTAAGCGCTGCCGCATTGCAAACAGGTGAGCCGGGTAAAATGACCAAGACCAGCAATACTGCCCAAAGCAATATGACCGCATCTGAAGGCCTTTCTCACGCAATTATGCAAGTCACGGCCTACATGACTCTGGCCACCCTGAACACCATTGAGTATCTGATCAAAGACTACACCACATTAGGGAATTGGACTAATGACCCGGGAGACCTAATACATAGGTCAGAGTTGAATCATTACGGCTCTATAGCCATAAAAACCAGCACTCATGATCCGACAGCACGGTCCTTGAGGGTCACTATAAACTTGCGCTTCACAAAATGCGCAATTCCTATCTACACAGTAGGCTGTTGTATTGAATATCGACAACGCCATGAGAACACTATTTCTGCATACCTTGATGAGCCAGGTATAATTCTCACGCAATCTCCCGATCTCCATTCCAGTGGCATTGAATTTGTTTTTAAGAAGGACTGGGATGCACTAGTCTAGTTGAATAATCCGCAATAACCAAAACGTTTTTTGTTTTATGAAAGTGGAGAGATTAGATCTCATTGTTTAAATGTTAACTATTATCTGGTATTTAATATATTCAAATGCCTAGCACTTATTATTACAATACCTATATGCCTTTTGTTAGAGATTTGGTGCATAGTATAACCCCTTTTTGAGTAGCCATGACAAGAAGGGTTTAGGAGCTAACAAGGGTAGAAGAATCTCTCAAAAAGAAACATAATATGTTTACAAAGCGGTCCTATCTTTTATTTTTTATTCTATCACTAAAGCAGTGGAATTTAGACACCCCTCTAAAATTATCTACATTGAATGGGAACTAACTATTCACATAGATCTCTACATACTACAATATAGAGGATGCCCTGGTATAATGTTAGCAAGCAGGTATTACTCCTCTACAATTTATAAGGCTGCTGCCTACGGCCGAGACAGCAACCTACTTCCACAAACACACTAGAGGATAATATATTCTCCTTAGCACTGTAGTTTCCCCTGCTTGCTGACTCAGTTATGTATACTGACATTAAACAATCAGGCTTAGAAGTCACACCACTCCAAATACTTGACTATTATAGGACAATGGATTCTAAACAATATTAAAACTGAACCCTTGATATTGCTCATCTAGTAACATCATTACCACAGGGTAAAATGAAGGAACAAAACTCACGTATACTAATATGGCCCTTTAAACTTTTCCCTTAAAGGGACAGTCTACACCAGAATTGTTATTGTTTTAAAAGATAGATAATCCCTTTATTACCCATTCCCCAGTTTTGCATAACCAACACAGTTATATTAATATACTTTTTACCTCTGTGATTATCTTGTATCTAAGCCTCTGCAAACTGTCCCTTTATTTCGATTCTTTTGACAGAATTGCAGTTTAGCCAATCAGTGCCTGCTCCCAGATAACACTGTGCTCGTGCACGTGAAGTTATCTATATGAAACACGTGAACTAACACCCTCTAGTGGTGAAAAACTGTTAAAATGCATTCTGAAAAGAGGTGGCCTTCAAGGTCTAAGAAATTAGCATATGAACCTCCTAGGTTAAGCTTTCAACTAAGAATACCAAGAGAACAAAGCAAAATTGGTGACAAAAGTAAATTGGAAAATTGTTTAAAATGACATGCCCCATCTGAATCATGAAAGTTTATTTTGGCCTAGACTGTCCCTTCAAAGTGGCATATATCACAATGATTAAACCTTCATTATATTATAATTATCTATACAGGATTCATATAAAGTTATTTCATTAGCTTAATTGTACAAGCGTTGTTATATATAAGATTGTAGTACACAGTTTTGGCTCTTTGCATCTTAACTTACATATCTTGTTTTGGCAGTGCCAACTATTTCCTGAGATGCAAACTTTCTTTTCGTTGTTATGTTTACTTTATCTATTATCATCCCCTCACTACGGTCATATAATTTACAACAGGTCCAAGAGAGACCTTTAAAGAACAAGGGGAAGAAGGGGAAAAAAAAAAAAAAAAAAAAAAAAGACTGAATATCGACATGATTAAAACAAACTATTAGATATGATGTAAATATTTGACATGTTTGTACCCAATGTTGCAAAAGTTTTTTATTGTATTGTCCTCAATGAATAAATAAAAAAAAATGTAATGTCTATAATTAACTACTTTCTCTTTAGATCAGTGCTTGACACATCCGATAAAAACCTAAGAGCCAGTTCTAAATTTATCAGAGCCAGAGATTCTAGTGTTGTGTATTTAACATAGAATATAAAAAATAATAAATGGTTCAACATAATCTCACAGTGTTCGTTACCAGAGAGCAAGATTTATCAAGCTCTATCACAATTCTCCTTTTAATTCTCCTATTCATTTGCCTCAGCGCGCCTCAGGATAAGCGCATCTGTGCACCCAAATTTTAAAAAACTAAAAAAAAATTTTTGTGCTTTTCCAAAGGCGAGCTCAGGCGAAGTAATGATACATTTCTGCAGTAGAATGAGTATATGCGTCTGATTTATCATTGGAAATAAACTAAATCGCTAGTTATATATAAATCTTGCTTACAGAAACGCCCATAAAAAGAAAGCATGTTATTACATTTTTTTGTTTTGTTTATTTGTATCTTATTTTTGTGCCCTTTTACAGAACATTTATATGGCTTCTGTTATTTCCAGAGAATTCTATTATTGTTTAAAGAGTGCTACAGCATTATGATGAGCTTACAGGAAAGACCAGTTACTCTATCGTTTTTACTGTAATATCCGTAATAAAACAAAGCATATTAGTGAAGTTAAATTATTCCCAAAAAAAAAAAAAAAAAAAAAAAGGGACACCGAAATCTTGTAAGAACACGAGCTCGAAAGAAATTAGTTTCTAATGCCGTTCTTCAGTGTTCACACATTTGTAGGAGAGCTTTAAAGTTCTCTATCGCCACAAAAACTGATAATCAAGTATCTAGTTGATAAGGCGTACTATAAAAAAAATTGAAGAATTTTCTAGCTCAATTAGCGCTATAGAGACATATTTTATGGACTATGGTATTTGTATTTAGATATACGGTAAGTAACTCAAAAAGATAGGAGCCGGGGGTAAAATTATATGAGCCATTTGCTCCCTGGCTCCTAGGTTTGTCAAGCCCTGGCATAGTGAAGAAGAAAAAAGAAAAAAAAAAAAAAAAAAAGTCATTTAGTTTCCCAGCTATTTCTGTAACTGAAAGCTATAAAATTGTAATTTTTTTTTTTTTTTTTAAATGTTATTAAAAAACTTTTTTTTTTTTTCTTTTTCACAGAGCCCTCAGAAAGGCTGGAGAGCATTCTGATGAATTCAGAACCCTGACCCTCCTATATGATGGACAGTGATAGCAAACGCTCATTTATTTTTTGACGCTAATTGGTCAAAGCATAGCAGAAAAGAAACAGTCAAGAGACTTTAAAAAATGCTGTAAAGTATAATCAAAGAAGAAAAGCAGTTTTGTAAGGCTATACCATGTAAATGCTGGCAAAGGTGACATCCAAAATGTCTGACATTTTATTGTACACCTGGATATATCAAATCCTATTCATCACTCAACAAATACATTACTCAACTGCTTAAAGGGCCATGAAACCCAAAAATGTTGTTTCATTATTCAGATAGAGAATACAATTTTAAACAGCTTTCTAATTTACTTCAATTATCCAATTTATTTAATTCTCTTGGTATCATTTGTTGAAGGAGCCGCAATGCACTACTGGTTTCTAACTGAACACATGGTTGAGCCAATGACAATCTGCATATACATGCAGCCACCAATCAGCAGCTAGAACCTATGTTCTTTGCTGCTCCTGAGCTTACATAGGCAAACCTTTCAGCAAAGGATAACAATAGAAGGAAGCAAATTAAATAATAGAAGTAAATTGGAAAGTTGTTTAAAATTGTAGTCTATCTGAATCATGAAAGAAACATTTTGGGTTTCATGTCCATTAAAGTATGCGCCTAGTAAATAACTTACACTGAAGCAAACTGCATCTGTTTTGTTAATGACTAATGCTGATCCAATACGACATCTTTTAAATTGTATTTTTGTGTTTGTTAGACTAAGAAGTGCGTCTTAACTAGGGTCGAATATCTTTATTTTTTTGCAATAGGTTTTGCAAATAATGTTGTTTTATCTTTTTTAATGGTAAATTGTGTTAAAAGGGACAGTAAAGTCAAAATTAAACTTTAAATGGTTTAGATAAAGAATGAAGTTTTAAACAACTTTTCAATTTACTTTTATTTGCAAACTGGCACTGCTTTCCTGGTATCCTATGTTGCATAGTTAACCAAGGTAGGCTCAGGAGCTGCAAAAAGCTACTGAGACATAACTGGAGATTGGTGGCTGCATACATAGCATATATACCACTTGTCACTGGCTCACCCAGTATTTTCAGCTATTTCCTAGTATACCTAGGTTTTGTACAGCTAACAAACATGTTGCAAGGTAAAAAGCTTTTAATAAATATTACTTGTCATTTTATTGACTATGCAATCACAACCTTTTAATAATAATATCAAGTCTATAACCTAAGCATTCTAGGTGGTTACAGTAATCAGACAGTTGTTCAAAGGCAGAGGGTCCAATTGCTGACATACGTGGTTGTTTGGTGGGATCAAAGAGACAAGCTCTTTGATCTTTGGTCTGATTGTAAATGTCTAGATAGCATTAAGAGCACTTTTCAATGCCTTGGAGTTTGTGAGTAGATATCGAACTATCATATATATTTTAGGGATAGACCGATATATCGGAGCAGCCGATATTTGGAATTTCTGCAATATCGGTATCGGCCAGAAACTTACATATATTACCGATATGGAGCAAATCAAAATAAATTTAGCTCTGTGTACTTCAGGGAAATTAGGTAGTTTTAAGTGACACAAATCATCTACAGCACATATAAGCTGGACATAGCATCTAATAATAAATAGCACTGATAACAGAGTCCAAGCCCAGGTGTTCCTGGGAGCTCAGTTACCAACTACCATACCACCAATGGCAGGCCTGTAGATGGACTTGCATAAACAAACATATAGGATTTGTGAAATAGAAAATGTGATCTTTAAGTCGCACTTAAAGCTACATATTTTCCCTGAAGTACACAGAGTTAAATTACTTTCGATTTGCTCATAGGGGTCAGCAATACACAAAATCAATCTGCTTGCTAATTGCTGTCACAAATAGAACATTATTTGTTGCATTCTGATAATTTTTACACATTTGCTAAACATTTCACTAAAGCTGCTATATTTGACAATTTTTTTTATTTAAATATTTTATTTTCCCCTTTCATGGGCATAAAAAAAAAAACAATAGTTCAGTCACATCAACAAACCTTGAGTAGAAAGCTATGCAGTACAGGAGACTAGTATCAATATTCATTAGCAGTGGATAACAATGCTCTGACCATTAGGTGGCGCTGTTACACGTGTATAAAACTACCCATAAGTGACATAATAATGAAACTTATAGTCCACTCCTCAGTACCAGGGAAGGTATTTGCAATCTAGTAAATATATGAGCATATTAAAAATGAAAGCAAATAAATAAATCTAGCACTGATATTCCAGCATGTCTTTTCTTTCTCTGTCAAGTGGCAGTATATATATTTTTTGTAAAGTGTACCAAGTGAGCGTGTTTTTAGTGAAGTGGCAGCAATATATGAAAAAAACCAGAAGCCGTTTAACAGGAGAACATTCTGAAATGTTATGCTTTCTGCACTATAATGTTTTTCTACTTAACTGGGAGTACTGAAGAAATTGTGCAGTGTCTAGCTTTGCAGTAGTAACTTAAATTTAATTTTATATCAGTGTGCAGATTAAAAAAGGGATTTATGCCATTTTTCTATGTTTTGGGAAGCCATTTAATTGATTTTCAAGCACTTTATTTTTCCCAGTTGTTTACTTTTAATGTTTAAAATTTTAATAAGCATGTTCAGTTTATACCAGATTTGTGTAGAAATTGTGTTGATTTTTCAAATCTTTAAATGTACAGAATATCGGTCCCTGTTATCAGCCTAAAAGGCGGTCAATAATCAGTATCAGCCCTGAAAAAACAATATCGGTCTATCCCTAATATATTTATATTGACGTTTGTGGTGATGTAGCACTATTCGGGGACTTCTTTTTTATTTTTTTCTTACGTTGCTGCTGTGAACTTGTGCACATGCTCACTAGGAGCTGGTGAGTCTGAAAGTGTGTATGATTAGATAATAGAAGTGAATTGGGAAGTCTTTTTAAATGACATGCTCTATCTGATTAATGAAAGTTTAATTTTGACTCTAGTGTCCATTTAAAAAGCAGATAAATGCTGGATAAACCTGTGCTCGTGTGACTGTGGAAACCGCCTGTTCCACAAACAATATTCATATACGTGAATGTCCACAGCACCAGTAGTTTAAAAGATGTCTTTAATGACAAAAAAACAGCAACCAGTAGTTTAAAAGATGTCTTTAATGACAAAAAACCAGACTAGAGTCACTTAATCATGCTAGCACACGTTGCTGTTTTTTTTGTCTAAACGCATTTTGACAGTTTCTCCACCACTAGAGAATGTTAGTTCATCTGTTTCATATAGATAACATTGAGCTCATGCACGTGAATTTACAGAGGAGTGAGCACTGATTGGCTAAAATGCAAGTCTGTCAAAAGAACTGAAATAAGGGGGCAGTCTGCAGAGGTTTAGATACAAGGTAATTACAAGGTACAAGGTAATTACAGAGGTAATGTGTATTATAACTGTGTTGGTTATGCAAAACTGGGGAATGGGTAATTAAAGGATGATCTTTTTAAACAATAACAATTCTGGAGTAGAGTGTCCCTTTAACCCCATTTGCGGGAGTTAAACAGTGTCCCAGTGTAAGTAGTGCAAAAATGACATGTTCTAATGAATTAGAGCACATAATTTTGCACCCTACATACCTAGATTGTACATACATATATATAGATACACCAGCTATTTCTGAATATAATTAATGATGAGCACCTGATGAAAAAAATAATAATAATTCCATCTGGTGCAAGGAGGTACGCAAAATAATGAAATATGAAAAAAAAAGAGAATACAGGCGAACCTTTAAACTAGCACACTATCCTTAACCATAGTATATAAAAGTGGATGATTTTGACTCAATTAGCAGACGCAAAGTTGTATGCAAGAAAACACAAGTACCCTTTATTAACTGTAAATAAACATATTTAGTTGCAGCACCAAACAAAAAATAATAATATTGTGATATATATACCTTCCTCACATTAGAGATAAAAAAGACCTGTATATGGTAACCTATGATAAGAAAATATAGTCCTGCAAAGGCAGTTGCCTGTGTTGTTGTCAATAGCGGTAGGGTTAGCAGTGGCAGTTCATATAGGAGAAAAGCAAAAAATGGTTAGATGCAAAGCAACCAGCCTTGTTAATGCACAAAGAAACAGCTGTCCACAGCGTAATATGGTAAAAAGATCCCTTGTATGCCGCAGTTAACGTTTACAGGGTATTCCCTTTGTCAATGGAAAAATGTTAGTTCGTAGGTTAAAGTAAATAACCAGGTCAGTATAAAGGACGCTAGTGGCTGTAAGGTAAATATGGTCTTAGTATTGTGTCCATATAGAGTAGTTATGGAGAGCAACGGATACACTATGTTGTCAGAAGTTGTTTGGTTACTTTACTCACGGAAACCTTTTTGCCGTCAGCGGGAGTGATGTCTCACTACCACCGCTTCTTTGGGTCCTGCAGGTATTCCAGCGAAGACTTCCCCGTTGAATCAGCTCTCTCGACTCTAGGGTTCGCTTGTTGCCAATTACATTACCGAAGCCATTCAACGCGTCCTACAAACAATTCCACGCTCACAGAGCTCAGAAAAAGCTACACGTGTTTCACCCAAAAACTTTCGTTCTGATTGGGCTTCCTCAGGCATGTGATGCCGTTGTACGTCAGACTTGCCTTTTATTGCAGATTATCCCAGATGAAATAGTTAACTAGTTCAGTGCTTTTGCAAATTTAAGTACAGCCATCCCGATTACTCAGGAATTAATAGAAATTCTAAATAATTATGGGTACACATTAATTACTAAATTACAGCAGCATTGGCTAATCTATTGTAATGTTCACATCTTAAACAGATCCTTATTACATATTAATACTTTCATTTCAAAAAGTACTGTAAATAAATCATACATTGTAGTACAATTGTTTACATGAAAATACAATCATATTAAAATAAACAGCTTCTTTTTCCCACAGAGAGACTGCTCTGTTAGTAAAAATATGCATAACGGTTGGCCAGATAGTAAATTGTAATAAAAGTGTGGCACAGTTGGGGGATTTATTTAATCTAAAAATGGAGCATAGTTTAACTCTTCGTTCAGGCCACCTGGTTTGAACAGTATCCAGGTTAAAAATCCATTTACATTCAGCCTTTAACAATAGATTATCCCAATCACCCCCTCTTTCATTAATGCCAACATATTCAACACCCATAAATTTCAAGCATTTGTCACTACTATTATGGAATTCAGAAAAGTGACGTGCAATGCCACTAGTCTTAATTTTTTTTTTTATTAACTATATTTCGTCTATGTTCTTTCATCCTCTCCTTGAATTCTCAATAGGTTTTCCCAACATACTGTTTGGGACAGGAGCATGAGAGGACATAGCCTACACCATATGTTTTGCATGTAATGAACCCCTTAGTTCTATGGATTGTGCCCATACTATCTTCAATCTTATTGCCAGTAACCATAAATTTGCACATTTTGCATTTATTACATGGACAGTTACCGTTTTTGGGTTTCATACTGCCCACCATATATTTATATATTATTATTTTTTTATTACACACACGCAGGGTATATACACAAGCAATCACATAGCAATGTGCTTTCAGATTGGACTAATACATATTTAACCACTGTGCATGTTACTAGTATTGCTGCTCCATAAATTTAAAAAAAGAGAAATACAGTTATAGAACTGGAAAATTATAAAATAAGTATGTTTTTGATAATGCTGGTAATGTGATTATCTTGCAAGTACATGACAACAGACATCTTCTTAAAACATAATCAGATTGTAACAGTTTCATGACATAGATGAAAACCTTGTGAGCTCAATGCACTCACGTCTATTCAATTATTTGAAATAAGGCTTTAAAGGGATACTAAACACAATTTTTTTTCTTTCATGATTCAGATAGAGCATGCAATTTTAAGCAACTTTCTAATTTACTCCTATTATCAATTTTTCTTTGTTCTCTTGCTATCTTTATTTTAAAAGCAGGAATACAACGCTTAGGAGCCAGCCCATTTTAGGTCAGCACCCTGGATAGTGCTTGCTTATTGGTGACTACATTCAGCAAGTGTAACCCAGGTTCTCAACATTCCTGCTTTTTAAATAAAGATAACAAGAGAACTAAGAAAATTTGATAATAGGAGTAAAATTAGAAAGTTGCTTACAATTGCATGCTCTATCTGAATCATTAAAGAAAAAATTGGATTTTGTATCCCATTAACTTTAACGGCCTGTAACAATGTTTGCAACTTTTTTTAATTTACATGAATGGAAGCCACACAAAATGATTGCTTAGTAGAATCAATAATATTTTTTTATTCTTATTTTAAATCAACTATACATGAATTTATATTCATATTTGTTATATACAGAACATTACATTTAAAAAAAAAAAATACCCAATACATTTGACCAGACTCACATGTAAGTAAAAGCAGCGCACAAGCCTGGTGAATGTCTTTGACCCTGCTTGTTAGTACATGGAATGAGGCAAAGTGTGAATAATAAGCAGCTATCCTGTAGTCCCAGGATCTTCAAAACACCAGTGCACCATAGAGACAATGGACAACATATTGTGAACCTTGCTTAAAGTGATAAGAAATTCAACATACATTTTTCTTTTGTGATTCAGATAGAGTATGTAATTTTAAACAACTTTCTAATTTACTTCTATTATCAATTTTTCTTTGTTCTCTTGGCATCTTTATTTGAAAAAGAAGGCATCTAAGCTAAGGAGCCAGCACATTTTTGGTTCAGCACCATGGACAGCACTTGTTTATTGGTGCTGTCCAATCAGCAAGGACAACCCAATTTGTTCACCAAAAATGGGCCGGCATCTAAACTTACATTCTTGCTTTTCAAATAAACATACCAAGAGAATAAAGAAAATTTGATAATAGGAGTAAATTAGAAATTAGCTTAAAATTGCATGCTCTATCTGAATCACGGAAGAAAACAATTGGGTTCAGTATCCCTTTAAGAGCTGGCCCATTTCTGGAGAACTATATGGTAGCAGTTTTGCAAGAATGTTATCTATTTGCAAGAGCATTGGATGGCAGCACAATTTCCTGCCATGTAGGGTTCCAGGTGCCTACCTAGGTATCTCTTCAACACAGAATATCATGGAAATTAAGCAAATTTATAATAGAAGTAAAGTGGAAAAGTTTTCACAATGGTCTGCTCTGTCTGAATCACAAAAAATATTTTTTTGGTTTCATATCCCTTAAAAGGGCACATTCTAGCCAAAATTTGAATCCTCATGGGTACATTTCAGTTTTGAACAGAAGCATTTTTGTAATATACATGTATTTGCAAAACCGCTTCTAGTAAAAGCTATAGCGGTTTCAAAAGTGTATCTAAGTATTTAAACACAGCACTTGTCCACAGAGCCTAAAGGTGCTTGTATCATCTGGCAATTACTCAATTTGTTAACTGCCGACATGATACCAGCCCCACTGATGCACTGAGCAGCTGCATTATATAAAATGCTAGTGCACTGAGAATATCCCATGCTCGTGCAGAGAAAAATGCTAACACTAAAACTGTAATAACTTTTACTACAAGCATTTTTGCCAATACATATTGAAAAAATGTTTCTATTCAAAGATGTAATTAATCTATGAGCATTTAAATTTTGACCGGAATGTCCCTTTAAAGAGAGAAGTAAGTTGTATTTAGATCGGGGCTTGACAAACCCAGGCACCGGGGAGCCACTGGTGTCTTAAAATTAGGCTCTGGCTCCCTGATATAGAGTCCCGAAGACACCCGCTGGAGTTCCCCAACTTCCCCTGCTGGCTGTCACCAGAAAACTTGAGCTAGGTGCAGCTGGAGCCTTTATATACTTTTAGCTGTGAAATACAAGTCCAGCTTTATTGGGTTATTAAAGGGCCATAAAAGTATAAATGTAGGCATGTGATTTCAGCAGCTATGTTAGCTGCCAAATGCAGCGGCCATTTTGCAGCAAGTTGCTGGTTGGTGAAGCTCTATATCTTCATACTGGGCACTGCCATCTTGGTATGCATGAATTGTTGCATCTTTTGGCAGAAGCACCATATTTTCACAGATCAGTGATGTTATTGTCTTTTTTAAAGATGTATCTTGCACTTTGGATTAGCTCACACACAACAGAAACCAAGATAAAAAATAATATATATATATATATATATATATATATATATATATATATATATATATATATATATTATTTTTTTATTTATTTTTTTGCAGTTTTTTTTTTTTTGCAGTTTTGGAGTTTTATTTTACACAATTTATTTTTATGCATCATATAAAAAAACATAATTAATACAGAGCTATGCAGACACTGCAAAACATACAGCTCCCGCTCTAATTGTGCACTCTAATCAGAAATTCATGATACAGCGTGTCAGGAAGACAACAATATCACTGATCTGTAGGTGTACTGCTTCAGTCACTGGGTGCAAAAATACCCGAGCTTGAACGGCCTGACTTATATGTCTACATCGGAACAAAGTTCTGATGTAAACTAATAAGTTAAAAAGTGAAATCATGCGATTGCGTGATTTCAATGATGGCATTGTGTCTGGGGGGGGGGGGGAGTGCCTTTGACGCTAGGCACGCCCTACAGCCCACGATCCCATTCGGGAACCACCTTTGGTTTTAGTACAGCCAAAAGGCTAGGACGTTCTATGCCGTCCTAAGGGCGTTAAAGCCCAGTGCGGTTAGGACGGCATAGAACGTCCTAAGGGCAGGAAGGGGTTAGAGGGATGTTAAACAGTCAATTTCATTGTTGTACTTGAAAAGCAATAAGCACTTGCTTATACTTAATAGAAAGCATTGAAATATGTATTATTTGTCTATTTAAATTCATTTTACCTTTTATTTATTTGTTAACACTACATTTGTGCTTCCTTTGCAGGAAGTTTTATCTTAGCCTGATGTCATGTCCCATTTGCTCATGCACAGCGAGAACTAAGAGAATAAAAAAAACTTAGGTTTAAAAAAATCCTCTGCTCTTTAAAACACTGGGGGGTTTACAATGAGAATTTCTAAGTGCTAATTTTGCAAGAAAACAAGTAAGTTATTTGCTGGGGGGGGGTTACACAACCTTTTTCTTTTTATATTTACTTTGATTTAAAATATTTGTTATTACCAAAGGAGCACTGTTTATTATCCCTTGAATGTCCCTTATATCCAAGCATTAGTGCATTAATACATTATCTTTACAAGGTTATGTCTCTTTTTGCAAAAGCTATTTCAAATTAAAACAAATACTGCAGTATTGGTTTTTGAACTTCTTACAAATCTTCATTGGCTCATAAGGACAAATGCCACTGCTTTACTTGTGGAGAAGGACATTTCTATAAGTATTACAAGAAAACATTATCTGTGAAACATTTCTAACTCCCTCTTTCAGATGAGACAAAGAAAAAAAGTTAACCACAATGTCCCTTTAAACCCTAACCTGTGAGAATTTATTTTCAATATTAGAAATGACTTGACAATTGAACCTGACACTTCAACTGAATACACTAAAGTGCATTATTATACAGAAAATTAGAAATGAAACATAAAAAAAAAACCAGAAATTTCTATATCCTGGCCTATACCCTAGACAAAACTTACCAGGTGAGATCCCCTCTCCAGAGAGGACATGGACAGAAATAACCATGCATCTTTTTTTACCTATATAACCCTTTACCTAAACATCCTCCTTCATTCCTAGTTCAGGATAAAATAGGAAAAAAGATTGGGCGGAAAATTTTTGTTTTTTCAGTTTTAATTTCTAAATTATCTTGGCCAACCTATCCAATACTTACCAAGATGATAGAGTACCAAGCAGGTAATGAAAATGAAAATAAGGTTGGGAATTATTATTATTCTAATGTGCATCATGATTATAGGTAGGGGCCTATTATGGTCTAGGCCGTGCATAGGGCAGCAGATTTGGAGAGATGGGGGGGCGGACTTCTTGCCTACTACCCCTTTAAATTTGGCATCTGCACTTCCACTTGGTTGGTAAAATTTAGCCTGGTGCAGCGGCACGCTTTGTAGGCCGCACAGCTGGGAAATCCTATTGCTTGAGGTGTGTGTGTGTGTGTGTGTGTGTATGCAGTATTTTTGTGTATGAGGTGTGTGTGTGTGTGTGTGTGTGTGTATTCAGTGTTTTTGTGTGTGAGGTGTGTGTGCGCAGTGTTTTTGTGTGTGAGATGTGTGTGTGTGTATATGCAGTGTTTTTGTGTATGTATGCAGTGTTTTTTTGTGTGTGTATATGCAGTGTTTTTGTGTGTGTGTGTGTGTGTGTGTATGCAGTGTTTTTGTGTGTGAGTATATGCAGTGTTTTTGTGTATGTATGCAGTGTTTTTGTGTGTGAGGTGTGTGAGTATGCGCAGTTTTTGTGTTTGAGGTGTGTGTGTGTGTGTGTGTGTGTGCAGTTTTTTTTTGTGAGCTAATAAAAGACCTAAATCCTGAGGGTGGGGGACAGCGGAAATGTGAGTGCCTAGGGGAGCACAAAACCTAAATATGCCACTGATCATAAGATAAGACATAAAACTAAAATTTTACTTGTTTAGTTTTTTTATGCTAAAATGCTTGCAGAGTCTTGCATGATCCAAGTTCAGTGGTCTCCCTAGGACCTTTTAAGTGGGTGCACCACCCGGCTGATTTTACTTTCCACCCAGCTAAAATTGTAGTCAACATTAAGCTAAAATTAGCTAATATTAAAAATGTTCAATTATGTTAAAATATGCAATTAATTTGTGCTTTGGATAGCAGAAAATTATATATTATTAGAAGATATTACACTGACCCCACCAAGCTACTTCGTAATGCCACCCGGCTGGCAAAACTTTCTGTGGAGAACACTGAGGTTTATATTAAAGTTTCAAATACAATTAATAAGAACTTGACAGCAGTTTCACAATGACAATACAATGTGATAGTTTCTTCCTCTTTTCAAAGCATTTCAAACCTTCCAGCTCTAGTAAATGCCCCCCTTATATTGCAACACACTTATCAAAAGTAAGAGCTCAAAAATAATGGATTCCGGTCTTAAATTAAAAAAATATATATAAATCAAAAAGTTTTTAAATTTACAAAAATATTTTCATTGTTTCAGCTTTCAATTAGCCCTTTCACTGCATTCCTAAGGTAATCGATCTGTCAAATAAAAAAATAAAAAAAAACACACTACTGTACAGTGCTTTGTTCCATGTTAACAAAAATGTATATTCCTGGGTGAATAAACCAACTTTTTCTGTTATGACCAACAATGAGCAATATATGCCAGTGTTCTCCCCAGGACATTTTTAATGGGTGCACCTCCTGGTTGATTTTACTCACCACCCGGGTAAAAGTTTAGCCAAAAATAAGCTTAAGTTATCTAATATTAAAATTGTACAATGTTTTTTGCTCAAATTATCATTAAATAAAATGATATTGAATTATGCAATTAATTTGTTTTTTGGATAGCAGAAAATGTTATGATATTAGAAAGTATTACACTGCCCCCACCTGGCTACTTTATAATGCCAACCGGCTGACATTTTCTGTGTTAAACACTGTATGGCCTTGGTATAATTTTTACACCGACATTCAGTCCCTGATAGTTTCACAGCTTTGGATTGATAATATTTTGCATGAAAATGGTTAACATGTTTAAAGGGACATAAACTGCAATAAGGTATGCTCTTATAAGAGCAATAGAAAATGATTTAATACCTACAAATAGGTTAGATATATAAAGTCAGCTCCAAAACACAGTTTGTTACAAGTTCAACAGACACAGACACACATGCAATAGTGCAACAAAAACTGCTCTAACACATAAGCATTTATTTTTTAATGCAGCTTTATGACCCTTTAAACTAGTAAAGTGTAAACCATATATCCCAGAAGTGCACAAATGTTTAAGTCATCATTATAGACTCACACCACAGTATAAAATAATTCACAAGATGACAGCAAATAAAAACACATGATATTTGCAAAACATTAGTAACAAACTTGCACAATGAGTAGACGGTCAATAGGTGTAAGTTAGACATTATTGTGTAAAATCAAACACTTTAATTTGAGAAATCCAACCAGTAGATAAAAGGCAACAGGTTTTAGGACGTTGTGCTTATTGAATATGTTGTAAATTGATTTAAAAAAAAAAACAACATAAACTTGTTGCAATAAAAATACATACATCTACTGTTGTTACTATGTTGTAGTTGTAATACACAGAATTTAAAAGAGAAAATAAAGGAAGAATATTCAGAATTAAAGCTGCCAGTCTTACTGGGTATGGACACAGACCATAAAAATACTGATCACTTCACACAAATAATGTACAACCTACTACAGCAGATTACCTTCCCATTATCTGTCTAACACTTCTAAGAGTGTTAACTACAAAAGTAGTTACTTGCATTCATTTCTAAATATTATTTAATATAATGTTGCACAACTCTTATTTTTAACAATAAATGCTATAAGTATATTTGAATAGGTCATTGTGACAGTAATCAGGAAGTGATCTGATGTTAGCTAAACTTCCCTGTGCACTACATTAAGCCCGCGCCTGTGCTGTATGTACAGTCAGCTAAGAACGGATGCATGGGATCGGGATCTTACCTTGCTCTTCTCATCGGATGCCAGCGAGGCCATGCTGCTGTGGGTGCCGAACTATGTGAAAGATCAGATGGTGGGGTACGCACTCAAACGCTTCCTGACACGCACTGGTAAGGATCACCGGTCTAAAGCACACGCCACGCCCACCTTACCGAATGGTAACGCCTATCCGAAGAAAACCATTCTCCATGCCCTTAGCTAACTGCATCCCGAACACGCCCACTAGCGTAGGACACTTCCTTCTGTTTTAAATGCTCCGCCTACATAACGCTTGACTCCACCCAACATCAGTTTGACAAGTCTTCGAAATTCGAATCGAAAGGCCCCTTGCATTTATAAAGGGACATTTAACTCAAAATTGAATTGTTCAAACATTTTTCCAATATTAAAAAATACAATAAATGTAAACGATTACTTTTCCAGGTTTATTTGTAATGTATCTGGGGGGTTTTTGTTTTGTTTTTTTTTAACTCTGCCAACATAGTCTGGCGTTCAGACTTCAGAACCTGACACTGCAACATTTACAAGTGTATTGTCAGAGCAGGAGCTCTTTAATAAGTGATCCCTAATTGGCCACTGCTAAGGGAATAAGTAGACATAGTAAGCTATTAATTCAAGACGGGTGTCTCTAAACTAATATCCAGCAAAATCTATGCAAAAATACTGGACACTTAAATGTATTTTTTTTAAAGTCCCCTGAATGGCAGCTAAATTATATGGCCTCCTGTGCCTCTATGCATTACAAACATGGTCCATAAAGAAGTGACAGTACGCAGGGGCGGAACTATTTTTTTCTAATCAAGTGGAGTTTAAAGGGACACTGAACCCAAATTTTTTCTATTGTTATTCAGATAGAGCATAACATTTTAAGCAACTTTCTAATTTACTCCTATTATTAATTTTCTTCATTCTCTTGCTATCTTTATTTGAAAAAGAATGCATCTAAGCTTTTGGGTCAGGACTATGGACACCACTTTTTATTGGTGGATGAATTTATTCACAAATCAGCAAGAACAAACCTGGTTGTTCACCAAAAATGGCCCGGCATCTAAACTTACATTCTTGCATTTCAAATAAAGACACCAAGAGAATGAATACAATTTGATAATAGGAGTAAATTAGAAAGTTGCTTAAAAATCCATGTTCTATTTGAATCACGAAATAAAAAATATGGGTTCAGTTTCCCTTTAAGTGATCATATATGTAAAAAATGGTGCTAAACTCACCCTGAATGTGTTGTTGCACATCACTAAACTCAGCGGCTCTGGCCGCCTAAGGCACATTGCTTTTCTTTCATTTAGGTGACGCTTGCACTTCTAAACCAATAGCTGTGCGTGTCAACTGACAGTGTTCTGTATGCATGCACGGCTATTGGTTTAGAGGTGCAAGCGTCACCTCATTGGTAGAAGAGCGATGTGCCGTGGATGGCCAGAGCCGCTGAGTTTAGCTATGTGCACATTCAGGGTGAGTTTAGCACCCTTTTATACATATACGATCACTTAAACTCCACTTGATTTTTAGTGATGGTAAACCCTAGCGTTTGTTATACACTTGGATTTACCATCACTTTAAATAGTTAATGTCTAAAAGAAAAAGGACGTTCCCTTCATCCGTCAAATGGACATATCCTCCCGAAACAGGTCCTCCTTTTGCAATGAAATGATCGGGTGCTCCAGTACCTCCCCTCATATTTGTCCTACCACCAGTGGCGGTTCTAGACAAATTTACTGGGGGGGCCAAGGTGGGGCCAGTGTTTAATCAGAGGGGCACATAAAAAACGGAAACAAATTTTATATATATATATATATATATATATATATATTTACATGTATACATACACACAAACACACACATATATATATATATATACACACACGTATACATACACACATATATATATATATATATATATAATATCCCAAGAGGTAGCAGCACTCACGGTAACACAGTCATTTATTTAGCCTGCCCGGGGTGCTTTAAAATAACAATATGAGCATCCAACAAGAAAAGCACTCACCGGGTCTTATTCAGCAAAAAATCTTTTTAATTTGTGACGTTTCGGGGTTGCCCCCGTCCTCAGACAACAGTTACAGGTATATACATTTACTCACCTTATATACATAAACAAACCCGCTCCCAAGTGTGATCCCGCCGGCGGCGTACCGGAAGTAAGCTGCCGCGCGTAGAGCCCTACGTCACCGGTTGCCATAGCAACCAGGACGCCTCCCGGCGGAATCCCAGTTAAAAACTTAGAAACTTAAAAAGTGCATTATACACAAAGGCTGTATAGGAATAGATATCTGCTAACAAAACAACCTGTCATAATAATGGGCTTAGACATCATGATAATATTAAGTACCAAAACGGGGAAAAAATTGCTTTATCCTAACACCGTAACTAACAGAAGGAGCTAAATAAATCACTCAATTTATATTCTATTAGGACTCAAGCCACTAAACCTACAGCAAAACAAACTATATAAGTCCATGAATCTAGGTTCAGAAAAGCCAAAAAATAAATCAATATACTAAAGATATACATAGACCAAAAAGAAAAATCACCAAGTGAACCATAAACAATATATATATAGAGAGTTAAATAAATAAAGAAAACAAAATGAAAAAGAAAGTGAGAAAAAATAAGAACAATAAACAAATAAAAATAATAAAAAATATATATAGATATAAAATCAAACATAAAAAGAAGAAGAAAAGAAGAATAGAAAAAGAAGAAGAAATAAATAAAGGAAGAACCAAGAAACATGCAACAAGAAGATATCAAAAAGAGGTATTTTACAAAAAGCAATGCCAATCTAAGTTGACATTCAGGCCCCTGGGGGCCATGGTGCCCAGATTGTAAATCCATTTAGATTCACGCTGTAGTAGTATTCTACCTCTGTCACCCCCTCTTGTAAGAGGGGGCACATGATCAATGATGATATACTTTAGATCAGCAACTGAATGTTTCAATAGGGCAAAATGCCTGGCCACTGGTTGGTCAGAGTCACCACGATCAATAGCTGTTCTTATCGCTGATCTGTGGTTGGCCATTCTTGTACGAAGGTCGTCCACAGTTTTCCCCACATAAAACAAACCGCATACACAGTGTAACAAATACACTATGTATTTGGTTGTACATGTGACCCGATGTCTGATGCTGTAAGTCCTATTCTTGTAGGGATGTCTAAACACTTTACCAGTTGTTAATCCATTGCATGTTGTACATCCTAAGCAGCGGTAACAACCAGGTTTAGATTGCAACCAGGTCTCTTTCATATAACTGCCCCTGGGGTCTGTCTTGACAAGTTGGTCTCTTAAAGACCTCGCTCTCCGATATCCCATTCTAGGTGGTGCTGTCCCCTCAAACGGTAGATCCGGGTCTGAAGATATACGAGACCAATGTTTGCGTATGCTCTCAGCAATAGCTGGTTTGTCAACATCAAAGGTTGTGGAGAACGTCATTCTATTATCTTCCAAAGATGTTTCCTTGTAAGTCAGTAGATCCTCCTGCTGTAGCTTCAATGTATCCATCTTCTGTAGTGCTAGATCTTGTTTATTGTACCCCCTCTGAATGAAACGTGATTCCATAGTGTGCATTTGTTGTTCCCGAAGATCAGCTATGGTATTGTTCCTTGCTGTTCTCTTAAATTGTGATAAAGGTAAAGCACGTTTGAGGGCTGGAGGGTGGCAGCTGTGGGCATGTAGTAAAGAATTACGGTCTGTTTCTTTTGTGTATAGTGTCGTGCACAGTCGACCTTCTTTCTTAAAAATTCTCAGGTCCAAAAAATCCACACTCGAGCTGTTGTACGTCAGTTTGAATTTAATATTTGGATGTGCTGCATTGACACTTGTAAACCATAATAGTAAATCTTCCTCTGTACCATGCCATATCAGGAAGAGGTCATCTATATATCTTTTGTAATGGGAAATTCTGTCATCCTGGAATAATGTTGTTCCTCTCATTTCGAATTCTGCCATGAACAGGTTGGCATATGTGGGTGCCACATTTGACCCCATGGCGGTCCCCGCAATTTGCAGGTAAAATTCCTTCTCGAAACGAAAGTAATTCATCTCCAAGCATGCTGTTAAAAGTTCCTGGATTACATCAACAGGTGGACCCACATACGGGTATTTGGCCAATTGCCTGCATACTGCCGCTATTCCCTCATTGTGAGGTATTATTATATACAAGCTGGTCACGTCCATAGTGACCAGCAAGGTATCCTCTTGTATATCATTAATGGTGCTGAGTCTTCTTATCATAGCACTTGAGTCCAAGAGGAAAGAATCCATACTCCTGACCAATGGTTGGAGTATATTGTCCAAGTAGATAGCAATTGGCTGAAGCAATGAGCCTATGGCCCGGACTATAGGTCTCCCTGGGGGGGTTTTCATATCCTTGTGGATCTTTGGTAGAGTATAGATTACAGAAACTCTTGGATGTTGTACTGTCATAAAGCCCAGGGAGTCACCATCTATACAGCTAGTCTCATGCAAGTATTGAAGCATGTTGTCAAGTTTTCTCTTGTATATACTTGTGGGATCACCTCTTAGTTTTGTGTAGGTATCTTTATCCATCAATTGTCGCATAATTTCAGCCCTGTAATCAGTATAGTTTTGAACGACAATGGCACCCCGTTTGTCCGCTTCCCTTAGAATTATGGAAGTGTTGTTTTGTAGGTCGATGAGAGCGCTTCTTTCGTCTTTGGTCAGATTGTGTCTATACTGACCCCTCCTTTGATGTGGACTTAAAGTATCCTGTTGTACCATCCTGGAAAAGGTTCTTATAGAGGGGTTATAGCTTGTAGGGTCAAATTTACTCTTCTCTTTGAATATCTTTTTCGGTTGTTCTTGATAATCCTTGAAGTATTCTTTCAGTCTCAAATTCCTTGAGAACTTCTGGATATCTATAAATAGTCCAAAGTCATCACACTTGACAGTTGGTATAAATGACAAGCCCTTATTTAAAACCTTTCTCTCATTCTCGGTTAGTACATGATTGCTATGGCAACCGGTGACGTAGGGCTCTACGCGCGGCAGCTTACTTCCGGTACGCCGCCGGCGGGATCACACTTGGGAGCGGGTTTGTTTGTGTATATAAGGTGAGTAAATGTATATACCTGTAACTGTTGTCTGAGGACGGGGGCAACCCCGAAACGTCACAAATTAAAAAGATTTTTTGCTGAATAAGACCCGGTGAGTGCTTTTCTTGTTGGATGCTCATATTGTTATTTTAAAGCACCCCGGGCAGGCTAAATAAATGACTGTGTTACCGTGAGTGCTGCTACCTCTTGGGATATTGTATTATTATTGTATTAGCACCCGGCTGATATTGGGATACAGACTGTGACTCCTGAGGATTTTCATATTTTCTTTGTTTTTATGGACACTGTGCATTGACCAATAATTAAAGATTTTTGTTACATTATGGCTGAGGGGATTGAAACAACACAGGAATTGAATCTGGGGGATGAAATAAAAGGTGCAGAAGAATTATTTTTTACTGAAGAAGATGCATCTCGCATACGCTTTGCAGCAATACCCCAGAGGGCTATCATAGAACAAACAAAAAATGTTTATGAGAAACTGGCCAAAATGAAGAAAAAAGATATTGACTATGCATTACATGGAGCATATTTATCTGAGTATCACCGCAAGAAATTAATTCCTAGGGGCTTCCGTATCAGGAATGTCCCAACGATAGGCAGGAACAATCCTGATTTTTGCCTTAAATGGTGTAATATACTCAATAAGTGCTCCCTAGACCTGATATTACTCGTAATACAGGAGGTTTCCAGGCTTCTGGAAGTAAGCAAAGTAGAAATATCCAAATATGAGGGCCAATATCTGCCGGCATTGGAAGCTGAGAGGGAGCAGAATTGGCTTGGCAAATTAAAAGAGGATGTAAAAAAGTATGAGGACGAGTTGATTACATTCAAAAATCGCAAACTAGAAGACGTGACCAACTACTATAAAAATAAAAGTGTCTATAGATGGCAATTGGGTCCCGAAGAAAGAGCACAATATCGCACAAATAGGCAATGGCGCCACAGATAAAATAGAAGAAGACCTATGGATACAGTGGACAGCTCGGGCAATAGCACTGACTCTGATGGCAATACGACGACCGTTACCACTGCACAGATGCATAATGATTATAGAAGTGGTATGACAACGAGATCAAAAAACGGGGAAGGACGAGGAACCACACAAGGCGGGGGGGGGTTCAAGTCTACCACCCAGACCCCCCAGGAGAGGCCGGCCAAGGAGGACCTAGTTGTCAATCTAAGCAATCATGTACTAACCGAGAATGAGAGAAAGGTTTTAAATAAGGGCTTGTCATTTATACCAACTGTCAAGTGTGATGACTTTGGACTATTTATAGATATCCAGAAGTTCTCAAGGAATTTGAGACTGAAAGAATACTTCAAGGATTATCAAGAACAACCGAAAAAGATATTCAAAGAGAAGAGTAAATTTGACCCTACAAGCTATAACCCCTCTATAAGAACCTTTTCCAGGATGGTACAACAGGATACTTTAAGTCCACATCAAAGGAGGGGTCAGTATAGACACAATCTGACCAAAGACGAAAGAAGCGCTCTCATCGACCTACAAAACAACAATTCCATAATTCTAAGGGAAGCGGACAAAGGGGGTGCCATTGTCGTTCAAAACTATACTGATTACAGGGCTGAAATTATGCGACAATTGATGGATAAAGATACCTACACAAAACTAAGAGGTGATCCCACAAGTATATACAAGAGAAAACTTGACAACATGCTTCAATACTTGCATGAGACTAGCTGTATAGATGGTGACTCCCTGGGCTTTATGACAGTACAACATCCAAGAGTTCCTGTAATCTATACTCTACCAAAGATCCACAAGGATATGAAAACCCCCCCAGGGAGACCTATAGTCTCGGCCATAGGCTCATTGCTTCAGCCAATTGCTATCTACTTGGACAATATACTCCAACCATTGGTCAGGAGTATGGATTCTTTCCTCTTGGACTCAAGTGCTATGATAAGAAGACTCAGCACCATTAATGATATACAAGAGGATACCTTGCTGGTCACTATGGACGTGACCAGCTTGTATATAATAATACCTCACAATGAGGGAATAGCGGCAGTATGCAGGCAATTGGCCAAATACCCGTATGTGGGTCCACCTGTTGATGTAATCCAGGAACTTTTAACAGCATGCTTGGAGATGAATTACTTTCGTTTCGAGAAGGAATTTTACCTGCAAATTGCGGGGACCGCCATGGGGTCAAATGTGGCACCCACATATGCCAACCTGTTCATGGCAGAATTCGAAACGAGAGGAACAACATTATTCCAGGATGACAGAATTTCCCATTACAAAAGATATATAGATGACCTCTTCCTGATATGGCATGGTACAGAGGAAGATTTACTATTATGGTTTACAAGTGTCAATGCAGCACATCCAAATATTAAATTCAAACTGACGTACAACAGCTCGAGTGTGGATTTTTTGGACCTGAGAATTTTTAAGAAAGAAGGTCGACTGTGCACGACACTATACACAAAAGAAACAGACCGTAATTCTTTACTACATGCCCACAGCTGCCACCCTCCAGCCCTCAAACGTGCTTTACCTTTATCACAATTTAAGAGAACAGCAAGGAACAATACCATAGCTGATCTTCGGGAACAACAAATGCACACTATGGAATCACGTTTCATTCAGAGGGGGTACAATAAACAAGATCTAGCACTACAGAAGATGGATACATTGAAGCTACAGCAGGAGGATCTACTGACTTACAAGGAAACATCTTTGGAAGATAATAGAATGACGTTCTCCACAACCTTTGATGTTGACAAACCAGCTATTGCTGAGAGCATACGCAAACATTGGTCTCTTATATCTTCAGACCCGGATCTACCATTTGAGGGGACAGCACCACCTAGAATGGGATATCGGAGAGCGAGGTCTTTAAGAGACCAACTTGTCAAGACAGACCCCAGGGGCAGTTATATGAAAGAGACCTGGTTGCAATCTAAACCTGGTTGTTACCGCTGCTTAGGATGTACAACATGCAATGGATTAACAACTGGTAAAGTGTTTAGACATCCCTACAAGAATAGGACTTACAGCATCAGACATCGGGTCACATGTACAACCAAATACATAGTGTATTTGTTACACTGTGTATGCGGTTTGTTTTATGTGGGGAAAACTGTGGACGACCTTCGTACAAGAATGGCCAACCACAGATCAGCGATAAGAACAGCTATTGATCGTGGTGACTCTGACCAACCAGTGGCCAGGCATTTTGCCCTATTGAAACATTCAGTTGCTGATCTAAAGTATATCATCATTGATCATGTGCCCCCTCTTACAAGAGGGGGTGACAGAGGTAGAATACTACTACAGCGTGAATCTAAATGGATTTACAATCTGGGCACCATGGCCCCCAGGGGCCTGAATGTCAACTTAGATTGGCATTGCTTTTTGTAAAATACCTCTTTTTGATATCTTCTTGTTGCATGTTTCTTGGTTCTTCCTTTATTTATTTCTTCTTCTTTTTCTATTCTTCTTTTCTTCTTCTTTTTATGTTTGTTTTTATATCTATATATATTTTTTATTATTTTTATTTGTTTATTGTTCTTATTTTTTCTCACTTTCTTTTTAATTTTGTTTTCTTTATTTATTTAACTCTCTATATATATATTGTTTATGGTTCACTTGGTGATTTTTCTTTTTGTTCTCTGTATATCTTTAGTATATTGATTTATTTTTTGGCTTTTCTGAACCTAGATTCATGGACTTATATAGTTTGTTTTGCTGTAGGTTTAGTGGCTTGAGTCCTAATAGAATATAAATTGAGTGATTTATTTAGCTCCTTCTGTTAGTTACGGTGTTAGGATAAAGCAATTTTTTCCCCGTTTTAGTACTTAATATTATCATGATGTCTAAGCCCATTATTATGACAGGTTGTTTTGTTAGCAGATATCTATTCCTATACAGCCTTTGTGTATAATGCACTTTTTAAGTTTCTAAGTTTTTAACTGGGATTCCGCCGGGAGGCGTCCTGGTTGCTATGGCAACCGGTGACGTAGGGCTCTACGCGCGGCAGCTTACTTCCGGTACGCCGCCGGCGGGATCACACTTGGGAGCGGGTTTGTTTGTGTATATAAGGTGAGTAAATGTATATACCTGTAACTGTTGTCTGAGGACGGGGGCAACCCCGAAACGTCACAAATTAAAAAGATTTTTTGCTGAATAAGACCCGGTGAGTGCTTTTCTTGTTGGATGCTTATATATATATATATATATATATAGATAGATAGATAGATAGATAGATAGATAGATAGTTGTTAATGTAATGTATTATCCATAGCCCATGTCCATGTTCATGCAAACCTGATGTTTTTTTCCCAGCAGCAAGTAAGCAGCCAGCAAGAACTAACCATAGCCAAAGCAGCTCCCCTCCCCCCATCCAGAAATTACATCTGGCGTAACCTGGGTTCTAACTTTTTTCACATAACATAAGTCTCAAGTGAAGTAATGAAGTCAAGTGCAAGTGGTGAACGTGATTATGTCTCTGTGCAAGTGTGCATAGCCGACTAGGCTCTATAGATAGGGTCTATAGACTTAAAGTGAATGTAAATTTTGATGCTAAAGTGCCCAGTTTTTAAAACTTTGATTAAAAACAGGGGCACTTTAATTCATCAAAATTTACATTTCACTCCTGTCCTGAAAAAATACTTACCTTTTAAACTTCACAGCAGTTCCAGCTTTCTCCGGTCTCACAAGCCATTTCTGATGTCAGAAATGATTGATAGGTCATCCTCCAATCACAGCTTCCCCCCTGGGGGAATCAGTGTCTGATTCAATGCTGTAATTGGAGGAAGCTGGATGCCTCATTTTAGACCCAGGAAGAGGCTTTGAAACAGGTGGAGGAAGCTGGAGCTGCTGTGAAGTTTAAAAGGTAAGTTTTTTTTTTTCACAACAGGAGTGAAATGTAAATTTTGATGAATTAAAGTGCCCCTGTTTTTAATCGAAGTTTGAAAAACCAGGCACTTTAGCATCAAAATTTACATTCACTTTAAATACAGGCAGCTTATAATTTATATAAATAAATAAATGATCATGCGCCAACGGTCGCCAACCTACCTCTCTCACTCTTTCAGTACCGCGGCGCTGGTCTCTCTGCTGGCCATCTGGGGGGGGGGGGGCGTCCCTCACGTGGCTGAGACTGCCTCAGCCTCAATTTCAAAATCATAGGTAGTGTGTGAGTGACACAAGTACAGTCAAGAGGTGCCAGCATCCTCACGTGTGTTTCCTCACAGACAGGCTGCTCCACTGCCTCTGCCACCCTCCTCCAGCCTTTCACGTCACTGACTGACAGCCAGACTCAGACTGTGCATGTGACGCAGTGACAGTGAGTCAGTCTCTAGCCAGTCAGATAGATGGGGCGGTCGTTACTTACGCAAGTTGAAGTCGAGTACTGATGCGCAGCAGGCAAGCACAGCCGTGCAGCTTGACTCGAGCTCTCTGAACTGCCCAGACTAGTGCCAGTAGTGCCCACACATGCTCAGCAGCCTCCTGACCCTGCTCTGCCCATCATCATGCATAAATAATGCTAGATCCGGCGCCCTCCTGGGCCTATCCCCTGTATGTATATTATTCAGTCAGCTCAGGGAGTACAGGTGGGGCCAGGGACATTTTTACAGGGGCACTGGCCTCTGTAGGTCCCCATGTAGAACTGCCACTGCCTACTGCCTTACTCGCTGTGTGATTTACCTTCTTCCTGTCTCTATACCCAGCCCTCTGGGACTCGCATCTCCAGTGTAGACTGGAGTACATGGCGGACCATACCACCGTTAACCCCTTCCATGCTACGCCCAACCACCTGAATATGTCTTCTACTTGCTTTTTAAATACCAGCAGCGGTCCACACCCTATGTATTTCCCACCCTGGTGAATGATTAGCAAGTCCAGCCTTCCCCATTTCCTCCAAGCTTCCCGTATTGCCGGGATCCGCTCCCTCCACCTCATTCCTCTTTCAGCTAGCCACCTCACATTGACTCTCCTCTCGCTGAATCCCAGCTGCCTACTTCTTTCTGTACGCACCACCCTAAACTCGGCCCAATGCACAAATGTGTGCCACACTATCCACACGTGAAGAACTCAGCCTAAAACAATGACACAGTGTTAGTAACCAAATACACCAAAAAAATGTAAATTACTGATAAATGCAAACACCGCAACCCCCCCCCCCATTTTTACTTTTTTTTTTTACATCTTATCTAACCTAATATATGATTTGTATGCTGCTGACATACATCTACCCATTTGCTTGATCTTCTCCCCTGAACAGCCCTCTGCCGCTGCTCATGTGGCTGCCCCTATCCTAAAGCAATGAGGGGTAAAGTAGTTGTTTTCCTAACCCTATCCTTTTATTGTCCGTTGCAAGACTCTCCTGTATTGGAATTTTGTCAAATTAGAACCATCCTTGTGGACCCTTGGCTTTCTCTATTTCTCTATTGCCATGGACTGGCTACACCTTTCCACCAGGCATTCCTATTACCTTTAAGTTTAATCACTGCTCTTTTCCTTCCCTCTCTGTCTTGTACTTTCTTATAGCAAACATCCTTACTCCATCTAACATCTCTTTCCCTTAAGCCCTCTTAGATCTTGCTACCAACTCACCAGACCATAATGCAACATCATAAGCTATCACAAATGCCAACTGAAACAATTGATCTTCCTCAAAGGTCCTTACACACCCTGTCTAGCCCATCCAGAAAACGTACCAATTTATCCTCCGTGATTGGTTCCCTTCTATCGACCACTTTTGCTTTCTCTCTGCCCTACGCCTTTGCCACTTTCTTTACTACAAACCTTTTTTTGACCAATCATTCTTTCCATACAACTGTGCAAAGAATGAAACCCCGGCTAATACTGATCCTAGCTGACCCTTCCTCATTCCCCTTTTCTTTAGTACCCACAATCACTCCAAGAACCTCTTCTTGCTATTCTCCTCCCTTTGAAGCTAGTCCACTGCTTTTCAGTACTTCCTGTAGGTTGCCCATATTATTGGAGCGACTGATTGGGAGACCAAATCCCTTATTCTTTCTAGCTGCTCCCAATCTGCCAAACAAACATAGGGCATGTGTCACCATTCTCATTAGCCCCTGGGGCCCGTTTCCTAAACGCCTCCCATAAAGCTTCTGCAATACCATTTTTTACTCCTGGCATATGCTTAGCTCTAAATATTATGTTGAGCTAAAGACACTTCAGTACCAAATGTCTCAGATAACTCACCCCTGGCATTGAATTATTGACTGCCTCCATCATGCCCATGTTGTCTGACCAAAATACAATTCTCTTGTTGACTAGCTTGTTACCCCACAGTTCCACGGACACCATAATGGGAAATATCTCCAGTAAGGCCAGGTTCCTAGTCCAGCTTCTCGCTACCCAATCATTGGGCCATGCCTCAGCACACCATCTACCCCTCAAATAGGCTCCAAAACATATACTTCCTACTGCATCAGTGAACAGCTGCAACTCCTCTGCCACCACCTCTTTTTCCCATATCCTTATGCCATTAAAACCACCCAAGAATTCACCCCACACCCTCAAGTCTGCCTTCATTTGACCCATTCCCCCCAATGCTGTGCTCTCGCTTACTTGCCCCTTTAGTATCCATATCCTGTCTCCTTTTTAAAGCCCTTCCTACATTGGTTACCTTTGCACACAAAGTTTAGGATGCTTAGTAGTCTCTAGCATTTCTCTCAACCTGACATTTTTTCACCTCAAGGTATTCTCAATTAATAGCTTCACTTTTTCCATCTTGTCCGATGACAACTCCCATTGTCCCTTTACTGTGTTTATTGTGATTCCCAGCAATGACATCCTGGGCATTTGGCTCTCTGATTTATCCTGCGCTACTTGCACTCCCAATTCCTCCAACATCCCCATAAGTTCCTCCTGCAATCTCTCAAATGCACCCGATTCTGCCGGCCCCACCACTAAGAAATCATCTAAGTAGTGTACTACATTGCCGTTCCCTGATCTCTTTGTAAATAGCCAATCAATCAATTAGTAGCTATATGGATGTAGCGTGGGTAACCTGAATGCGGACTCTATGTCGACCTTTGCTAACGTTGCTCCCCGTCCAAGGTTTCTCACTAATGTCATTGCATCTTCAAACAACTGATATGCTACTTTCAAGTCTTCCTTGTCAATGGTGTCATTAACTGACAGCCCTCTGGGGTAATACAAGTGCTGGATCATCCTGAACTTCCCTTCCTTAGGTACTACCCCCAATGGCTATATGACTAGGCCCTCTATAGGAATATTTTTGAATAGCCCCTCCATCCTTCCCAATTTGACTTCCTTGTTCAATTTTTCCCTCAACCACTCCAGGTTGTCCTGCACTGACTTTAATTTCCTAGCCGTACTTACCCCCACTACCTACTTCTTGACCGGTATTCTAAACCTTTCTGTCAATCCGTTCATCAGCAGCTCTCTCTTCTTTCTAAACGGGTAGGGCCCCAGCTCCTGTACTAGCCTATCAATCTTAAGAGATTTTCTGGCCGCCTCCCATGTTCTGCCTGATCCACAAAGTAATACCTCCTACCTACTTTAGAAGCCTTGTTACAATCTAAGCCAGCATGCCCCCCGGCACAGTATCTGCAAACAAGCTTACACTTGCAACTCACCCTATTGCATTTCTTGTCATTGAATGCCCAGTATTCCTTGTCATCCATTTTCTGCCGCTTTTACTGACCCCCTATCCCCTCGGTTATATTGGAGCTTGATTCAGTTAACTTCACTAACCTCTCCCTCATATCCAAAATTCTAATACTAAAGTGCTTCCTAACTTTATCCCCCATCTCCAGGTTACCTTTTCTAAACTCTGTGTCATATTCCTACCACAAGAAACCCCCATACTATGTATACATATCTGATCATAGATTTCATCTGCTTTGGATTCGCCAATAAAAAACACTCAGCGTATACCATTATGCCCTTATGCATTCTGGGAAGGTCTGCTTGGTCCTAAACTTGCCAACCTCATTCCCCAGCTTCCCTGCTACCGCCTCCCTTTTCATCTCAAACATATCTATAAATGTAGCCCTTTGCGCCATCACAATCAACTTGGATTTTAATGCAATGTTAGTGGCACAAGCTTTTTCCCACGCTTTTGGAACTTTTCCCAATTATGGTGGAGATATAAGTTTGGCATAAACAACTAAGAAACATACGGCTAGATTTAGAGTTCTGCGTTAGCCATCAAAAGCAGCGTTAAGGGGTCAAATTGAGAAGGGGTCAATCAGATTGATCTCGCATTCTATTGGCTGATCGGAACAGCCAATAGAATGCAAGCTCAATCTGATTGGCTGATTGGATCAGCCAATTCGATTGAACTTGAATCTGATTGGCTGATTCAATCAGCCAATCAGATTTTTCCTACCTTAATTCCGATTGGCTGATAGAATCCTATCAGCCAATCGGAATTCGAGGGACACCATCTTGGATGATGTCATTTAAAGGAACCTTCATTCAGCGAGTAGGCGTCGTGGAAGAAGGATGGATCCGCGTCGGCTGGAAGAAGATGGCTCCGCTCCGGATGGATGAAGATAGAAGATGCCGCTTGGATGAAGATGTCTACCGGTCCGGATGTCCTCTTCTGCCCGGATAGGATGAAGACTTCTGCCGCTCCGGATGTCCTCTTTTGGTCCATCGGTGCCCGGCTGGGTGAACACGACTCAAGGTAGGGAGATCTTCAGGGGGGTAGTGTTAGGTTTATTTAAGGGGGGTTTGGGTTAGAGTAGGGGTATGTGGGTTGTGGGTTGTACTGTTGGGGGGTGGTATTGTGTTTTTTTTTACAGGCAAAAGAGCTGATTTCTTTGGGGCATGCCCCGCAAAAAGCCCTTTTAAGGGCTGGTAATAGAGCTGTTAACTTTTTTAATTTAGATTAGGGTAGGGAATTTTTTTTATTTTGGGGGGCTTTGTTATTTTATTAGGGGGCTTGGAGTAGGTGTAATTAGCTTAAAATTCTTGTAATCTTTTTTTATTTTTTGTAATTTAGTGTTTGTTTTTTTTGTAATTTAGTTTAGTTTATTTAATTGTAGGTAATTGTAGGTACTTGTAGTTAATTGATTTAATTTATTTATTGATAATGTAGTGTTAGGTTTAATTGTAACTTAGGTTAGGATTTATTTTACAGATAATTTTGTAATTATTTTAACTAGGTAGCTATTAAATAGTAAATAACTATTTAATAGCTATTGTACCTAGTTTAAATAAATACAAAGTTGCCTGTAAAATAAATATAAATCCTAAAATAGATACAATATAATTATTCGTTATATTGTAGCTATATTAGGGTTTATTTTACAGGTAAGTATTTAGCTTTAAATAGGAAGACTTTAGTTAATAATATTTAATTTATTTCGTTAGATTAAAACATAATTTATGCTTACCTGATAAATTCCTTTCTCCTGTGGTGTGATCAGTCCACGGGTCATCATTACTTCTGGGATATTACTCCTCCCCAACAGGAAGTGCAAGAGGATTCACCCAGCAGAGCTGCCACATAGCTCCTCCCCTCTACGTCACCCCCAGTCATTCGACCAAGGACCAACGAGAAAGGAGAAGCCAAAGGGTGTAGTGGTGACTGGAGTATAATTTAAAAAATATTTACCTGCCGTAAAAAACAGGGCGGGCCGTGGACTGATCACACCACAGGAGAAAGGAATTTATCAGGTAAGCATAAATTATGTTTTCTCCTGTTAAGTGTGATCAGTCCACGGGTCATCATTACTTCTGGGATACCAATACCAAAGCAAAAGTACACAGATGACGGGAGGGATAGGCAGGCTCTTTATACAGAAGGAACCACTGCCTGAAGAACCTTTCTCCCAAAAATAGCCTCCGAAGAAGCAAAAGTGTCAAATTTGTAAAATTTGGAAAAAGTATGAAGCGAAGACCAAGTTGCAGCCTTGCAAATCTGTTCAACAGAGGCCTCATTCTTAAAGGCCCAAGTGGAAGCCACAGCTCTAGTGGAATGAGCTGTAATTCTTTCAGAAGGCTGCTGTCCAGCAGTCTCATAAGCTAAACGTATTATGCTACGAAGCCAAAAAGAGAGAGAGGTAGCAGAAGCTTTTTGACCTCTCCTCTGACCAGAGTAAACGACAAACAGGGAAGACGTTTGTCGAAAATCTTTAGTTGCCTGTAAATAAAATTTTAGGGCACAAACTACATCCAGATTGTGCAGAAGTCGTTCCTTCCTTGAAGAAGGATTTGGACACAAGGATGGAACAACAATCTCTTGATTGATATTCCTGTTAGTGACTACCTTAGGTAAGAACCCAGGTTTAGTACGCAGAACTACCTTATCCGAGTGAAAAATCAAATAAGGAGAATCACAATGTAAGGCTGATAACTCAGAGACTCTTCGAGCCGAGGAAATAGCCATTAAAAATAGAACTTTCCAAGATAACAACTTTATATCAATGGAATGAAGGGGTTCAAACGGAACGCCCTGTAAAACGTTAAGAACAAGGTTTAAACTCCATGGCGGAGCAACAGTTTTAAACACAGGCTTAATCCTGGCTAAAGCCTGACAAAAAGCCTGAACGTCTGGAACTTCTGACAGACGTTTGTGCAACAGAATAGACAGAGCTGAGATCTGTCCCTTTAAGGAACTAGCAGATAAACCCTTTTCTAAACCTTCTTGTAGAAAAGACAATATCCTAGGAATCCTAACCTTACTCCAAGAGTAACCTTTGGATTCGCACCAATATAGGTATTTACGCCATATTTTATGGTAAATCTTTCTGGTAACAGGCTTCCTAGCCTGTATTAAGGTATCAATAACTGACTCAGAAAAACCACGTTTTGATAAAATCAAGCGTTCAATTTCCAAGCAGTCAGCTTCAGAGAAGTTAGATTTTGATGTTTGAAAGGACCCTGTATCAGAAGGTCCTGTTTCAGAGGTAGAGACCAAGGTGGACAGGATGACATGTCCACCAGATCTGCATACCAAGTCCTGCGTGGCCATGCAGGCGCTATTAGAATCACTGATGCTCTCTCCTGTTTGATTCTGGCAATCAATCGAGGAAGCATCGGGAAGGGTGGAAACACATAAGCCATTCTGAAGGTCCAAGGTGCTGTCAAGGCATCTATCAGGACCGCTCCCGGATCCCTGGATCTGGACCCGTAACGAGGAAGCTTGGCGTTCTGTCGAGACGCCATGAGATCTATCTCTGGTTTGCCCCAATGTCGAAGTATTTGGGCAAAGACCTCCGGATGAAGTTCCCACTCCCCCGGATGAAAAGTCTGACGACTTAAAAAATCCGCCTCCCAGTTCTCCACTCCCGGGATGTGGATTGCTGACAGGTGGCAAGAGTGAGACTCTGCCCAGCGAATTATCTTTGATACTTCCATCATTGCTAGGGAGCTTCTTGTCCCTCCCTGATGGTTGATGTAGGCTACAGTCGTGATGTTGTCCGACTGAAACCTGATGAACCCCCGAGTTGTCAACTGGGGCCAAGCCAGAAGGGCATTGAGAACTGCTCTCAATTCCAGAATGTTTATTGGTAGGAGACTCTCCTCCTGATTCCATTGTCCCTGAGCCTTCAGAGAATTCCAGACGGCGCCCCAACCTAGTAGGCTGGCGTCTGTTGTTACAATTGTCCAGTCTGGCCTGCTGAATGGCATCCCTCTGGACAGATGTGGCCGAGAAAGCCACCATAGAAGAGAATTTCTGGTCTCTTGATCCAGATTCAGAGAAGGGGACAAGTCTGAGTAATCCCCATTCCACTGACTTAGCATGCACAATTGCAGCGGTCTGAGGTGTAGGCGTGCAAAGGGTACTATGTCCATTGCCGCTACCATTAAGCCGATTACCTCCATGCATTGAGCCACTGACGGGTGTTGAATGGAATGAAGGACACGGCATGCACTTTGAAGTTTTGTTAACCTGTCTTCTGTCAGGTAAATTTTCATTTCTACAGAATCTATAAGAGTCCCCAGGAAGGGAACTCTTGTGAGTGGAAAGAGAGTACTCTTCTTTTCGTTCACCTTCCATCCATGCGACCTTAGAAATGCCAGTACTAACTCTGTATGAGACTTGGCAGTTTGAAAGCTTGAAGCTTGTATCAGAATGTCGTCTAGGTACGGAGCTACCGAAATTCCTCGCGGTCTTAGTACCGCCAGAAGAGCACCCAGAACCTTTGTGAAGATTCTTGGAGCCGTAGCCAATCCGAATGGAAGAGCTACAAACTGGTAATGCCTGTCTAGAAAGGCAAACCTTAGATACCGGTAATGATCTTTGTGAATCGGTATGTGAAGGTAAGCATCTTTTAAATCCACTGTGGTCATGTACTGACCCTTTTGGATCATGGGTAAAATTGTCCGAATAGTCTCCATTTTGAACGATGGAACTCTTAGGAATTTGTTTAGGATCTTTAAATCCAGGATTGGCCTGAAAATTCCCTCTTTTTTGGGAACCACAAACAGATTTGAGTAAAACCCTTGTCCCTGTTCCGACCGTGGAACTGGATGGATTACTCCCATTAATAAGAGCTCTTGTACGCAGCGTAGAAACGCCTCTTTCTTTGTTTGGTTTGTTGACAACCTTGACAGATGAAATCTCTCCCTTGGGGGAGAGTATTTGAAGTCCAGAAGGTATCCCTGAGATATTATCTCTAGTGCCCAGGGATCCTGGACATCTCTTGCCCAAGCCTGGGCGAAGAGAGAAAGTCTGCCCCCCACTAGATCCGTTCCCGGATCGGGGGCCCTCAATTCATGCTGTTTTAGGGGCAGCAGCAGGTTTCCTGGCCTGCTTGCCCTTGTTCCAGGACTGGTTAGGTCTCCAGCCTTGTCTGTAGCGAGCAACAGCTCCTTCCTGTTTTGGAGCAGAGGAAGTTGATGCTGCTCCTGCTTTGAAATTCCGAAAGGAACGAAAATTAGACTGTCTAGCCTTAGGCTTGGCTCTGTCTTGAGGCAGGGCATGGCCTTTACCTCCTGTAATGTCAGCGATAATTTCTTTCAACCCGGGCCCGAATAAGGTCTGCCCTTTGAAAGGTATATTAAGTAATTTAGACTTAGAAGTAACATCAGCTGACCAGGATTTTAGCCACAGTGCTCTGCGCGCCTGAATGGCGAATCCGGAATTCTTAGCCGTAAGCTTAGTTAAATGTACTACGGCATCTGAAATAAATGAGTTAGCTAATTTAAGAGCTTTAAGCTTGTGTGTAATCTCATCAAATGGAGCTGATTCAAGTGTCTCTTCCAGAGACTCAAACCAAAATGCTGCTGCAGCCGTGACAGGCGCAATGCATGCAAGGGGTTGCAATATAAAACCTTGTTGAACAAACATTTTCTTAAGGTAACCCTCTAACTTTTTATCCATTGGATCTGAAAAGGCACAGCTATCCTCCACCGGGATAGTGGTACGCTTAGCTAAAGTAGAAACTGCTCCTTCCACCTTAGGGACCGTTTGCCATAAGTCCCGTGTGGTGGTGTCTATTGGAAACATCTTTCTAAATATCGGAGGGGGTGAGAACAGCACACCGGGTCTATCCCACTCCTTAGTAACAATTTCAGTAAGTCTCTTAGGTATAGGAAAAACGTCAGTACTCGACGGTACCGCAAAATATTTATCCAACCTACACATTTTCTCTGGTATTGCAACTGTGTTACAATCATTCAGAGCCGCTAACACCTCCCCTAGTAATACACGGAGGTTTTCCAGCTTAAATTTAAAATTTGAAATATCTGAATCCAATCTGTTTGGATCAGACCCGTCAGCCGCAGAATGAAGCTCTCCGTCCTCATGTTCTGCAAGTTGTGACGCAGTATCTGACATGGCCCTAGCATTATCAGCGCACTCTGTTCTCACCCCAGAGTGATCACGCTTACCTCTTAGTTCTGGTAATTTAGCCAAAACTTCAGTCATAACAGTAGCCATATCCTGTAATGTGATTTGTAATAGCCGCTCAGATGTACTCGGCGCCACAATATCACGCACCTCCCGAGCGGGAGATGCAGGTACTGTCACGTGAGGCGAGTTAGTCGGCATAACTCTCCCCTCGTTGTTTGGTGAAATGTGTTCAATTTGTACAGATTGACTTTTATTTAAAGTAGCATCAATGCAGTTAGTACATAAATTTCTATTGGGCTCCACTTTGGCATTAGCACATATAGCACAGATGTCTTCCTCTGAATCAGACATGTTTAACACACTAGCAAATAACTAGCCACTTGGAAATACTTTTCAAGTAATTTACTATGATATGAAAACGTACTGTGCCTATAAGAAGCACAGAAAGAGTTATGACAGTTGAAAGTTAATAAACTGAAAGGTTATAGCATCAAATCTTTGTAAAAAACACAATTTTAGCAAAGGCTTGTTCCCATTAGCAAAGGATAACTAACCCTGATAGCAGAAAAAAAGTTACAGAAATAAACGTTTTTTATCACAGTCAACTACAATCTCACAGCTCTGCTGTGAATGATTACCTCCCTCAAAACAAGTTTTGAAGACCCCTGAGTTCTGTAGAGATGAACCGGATCATGCAGGGAATACAATGAGCTTCTGACTGAATTTTTTGATGCGTAGCAAAAGCGCCAAAAAAGGCCCCTCCCCCTCACACACAACAGTGAGAGAGATCAGTAAACTGTCATAAATTAAATAAAACAACTGCCAAGTGGAAAAAAATAGTGCCCAAAACATTTTATTCACCCAGTACCTCAGAAAATGAAACGATTTTACATGCCAGCAAAAAAACGTTTAACATAAATTAAGAGTTATTAAAAAGCCTGTTGCCAGTCCCTGCAAATTAGGCTAAAGTCTTATGCACACAGTATAATTCCAGTGAAGTGCCATTCCCCAGAATACTGAAGTGTAAATATACATACATGACAGCCTGATACCAGTTGCTGATACTGCATTTAAGGCTGAGTTTACATTATATCGGTATGGCAGAATTTTCTCATCAATTCCATTGTCAGAAAATAATAAGCTGCTACATACCTCTTTGCAGATTAATCTGCCCGCTGTCCCCTGATCTGAAGTTTACCTCTCCTCAGATGGCCGAGAAACAGCAATATGATCTTAACTACGCCGGCTAAAATCATAGTAAAAACTCAGGTAGATTCTTCTTCAAATTCTACCAGAGAAGGAATAACACACTCCGGTGCTATTATAAAATAACAAACTTTTGATTGAAGGTATAAAACTAAGTATAATCACCATAGTCCTCTCACACATCCTATCTAGTCGTTGGGTGCAAGAGAATGACTGGGGGTGACGTAGAGGGGAGGAGCTATGTGGCAGCTCTGCTGGGTGAATCCTCTTGCACTTCCTGTTGGGGAGGAGTAATATCCCAGAAGTAATGATGACCCGTGGACTGATCACACTTAACAGGAGAAAATTATATTTAATTTAGGGGGTGTTAGGGTTAGCGTTAGATTTAGCTTTAGGCGTTAATACATTTATTAGAGTAGCGGCGAGGTCCGGTCGGCAGATTAGGGGTTAATACTTGAAGTTAGGTGGCGGCGATGTTAGGGAGGGCAGATTAGGGGTTAATACTATTTATTATAGGGTTTGCGAGGCGGGAGTGCGGTGATTTAGGGGTTAATAACTTTATTAGAGTAGCGGCGAGGTCCGGTCGGCAGATTTGGGGTTAATAAGTGTAGGTAAGGTAGCGGCGACGTGGGGGGGGCAGATTAAGGGTTAATAAATATAATATAGGGGTCGGCGATGTTAGGGGCAGCAGATTAGGGGTTAATAATATAATGCAGGTGTCAGCGATAGCGGGGGCGGCAGATTAGGGGTTATTAAGTGTAAGGTTAGGGGTGTTTAGACTCGGGGTTCATGTTAGGGTGTTAGGTGCAGACTTAGAAAGTGTTTCCCCATAGGAAACAATGGGGCTGCGTTGGGAGCTGAACGCTGCTTTTTTGCAGGTGTTAGGTTTTTTTTCATCCCAAACTGCCCCATTGTTTCCTATGGGGGAATCGTGCACAAGCACGTTTTAGCTGCTTACCGCTACCGTAAGCAACGCTGGTATTGAGGGTTGAAGTGGCGGTACATTAGGCTCAATGCACCCTTTTTGGAGCCTAACACAGCCCTTCAGACAACTCTAAATACCAGCGTTGTCTTAAGGGCGCGTTGGGAAAAAAAGCGGCGTTAGCTATGCAGGTCTTTACCGACAAAACTCTAAATCTTGGCGATAGAATTTGACAGTAGATAAGAACCAAAAAGGCCCATCATGTCTATTACATGTTACTTTTTTCTTAGAATAGCCTTAAGAAACAAAAGTGTGAGCTTTTGGACGGATAACATGAGTGTGGTGCACGCCATAAATAATCTGGCATCAAAGTCACCCCCGGTAGTTAAATTGTTAAGGATCCTAGTGTTGAGATGCATGGAGAGTAATATCATCTTCATTACCAAACATGTGCCTAGGGTAAAAAAACATCTTAGCCGATGCACCATTCAGGGGTAATTGGGAGCTATTTTGAAAAGTGACACCCACGGCAAATAAGACTAGACAGGCTTGCTCGTACTGGGCTAGATTACGAGTGCAGTGCTATTTATCGCTCCCGTTCATACTTGACTTCAGCTTTTTGCACGTCAGGTACTGCACGTATTACAAGTTAAAAGTAAAACATTTTCAATCACACGCTAAACCGATGCGCACAAAAAGCTGAAGTTACAATATCACAACCGCGTTACCGTATTCTCCCAAAGACTTTGATGGAGCTCGTAAAGTAGAAAACAAATCTAACACCCAACAAGTTGCACAAACCCGATTGCATTTTCTCAAGTATATACATATTTCTATATATATATGATGGTATTTTGGTAAAAATATACATCTATACCTATATATATATATATATATATATATATATATATATATATATATATAGATGATTATATATAGGTATATAAATATATACAGATATATACAGGAATATCTATTTAAAAATATTTAGAACATATTCCCCTATGTGAAGAACATTGGAATTTGAAATATTTACAGTACAAACACAGTTAAACACTTTATTAAATATGAATATTGCATAAATATGATTTGACATGTTTTCAGCTACTTGACTGCACAAGGCTCCAGTGAAAACATGGCCGAGGTGACAAACATAGGTGGGTACTAAGGTAGAGATTAAAATTCTATTTTTAAACAGCATTATTATTATGCAATTCCATAAGTGTTTTACTTCCAATATTTTCTTAAATGTAAAATTTGCAGAGATTCAGAGTTGCTGTATCTAGGCCACTGTACTTGCCCCATAGACCAAAAGTTGCCAGTCCTCCTCTTTTTTTAATGGTGACAGACTTGATACAGTGCCTGCACTACCTTCAGACCGCAGGAACTATAGGAGGTGGAGTGGAGTGCTACCTTCAGAGCGTAGGAACTATAGGAGGTGGAGTGGAGTGCTACCTTCAGAGTGCAGGAACTATAGGAGGTGGAGTGGAGTGCTACCTACAGAGCGTATGAACTATAGGAGGTGGAGTGCTACCTTCAGAGCGTAGGAACTATAGGAGGTGGAGTGGAGTGCCACCTTCAGAGCGCAGGAACTATAGGAGGTGGAGTGGAGTGCTACCTTCAGAGTGCAGGAACTACAGGAGGTGGAGTGGAGTGCTACCTTCAGACTGCAGGAACTATAGGAGGTGGAGTGGAGTGCTACCTTCAGAGCGCAGGAACTATAGGAGGTGAAGTGGAGTGCTACCTTCAGAGCGTAGGAACTATAGGAGGTGGAGTGGAGTGCTACCTTCAGAGCAAAGGAACTATAGGAGGGGAAGTGCAGTGCTACCTTCAGAGGGCAAAAACTATAGGAGGTGGAGTGGAGTGCTACCTTCAGAGCGTAGGAACTATAGGAGGTGGAGTAGAGTGCTACCCTCAGAGCGCAGGAACTATAGGAGGTGGAGTGGAGTGCTACCTTCAGAGCGCAGGAACTATTGGAGGTGAAGTGGAGTTCTACCTTCAGACCGCAGGAACTATAGGAGGTGGAGTGGAGGGCTACCTTGAGAGCGTAGGAACTATAGGAGGTGGAGTGGAGTGCTACCTTCAGAGCGCAGGAACTATAGGAGGTGGAGTGGAGTGCTACCTTAAGAGCGTAGGAACTATAGGAGGTGGGGTGGAGTGCTACCTTCAGAGCATAGGAACTATAGGAGGTGGAGTGGAGTGCTACCTTCAGAGTGCAGGAACTATAGGAGGTGGAGTGGAGTGCTACCTTCAGAGTGCAGGAACTATAGGAGGTGGAGTGGAGTGCTACCTTCAGAGTGCAGGAACTATAGGAGGTGGAGTGGAGTGCTACCTTCAGAATGCAAGAACTATAGGAGGTGGAGTGGAGTGCTACCTTCAGACCGCATGAACTATAGGAGGTTGAGTGGAGTGCTACCTTCAGAGCACAGGAACTATAGGAGGTGGAGTGGAGGGCTACCTTCAGAGTGCATGAACTATAGGAGGTGGAGTGGACTGCTAGCTTCAAAGCGCAGGAACTATAGGAGGTGGAGGGCTACCTTCAGGGTGCAGGAACTATAGGAGGTGGAGTGGAGTGCTACCTTCAGAGTGCAGGAACTATAGGAGGTGGAGTGGAGTGCTACCTTCAGAGCGTAGGAACTATAGGAGGTGGAGTGGAGTGCTACCTTCAGAGCGCAGGAACTATAGGAGGTGGAGTGGAGTGCTACCTTCAGAGTGCAGGAATTTTAGGAGGTGGAGTGGAGTGCTACCTTCAGACTGCAGGAACTATAGAAGGTGGAGTGGAGTGCTACCTTCAGTGTGCAGGAACTATAGGAGGTGGAGTGCTACCTTCAGAGCGCAGGAACTATAGGAGGTGGAGTGGAGTGCTACCTTCAGAGCGCAGGAACTATAGGAGGTGGAGTGGAGTGCTACCTTCAGAGTGCAGGAACTATAGGAGGTGGAGTGCAGTGCTACCTTCAGAGCGTAGGAACTATAGGAGGTGGAGTGGAGTGCTACCTTCAGAGTGCAGGAACTATAGGAGGTGGAGTGGAGTGTTACCTTCAGAGCGTAGGAACTATAGGAGGTGGAGTGGAGTGCTACCTTCAGAGCATAGGAACTATAGGAGGTGGAGTGGAGTGCTACCTTCAGATCGCAGGAACTATAGGAGGTGGAGTGGAGTGCTACCTTCAGAGCGTAGGAACTGTGACAGACCCTTCTGTCAGGACTGAAGGAATTAACTGTGTTTAGCTTTAAGAAGCTAACTTCTAAAGACAGGTTTGCTGGCCTCAGCTATTGTGTGCTATAATTACGTTTAAGTAATAAACATTCCATTGTTTAATCACATGTAGAGAACAGACGCCTCAGTGATAAGAGAAGCCAAGTGTGTGTCTTGTGTTCAAGTTGTTATCAGCTTGAGCAAGGTATTCTATTGTATCATGTCAAAGGGCGTGTTCCCTCCATCTAATGTACAACAGTCTTTCAACCCCCCCATCTGGGGTCAAACCTGTATAAATACTAGGCATCTAGCCTTTAATAAATGTCATTCTGTTTTAAACCTGATGTGAAGCCTGGTCTCATGTTTGAGGGGAAAAACTGGCTGGGTTGTGAGTTGCTGATTCCCTATGCAGGACATTGTTCATCTGGTGTTAACCCTTGGTATCCTGTTGGTACCGTAACAATTGGTGGCAAGCGACGGAATGAACCTTATCGCCCAGAAGAGCAACTACACAAGCCAGTAACCTCAGGAAGAGTGGGTAGATGGGGAACGTTATGAGTGGGTGGGGGATCGGCTATATAGAATCCCCAAACCTGCCCAGAAAAGTACTGCCCCTCCACAGAATCGGCAGCTGGTGGTGCCTGCAAAATATCGGCAAGAGATTCTGCGGATTGGGCACGATGTACCATTAGCTGGACATCTAGGGTCCCGCCACACCGCTCATAGGATCACCCAGAATTTCTTCTGGCCCAATTTTAACCGAGATGTGCGGGTATATTGTAGTACTTGTGACACCTGTCAACGGGTGGGTAAGCGGGGGGATCACCCAAAAGCTAGGCTTATGTCTATGCCTGTCATTGGGGAACCCTTTTCCCGCATAGCCGTTGACATTGTGGGTCCACTGGCCAGGGCTAGTCCATCAGGTAAGAAGTATATTCTCACTGAGGTGGACTATGCCACTCGTTACCCAGAGGCAGTAGCACTGTCGAATATAGAGGCAGAGACAGTCGCTGATGCCCTAGTTAAGGTTTTTACTAGGGTCGGGTTCCCTAAGGAGATTCTCTCTGATCAGGGGACCCAGTTTACCGCTGTGCTCACCCAGCAGCTGTGGAAGGTGTGCGGCATTAAACCGTTGCTCAGTTCGCCTTATCACCCACAGACTAACGGTCTCTGCGAGCGCTTTAATGGCACCCTCAAGCAGATGCTGAGGACCTTCACGGACACTTGCAGAGACTGGGAACGATTCCTGCCTCATCTGCTATTTGTGTACAGAGAGGTGCCCCAGGAATCTACTGGGTTCTCTATGGGAGAAGGGTCCGCGGCCCCCTGGATCTCATTAGAGGACACTGGGAGGGAGAGATAGAGCAGGAGGGAACCCCCATCGTGCCATATGTTCTGGAACTCCGGGACCGCATGGAGAAACTGTCTCTGATGGTAAGAGAGAATCTCCAGGTGGCCCAGGGGAGACAGAAGGGGTGGTACGATCAGGGTGCCCGGCAGCGGGTCTTCCAGGTTGGACAGAAGGTTTTGGTGCTCAAGCCTGTGAAGACCAACAAGATGCAAGCATCTTGGCAGGGCCCGTATAAGGTGTTATCTCAGGTGTGTGATACTACCTATATTATAGCCAGCTGTGCAGATGAGAGGATCCAGCGATCCTTTCATGTGAACATGCTGAAGGAGTATCAGGAGAGGCCAGAGGATGTAGCTGCAGTATGTGCCCCTGCTGCAGACGACCCAGAGAATTTACCCCTACCCGACTTATTAGAGAAGGACACCCAGACTGACCTCACTAGTCTTGTGCAGCTAGGGGACCGGTTAAAGCCTACCGAGAGGGTACAGGCAAGACAGCTCCTGTGGGAGAAGCAGGCGACGTTCTCCCAAGAGCCCGGCTACACTACTCTAGCTGTACATAAGGTAGAGACACCTGGACAGAATCCCCTGCGACAGCCTCCCTACCGTATACCAGAAGCAGTCCGAGAAGGAATGCGGAAGGAGATACAGGAGATGGCTCGGATGGGAGTGATCGAGCACTCCGATAGTCCTTGGGCTTCACCTGTAGTCCTGGTACCTAAGAAAGATGGAACCACCCGGTTCTGTGTGGACTACAGGCGGCTCAACGAGAGGACCACCACTGACGCTTACCCGATGCCCCGGGTAGACGAATTACTAGACCGTATTGCTAGGGGACGCTATCTGACAACCATAGACCTGTGTAAAGGCTATTGGCAGATTCCCCTGGCCGAGGATGCTATCCCCAAGTCGGCATTCGTCACCCCATTCGGCCTGTACCAGTTTAAGGTCATGCCTTTTGGGATGAAGAATGCTCCGGCTACCTTCCAGCGTATGGTGGATAGACTCCTCGATGGCTTCCAGGAATTTGCTTGTGCATACCTGGACGACATTGCGGTTTACAGTGAGTCCTGGGAAGAACACCTTACCCATGTAGGGGTGGTTCTGGACAAGATTCGGGCCGCTGGCCTGACCTTGAAACCAGACAAGTGCCATCTAGGTATGGCTGAAGTACAGTACTTGGGTCACCGAGTGGGGTGTGGGAGACAGAGACCGGAGCCAGCCAAGGTAGAGGCTGTGGCTAACTGGCCCACACCTATCACTAAGACCCAAGTGCTAGCCTTCCTGGGGACGGCTGGGTATTACCGACGTTTTATCCCAGACTACAGTACTATCGCCAAGCCCCTGACTGACCTGACTAAAAAGAACCTCCCCAAACAGGTCCTGTGGTCTCCAGCTTGTGAAGCCGCGTTTCAGGCACTGAAGCAGGCCCTTGTGAATACCCCTGTCTTGGCTGCCCCAGTCCCTAACAAACGTTTTCTCATTCATACGGATGCTTCCATGTATGGACTGGGGGCTGTACTGAGTCAAGTCGGGGAGGATGGAGGAGAGCACCCTGTCGCATACCTAAGCAGAAAGTTACCTCGGGAAGTGAGTTATGCGGCAGTAGAGAAGGAATGTTTAGCCCTGGTCTGGGCACTGAAGAAGTTGAACCCTTATCTATACGGACAGGAATTTTCCCTCATAACGGACCACAATCCCTTAGTCTGGCTTAACCGGGTCTCAGGAGACAATGGTAGATTGCTGAGGTGGAGTTTAGCCCTCCAGCCCTATAACTTCACCATCGGCTACCGGCCCGGTAAGCTAAACGGGAATGCAGATGGATTGTCCCGGCAAACTGACATGCCTACCACCTCCTAGTCCGGTCATCCCCAGGTTGACCCGCCAAAGGGTCAAGCCGGGTCTGCCAGAGTGTTCCACAAGGGGGGAGCTATGTGACAGACCCTTCTGTCAGGACTGAAGGAGTTAACTGTGTTTAGCTTTAAGAAGCTAATTTCTAAAGACAGGTTTGCTGGCCTCAGCTATTGTGTGCTATAATTACGTTTAAGTAATAAACATTCCATTGTTTAATCACATCTAGAGAGCAGACGCCTCAGTGATAAGAGAAGCCAAGTGTGTGTCTTGTGTTCAAGTTGTTATCAGCTTGAGCAAGGTATTCTATTGTATCATGTCAAAGGGCGTGTTCCCTCCATCTAATGTACAACAGTCTTTCAACCCCCCCCATCTGGGGTCAAACCTGTATAAATACTAGGCATCTAGCCTTTAATAAATGTCATTCTGTTTTAAACCTGATGTGAAGCCTGGTCTCATGTTTGAGGGGAAAAACTGGCTGGGTTGTGAGTTGCTGATTCCCTATGCAGGACATTGTTCATCTGGTGTTAACCCTTGGTATCCTGTTGGTACCGTAACAGGAACTATAGGAGATGGAGTGAAGTTCTACCTTTAGAGTGCAGGAACTATAGGAGGTGGAGTGGAGTGCTACCTTCAGAGTGCAGGAACTATAGGAGGTGGAGTGGAGTGCTACCTTCAGAGCGTAGGTACTATAGGAGGTGGAGTGGAGTGCTACCTTCAGAGCGTAGGAACTATAGGAGGTGGAGTGGAGTGCTACCTTCAGATTGCAGGAACTATAGGAGGTGGAGTGGAGTGCTACCTTCAGAGCGTAGGAACTATAGGAGGTGGAGTGAAGTTCTACCTTCAGATCGCAGGAACTATAGGAGGTGGAGTGGAGTGCTACCTTCAGACCACAGGAACTTTAGGAGGTTGAGTGGAGTGCTACCTTTAGAGCGCAGGAACTATAGGAGGTGGAGTGGAGGGCTACCTTCAGAGTGCATGAACTATAGGAGGTGGAGTGGAGTGCTACCTTCAGAGTGCAGGAACTATAGGAGGTAGAGTGCAGTGCTACCTTCAGAGTGCAGGAACTATAGGAGGTAGAGTGCAGTGCTACCTTCAGAGCATAGGAACTATAGGAGGTGGAGTGCTACCTTCAGAGTGCAGGAACTATAGGAGGTGGAGTGGAGTGCTAACTTCAGAGCGTAGGAACTATAGGAGGTGGAGTGGAGTGCTACCTTCAGAGCGTAGGAACTATAGGAGGTGGAGTGGAGTGCTACCTTCAGATCGCAAGAACTATAGGAGGTGGAGTGGAGTGCTACCTTCAGAGCGTAGGAACTATAGGAGATGGAGTGAAGTGCTACCTTCAGAGTGCAGGAACTATAGGAGGTGGAGTTGAGTGCTACCTTCAGAGCGTAGGAACTATAGGAGGTGGAGTGGAGGGCTAGCTTCAGAGTGCATGAACTATAGGAGGTGGAGTGGAGTGCTACCTTCAGAGCGCAGGAACTATAGGAGGTGGAGTGGAGTGCTACATTTAGACCGCAGGAACTATCGGAGGTGGAGTGGAATGCTACCTTCAGAGCGCAGAAACTATAGGAGGTGGAGTTGAGTGCTACCTTCAGAGCGTAGGAACTATAGGAGGTGGAGTGGAGGGCTACCTTCAGAGTGCATGAACTATAGGAGGTGGAGTGAAGTTCTACCTTCAGAGCGCAGGAACTATAGGAGGTGGAGTGGAGGGCTACCTTCAGAGTGCATGAACTATAGGAGGTGGAGTGAAGTTCTACCTTCAGAGCGCAGTAACTATAGGAGGTGGAGTGGAGTGCTACCTTCAGAGTGCAGGAACTATAGGAGGTGGAGTGGAGTGCTACCTTCAGAGTGCAGGAACTATAGGAGGTGGAGTGGAGTAATACCTTCAGAGTGCAGGAACTATAGGAGGTGGAGTACCTTCAGAGCGTAGGAACTATAGGAGGTGCAGGAACTATAGGAGGTGGAGTACCTTCAGAGCGTAGGAACTATAGGAGGTGGAGTGGAGTGCTACCTTCAGAGCGTAGGAATTATAGGAGGTGGAGTGCTACCTTCCGAGTGCAGGAACTATAGGAGGTGGAGTGGAGTGCTACCTTCAGAGTGCAGGAACTATAGGAGGTGGAGTGGAGTGCTACCTTCAGAGCGTAGGAACTATAGGAGGTGGAGTGGAGTGCTACCTTCAGAGTGCAGGAACTATAGGAGGTGGAGTGCTACCTTCAGAGTGCAGGAACTATAGGAGGTGGAGTGGAGTGCTACCTTCAGAATGCAGGAACTATAGGAGGTAGATTGGAGTGCTACCTTCAGACCGCAGGAACTATAGTAGGTGGAGTGGAGTGCTACCTTCAGAGCGTAGGAACTATAGGAGGTGGGGTGGAGTGCTACCTTCAGAGCATAGGAACTATAGGAGGTGGAGTGCTACCTTCAGAATGCAGGAACTATAGGAGGTTGAGTGGAGTGCTACCTTCAGAGCGCAGGAACTATAGGAGGTGGAGTGGAGGGCTACTTTCAGAGTGCATGAACTATAGGAGGTGGAGTGGAGTGCTACCTTCAGAGCGCAGGAACTATAGGAGGTGGAGGGCTACCTTCAGGGTGCAGGAACTATAGGAGGTGGAGTTGAGTGCTACCTTCAGTTCGCAGGAACTATAGGAGGTGGAGTGGAGTGCTACCTTCAGACCGCAGGAACTATAGGAGGTTGAGTGGAGTGCTACCTTTAGAGCGCAGGAACTATGGGAGGTGGAGTGGAGGGCTACCTTCAGAGTGCATGAACTATAGGAGGTGGAGTGGAGTGCTACCTTCAGAGCGCAGGAACTATAGGAGGTGGAGTGGAGTGCTACCTTCAGAGTGCAGGAATTATAGGAGGTGGAGTGGAGTGCTACCTTCAGACTGCAGGAACTATAGAAGGTGGAGTGGAGTGCTACCTTCAGTGTGCAGGAACTATAGGAGGTGGAGTCCTACCTTCAGAGCGCAGGAACTATAGGAGGTGGAGTGGAGTGCTACCTTCAGAGTGCAGGAATTATAGGAGGTGGAGTGGAGTGCTACCTTCAGACTGCAGGAACTATAGAAGG